>NC_081572.1:52645807-52743845 GCF_022355385.1 Mustela nigripes | reverse complement strand
ATCTTCCCGTCGCTTTGGATTCACTTCTCCGCCGGTCCTACCTTTCAGAAAGTGGTTGTTTTTCTGTTTCCAGAATTGCTGTTCTTCTTCTCTTCGATCTGCCGTTGGGTTTTCAGGTGTTTGCAATCTTTAGATAAGCTATCTAGCTGATCTCCGGCTAGCTGAAGCAGTCTCAGCTTGCTACTTCTCCGCCATCTTAACTCCTCCCCAGGAGTTTCATTTTTTAACTTGAGCAAGTGGAAGGGCACTGGGGCCATGCGTCCCAGTGGGAACGGTGAAAGAGAAATTGACCCCCTGAGGAGAGATGCTGCTGCCTTCCAGAGGAGACAGGTTGAGTTTGAGGTGCTTGTGGGATGGTTAACTGAAGATCCCCATGAGAAGTGGGACCTCTGGGTCTATGATTCTGAATAAGATGGTCAGTGAAGGCTTCAGCATGAGTGAACTCATCAGCACAAATGTGTAATGTTAGCGTAGGGCATAGGACCAAACCCAGAGCAATGAGCATTTTCAACCGGCATGGGACTTGGCCAAGAGCAGCTTTCGAAACCATTGACCTTCCTTCTCCAAGGACTCTCTTCAGAGCCTTCATAGACATGACCTTCTTGTGATTTCCTCTCCTGGGCAGTGAAGGGAGAGGCTCTGAAGAAGGGGGAGACCAAGTAAGTGTACAGAAATGTCAGAGAGGCTAATAAAAGGGAAAGTTTCCGAAAGGAGGTAATGATCAATGATAGCAAATAATGCAAAAAAAAAAAGAAAAAAAGGAAAGGGACTTAAGGATTTTCAAAAGTGTCCCTTGAATTGATGGTTATAATGTCATATATATATAATATATATTTATATATAATATATATAATATACATATATATTATAAATATTAAATATTATTATATTTATATATTATATATTATTATTTATATATAATGTATATTTATATAATATACATATATTATAAATATTATATATTATAAATATTATATATATTTATTTATATTTAAAATAAATATAAAATAAATATAAATATAAATATAAATTTAAAATAAATATAAATAAATATATATTTATATATAAATATTTATTATATATAATATTTATAATATATATATATATATGATGGCTATAAGGTTTTTAATACCTGGGAAGTAGTAGCTTTGGGGGAGTGAAAAGTGTCAGAGCTTTGAGGTAAGAGTGGGAGGTGAGGAATGGGTAACAGCAAGTAATGCCAACTCCTCCGAGAGGTAATAATGACTACTCTAGAAATTTTGCAGGGGAGCTCTCATTAGTGTGTGTGTGTGTGTACACATGAGTGTGTGTGCTTGTGTGCAATGGTCCAGAGCAGGGGAACCGAGGGCCAGAGATTAAATATTTGAGGTGCTTCAGGCCAGATGATCTGAGTCACAAGTGTTCAAGTCTGCCATTGTAGAATCATCACATCTTTTTATGGCCTCTTATGCATCTGTTTAGAACAGTAGTTCTCAAAAGTTCAGCTTGCATCAGAATCACTTGGCAGGCTCGTTAAAACAGATTGCTAAGCCCCACCCCAGAGTTTCTGATCCAGTCAGTCTGAGGTGGGACCGGAGAACTTGTACTTCTAGCAAGTTCCCAAGCAATGCTACTGCTGCTGGTCCAAGGACCACGCGTGGACAGCCACTGCTGTAGGCTTCCGATCTCCCCATTAAACCTGGATTCAACCATGGAAAAGTCCAGGCTTTCCATTTCTTTTAAGATTAACCTCACCCTCTCAGGCAACTTCATACAGCTCCACATGCACAAAACACAGCCCTACTGCCTTCTCAATGTGTGACAACCTGCAAGAAAAAGGTAAACGCTGATGTGTAAATATTTACTCTGGGCCTTTCTCTTCCCCGTGGATCACAAAAAGGTCCTAGCTGCCAGGGCAGAAGAGGATCACCTAAATACTTCAATTCAGCGGTGCGATGATAAAAGTTTAACAACTGATTTAGGTGGGGAGGGGTGCGGAGGTGCCTCATTTGCCCATTTCTGCCGTGTAAGTACTCCCTCTGTGGCTGAATTCAAGCTACCAGTGTGATGTCACTAAATACAAGACTGGGTAAAGACATCCACCGTGGACTTCAGTGAGCCAGTGTAAGTGGGCTCCAGCCCACCACTGCCTAATTCCCTTGGGATTCGCAGGAAGACGGTAGTTGGCAGGAAAATCACATCTGCTGGAGGCTCCGTGGCTCAGCCCAGCTTAGCACCTGGACTGTCTGGTTTTCACAGGGGGTCTTGAGCCTCTGATATGTAAAATGTCAAAACTACTCTTCCTTAGGCTCCAGTGGAAACAAGTGGACATCGTATAGCCACCCAAATCCTCTCCCCGGATGCCTCTCACCCCCACCCACTCTATCTGCTTATCTTCAGAAATGTTCTAAGGGGCAAGAAGTCTAAGAAGAGGCAGCAGTGGGTCCTGGACATTATTTCAGTTAGGATGGCAGAAGCTGATTTAGTTCTAAGGACTTCTGAGAAAGGACAGGCCATGTGTTCTTCTGGTCTGGCATAGTCTCTTCTAGTCATCAGGCTTTCAGAAATCTCAATCATAAAACAGAGCTCTCAGCCACAGTTGCCCGTTAACATCACCCGTGGTGCTGTTTATTCTATTTTTAACATATAAATACTCACCCCCAGATCTCATGACTTAATTAATCAGGAGTGGGGCTTGGGCTTGAGTATCTCTCTGTAAGAGGGGTTTCTGATGTACAACCAGGGTTGAGAACCCCTGAGACAGAATCATCGATCTTTTGTCCAAAGGAACCTGGACCTCAAGTAGTCCAACCCTCATTTGAAAGAAGAGAAAAGGAAAACCCAGAAAGACTTAGTGATTTGCCCAAGATCACAGAGATAGTTAATTACACAGCAGGACCTAAAATCTGTGCCCTGTGACTTCCAATGCCATGTCCTTGCCCTTAGACCATAATGGGTCTTATGGTCTGAAAGGCATTGACACCAAGGACAGTTGGCCTTCTCGGACTTTCCTTTGACAAGGGCTTGAGGAATCAGAAACTCACCCCGGTGCCCTTTTTTTCCATATGGAAGTCCTTCATATTTCTATTAGAAGAACACATACAAAGCATGGTATTGGTCCCCATGTCCATCAATACCATCGATAGGAAGTTGTCTTTGAAACCTCTTTCTTCTCAATCTAAGAGAAAATGTTTTCTCAACTTGGCAAGCTCACAAATATCAGGAAAAAAAGGTTAAATTTGCTTTTAAGTTACCAAATGCACCATGCAGGTCTGTAATTGACCATGAGAGTGTCGGGAAAATATGATCTATCCTCTATAAATCAGGAAACCTTAAACAGGCTCTCTAATCGTAAATGCCGATCCTGGCAGTGTCCAAAAAGGCTCATGTTTATAAATTGTTCCCTGATGTTTTAAGTAAGTGCACAAACACAAATCATACTAAGGACTTCAGAAAAGACTTAGCTGTGTGGCAATTTATTATAAGCAGTGTAATTTTCATCAGTCAGGCAGCCCTAGACTGTAATTACCTCTCCACCGAAAGAGTTACAATTGCTTTCATTACATTTTCCTAGTCATATGCTCGTCTGGATTGCCACAGAGACACTGAATGGAAAATGCATTTATTTATTGTTAGTCCTCCTAATGGCTTGTTACTTGGTTTCTAAAGATGTTATCAAGTCGCTTGCTTTCCCTACTCCTCCCACTCGGACTAGTGGCATTTATGGCCACACAAAAGAGGCTTGACTTGAAAACTCTCAGCTCATGGTGAGCATCCGAAAATTGACCAGCATCTCCAGGTTAACCCAACCCTGGTCTAGGAGTCCTCATTCAGCTGTCTTAAATTCAAGTCCTAAAGATTAATTAAAACCACATGCCATTGAGCACAACGACCAGCCCCCTGGTCACAACCGAAAAGAAACCACATTTTGTTCCCTATAGTTAGAGCTTTACAGGAACATTTAAAGGGCCCTGAAGGTGATCTAAAGTCCATCTCCCACATGAGTGGGTGCTTTAATTAGAGGGCATGGTCACACCTCAGACCCCGAAATATGCAAAAGGAAGGGGACAGTTCCATCCCCCTCATAGCCCTATTCAACACTGATGCCATGAAAGATAAAATGGGAAACAGAGATCCTGGATTTGGAAGGTTGGAGCAGGTGGGTTGTAAGTCGACCATGTCTACACAGTGACAGATGAGTTTTATCAAGCCAGAGCATTTTGCCAGTCATTAATGAAGGGTTCACTTATTGTCTAGGACAAGAGACAACTCTGAGTCACCCTCTGCAGAAATCTTCCAAGAGATCTGAAGGGATCTGCCATGTGCCAGCAGCTTGGCCACTCAGAAGTTGTGACTCTGAGCAAAACACTTGACCTTCCAGAACCTCTCCTCCCCAAAAGTCCACCAAAAAGCCAATGATAGGAGGTGAAAAAAATGACTCTTTCAACCGGCATGTTAAACTTGGAACACAAAAGAAGGGAAGGGGTTGTCAACACCAAGAGAATTCCTCCCCTTGTGGTTTTTTCTTCTTGTCTTTACTTATTTCAATCCGTGTCACTACTTACATTAGTAGTGGTCCCGCCTAGGAAATCCTCACTAGCCGCATCGAGAAAGGACATATTAAGTTGTCTAGAAACACAGAGCACTAACGTTTTAAATTTCAGAAAGATGCCAGCAGTATCACTCTCTCCCATTTTATTTTTATTCTTATTTTATATATAAGAAACGTGAAGCCCAGAGATGCTCCATTATATATCCCAGGCACAGAAACGCTGCATAACCAGACTGCCAGCTACCAGATTTTGCTGTACCAAATTCCATTGCTTCCTGATAGACTCAATGAGCAACTAGTGGGCTGTCATTTGACCCACACATGACAGAATATGCACCTTCTTGAACGTGTGTATGAAGTGGCTTAGAACAGGGGACCCACTAAGGCTAGCTTTATCTGATGGTCCATCTTCCTTCCAGAGTCTTCCCTTAGAATTACTCTCAGGTCTGGGGTGTGGGAATAAAAGCTCACTCTCCCCTCGGTGGTGAACCCTAGGGATGCAAGTCACGTAGCCTGAGTCCATGTATTCAGTGACCAAGTTCGTACGTGTATGTGTGTCCACATTTTGCCCAGCTGCTGGGGAGCTTAGGAACAGCCTATCCCCAACTTCAACTGCTTCCTGTGAGCATGGAGGACAACCCCAATTCATTCAACCCCCAACGAGCCCAGGGAGGCTGTGCCACCTCTGGTTAAAATGAATCCAAAAGATTTCCCCGTGACAGCTGGGCATAAACGCATGCTTTCTAAGGCTGGTCCATTCACGGTAAAAATTTCTGCTTTGTATGATTTGTCGAATGGAAAAGCTCTTGCTCTTGGATGAGTCTGTCACTTCTGCAGAAATCCTATACCCTCCATTTCCTCCCATTTGCTTGCATTTCACAAATGGCCACATCATTTTGTCAAATTGTGGAGCCACTTGGAAATTGGGCATAGAGTTTTGCATAATCATTCATGTCATGCCGGTGACACTCTATGATTACATATAATGGTCTCTGAGGAGTCCCTGATGCTTGGGAATGCTACCTGGTTGGCCTCGGAGCCAAGTCTCATTACAACCAGTTCATAGAGAGGGACATTGAAGGGGAAAAGAGTGACATCTATCCAGGGACCCCATATAGACAGGCAGCAAAAGCAGGAAGCTCCGCTTTCATCAGGGAGCTGAGGTCAAGAAATGAATTAGTAGTCTTGTCTGAAATGAACTTTCTTAAAAATCATTTCAGTTAAATTGATTTCTGAGCTTAGACACAAAGGCCAAATTTCACTAAAATTTCACCAGAAGGGGGGGAAATTAGCTTTTGCTTTAAGATACTTTATCTGTGAAGATAAAGGCACAAGCATTTTTCAAGAATAGAAAGATGTTAGTAACAGATAGCATGTGACACAGTTTCATGCGGGTTCACTGCTAGCCTCTCTAGTTTTCTGTATATTTAAAAATGCATCACATTAAAACTTTTTTTTTTCATTAAACGTAGAATGTTTCTGTTTGAATGGGAGGATCGTTGAAATGTTTGACTACGCGTTGAATTCCAGATTGTGTCTGGGGGAGGGGAGAGAGGGAAATACACTGAGAGATTCCAGAGAGAAGCAAACTCTCTAAAAAGGCAGGGAGATGGACGGACAAAGGCATCACATGCCCCTTTTTCAGGAAGAACCATGGAGGCAGTTCCCAGGAAAAGAAGGCTGTGTGGTGTGTCAGGGTAGACAGGTTATATGTATATAGTCATGGAGAGTTTTCCAGAACCTGCCTCAGTAACAGAGTAACTCCATACACCCTGGTGTGGCATGGAAGTTATGGAAATGCCTGCTGGACCAGAAGAGGTGGGCCATGGGAAATAAGGAACTTCTTGGTCAATGCAGGGTAGCCAGCCAGATGACGTTAACTTGAATGCAATTCCCACCACCTGAAATGACAGACGTTTTACGTCCAAAATGAGGGCAGTGGAAATGAAATAAATTGAGACAAGATATAATCCTTAATTCTCTCCCCTCTTAATTTCTGTAACACTTCATCTGTGCCCTCTGGATTTAGGGCTTATTTATGAGTTGCCTTGCTCGCTCTGGTCTGATGTGTGTTACACTTACCTCACTGCAGACTGTAAATCCTCTGAGAGCTGGGGATTACATTGTATACTTTTGAAGGCTTCCCTGGCTCAGCTCAAGATCCACCTTCGGTGCAATCTTCTCTGATGATTACAGTCTATGCCATCCTCATGTCTAAATTTTGTAATGTCTGTGTTCCAGTTAACGTATGGGACGGTCTTGGTACTCACTTTCTGCACCCAGCTGACATTCCATTATCACAGTATATTTCTGTGTTAATGAAATGACAGAGCAATAACAACCCCTGTGAGACACTGTGGGAAGGAAAGAAGCAAACACTCTCATTTCTCCACTGCTTCTTCTGGTCTCAGCCCTCTTCATCCTAGCCCACCTTCATTCTAGAGATGAGAGAAGCTCTGTGCTTAATTTTTCTTTGAAGAAGCTTGCTGAGGACTTTTGGAAAGTCTTTTACTCTCCGCCATTAATGGGGACACATGTGGGTGGAAACACCTCTTCTTTTCCCTTCTTCCTGCCTAGATTGCGGATTCTGGTTATGATACTTAGTGTTAAGGAAACTACCTTGGGACTGTGAGGCAGAGGCAAAAGGAATGACAGGGTTGGCGTCCCTAACTTCACTGAGGTGCTGAACCAACACCAGCAGCCACATACCTCCATGACATAATGTTCAGGCTTTATTCTACATGATAGGTGGCCATGTGGGAAGGGAGGTTATTTTGCCTGTCTTTCATGAAGACAAGTGGTAGCCATATAAAGGAGTCTGGGAGTACTAGAGGCAGGAACACAATTAAGAAGCTATTCCTTTCATTGAGGTAAACCACAAGAAGGACCAGAAATAGGGAAATAGCAGGAGGATGAACATCTGGGGAGGGACATACAACATCTTACAGTCGCAGAATTAACAAATGTGGGTAACTAGTTGGGCATGGAATGAATAGAAGACAGAAATAGAGACCATTTGGAGGCTTTATCAGGTAACTGGATGGATAGTTACCACGGTGGGATGACTTCCAGGAGATCAGAGATTTCAGGATGGAATGTAGGCTGTATAAAAATAGAAGCAGACTGAAAGTCTCATTAGAGTGTCTCCAGTAGTATGAATCAGTAGCAACTATGCTCATTCTCATGTCATTCACGTACTCTTCAGACCCTTAGATGAGAGCATGGAATCAGCGTGGCTATACCACGCGCCCACCTTGACCAGGGATAAGTAGGCCCCCAGGACCACAGTCCCACTAAGACTGTGTGCAATGGAAAGAAGCCTAGTAACCCAAAGGAAAAGCAGGGCACTATGAGGAGAAGGAGGAATAATAGAGTGGGGAAAAGCTATTCATGTGCATTATACATAATTGTGTAATAATTTGAAAGGCTGAGGCAAGAATGGCACACTTGTGCAAGAAGAAATTGAGTGAAGATTGGATTTCTGTCTCCCTTGTCTAAAGACCCCTAAGGTTGTACCTTTCTTTTGGTTTACTTCTTCCAAAAAGACCGCTAACCCCTGCCTTCCTCCTCAAGAGCAAATCTTATCTTTTGGTGTGAGCAGCAACACAGTATGACTATGGGAACAATGAATGGCAACAATATAAAGGCAAGTTTTACTTTTAGCGAGAAAAAAAGTCAAAGGTCTGTGCTTTTCAAAAACTGATCCTAAGAGGACATGGCCAGATGTGCAGTGCCTTGAATGATAAAGAAGTGGTTTCAGGGGGTGGCGGGACAGATCAGCGTTCCCTAGAAACATTTCCCGGCTTCTAAACTACAAAACCAGTAACAGAAGCTTCAGATTATTTGACTCAAGGCTCGTTCACCAGCAATAGGAATATTCTGGCACACTCTAGAATAAGGCAAACGCTCTCTCTCCCTCTCCCCCTTCCAATGTCCCCTTAACATTATTCAAACAAGAGCTTAAAAGAAATACTAAACAAATCGGCTGCTCCATGTGAAATCAAATTTGAGGGCTTGAATATTGCCCCTGGTCTTCCTTGTTCAGTCTGCACACCCCCCAAAACGAATGACTTCAGACAATGACCATTCATTTAGCTGATGTTTCAGGGAGTCAGCAAGTTGGATTGGGCTCAGCTAGCCAGCTCTCTGTTGCCTCTGCCATCTATCAGCTAACCATCTACTTCCAGGGTTTGGCTGGTTGAGATGACAACCACTCATCATGCTCTAGATAGACCTGGGCTGCTCATGGTTTCCAAGAGCCCCAGGAGGGCAACCCCTAAGGCACAAATGCTTAACAAGCCTTGCCTTTTCTCAACACTTGATAGTGCCCCACTGGCCAAGGCAAGTCACATATCCAGCCTAGATTCCAAGAGTAGAGAAGCAGTCCCCACCTGAACAGAGTTGTAGTGGTACGTTGCACGGAGGCGAACACAGGAATGGATAGAATTAGTGACCATGCTTCAGTCTTCCATAGAAGGTAAACTCTGATGGAATTCCATGGATCCAAATTTGGAAACCACTGGGCTAAGCAAACCTGATTTATCCATCCTCAGTCTGCATGGATAACTTCCATCCCACCTAATAGGAGGAGAAGCAGCTATGTCAAAATCTCTTATTTTCTGCAGGTTTCTGGGTGAATAGGTTAGCAAGAGTGACTCCACTGCCCAGCTAAATCGACATTTATCTTGCCTCCCCAGCCTGAGCCATCTGCCCTAACACTGCTTGCTCCTTGGAAATGCAGCATTAGCAGATAGAGACCCCTGTGCCATCCACAGACCTTGGAAAGACAAGCTTACTTTCCACATAGCACGTTCTGCTGATGGTGAAACAGTTCAAAGCCGGATAATTTAAAGCTCTCATTTAACTCAAAGAATTCATTTGTCTTTTGATCCACCTTCCACTCTGACAAATGCTCTCTTCCCTATCAAATTCAAACACACACCCCTTTCAGAAGCTGGTAAACTCATCCCCTGCCAAGGAATGGATTTTCCCCATATTGTGCTATCTGAGTGATAAAAGGGTTTAATGTCCCAAGTTCGCTTTTCCATAGCTAACTCAGATACACCCGACACAGCAAAGCGCCTAAGCTCTTTCTGCAGTTATTAAACTGTTATCCCTAATTCCTTTGGAGACTCAACCTAGCAGCAACGATTCTGAGGGCACTTCCTATTAAATCTGCATTGTGCACAGAGAGATAAAGCAGGCCAGCTCTGCCGTGTTTACAAGGATGACAGAGAGCTCCTGCAGACTGCTGGTGCTGTCAGCACTTTTTCCTCTCGGAAAGGTCGTGCGAGATGGTCCCTCACAGTCCCTGGCCCAGACACACTCACCAACTTTTGTGGACTCCACTAAAACTCTTCCAGGGTAGGAGCTCAGAGCCGCCAGGCAACACTGTGGGACAACTTTACTGTGAGCATGTCACAAGTTCTGCCAACCTGAGAGGAACAGAAGATTTCAGACACATCCCCTCTCCGTGGCCTTTCCGTAGCACTGGACATGCAGTTCATTCTCCCCTTGCTGTTTGATCTCCCTGTCAGCCACCTGATAAGAAAAAAAATAATAATAATAATGGGGCTAATTAGATCTGACAAAAGTTTGAAATATGAATGTACGTCCACTATTGTCGATGACAAACTTCATCCAAAGGACGCTGAAGTAGGAGCTAATGATGCTTGCAACCCTTCAGGATTACAAAGGCACTTTATTGCTTATTTCTTATTTTTCCTAACCTTTTGTAACTTCTAATCCGTTCATGTCTTACGGCATAAATAAAGATGCATACATTGGAGATGCATGGTAAGGTATTTTTAACCAGCGGGGTACTACGACCGAATATAATTTGGACTGTGACAACGTGCATGGATCTTGAGGCATTATGCTAAATGACAGGTCAGACATAGAAAGACAAATACCATATGATCTCACTTATATGTGGAACCTAAAAACAAAACAAAACTCATAGATACAAAGAAAAGAGAAGATGTGGATGGGGGTGAAGGGGTAAAATGGGTACAGAGGGTTAGTGTTAGGGTATGGGCTAGGGTACGGGTTAGGGTTAGGGTACGGGTTAGGGTACGGGTTGGGGTACAGGTTAGGATACGGGTTAGGGTTAGGGTACGGGTTAGGGTATGGGTTAGGGTTAAGGTTAGGGTCCGGGTTAGGGTTAGGGTACAGGTTAGGATTAGGGTTAGGGTTAGACCTAGTTAATAATACCATATTACAAATTTGCAAGTTGCCAAGAGAATAGATCTTTACGTTTCTCATCACAAGAATAAAATCTGTACCTTTGTATCATGCAGGACCTTAACTAGACTTATTGTGGCGATCAATTCACAATATACACAAATATCAAATCAGTATGTTGTACACCTGAAACTAATATAAGGCTATATGTCAATTACACCTCAGTAAAAAAAAGTAAAAACAGTGGCAAGTATATTACCTTACATAGTTTTCTAATATTTAAATCTCATAATTACAAAAAAAAAAAGGTAAGAATAAACTGGAAAAATCTAGTTTAAGAAGAAGGTAAAGAGGACAGGCAATGTTTGTGTAGCCCAGAGAAAGTTGCCTGTAAATCCATAGCTTTTCACATGTCAAACTTATACTTCCCACTTACCATGGAACCTCCAACTAAGAAAATAATATTAAATTACCTAGGTTATTGGATTATTTTTATTTGCTAACTGCTGTAGGTGTTTGGTTAAATTGAATAGTGTCCTGCCGGGGTCCCTAAAGACCATTCATTCAAAGACTTCTCAACAGCAAGTATAAGTGAAGAAGCATTCCTCCTGATAATGTTGATAACATGACCTTCCCCAAAACCAAGTCATGTGCTTCCTGAGTAAGAGTCCTATTCAAAGAGCTTGATGTGTATTAACACACTTAATTCCTCACAATAAACTTTTGAGATACTCTGGTGGACAAACTCTGAAGGTGGCCTAATGATACCCAATCCCTGGTGTCCATACCTTTATGTAAATATCCACCCCACCTTTGAGTGATGGGCAGGACATGTGACTAGCTCCTAATCAACAGAACACAGAGGAGGGGACATAACCATGTTGCATAGTACTGCCTGACTTGCTGGAGCCTCTCTATTTCCTTGGTGGATTTTGAGAAAGCAAGAGGTCACACTGCGGTCCACATGGCAATTAACCAAGGGTGGCCTTTGGTCAATAGCCAACAAGAAAATCAAGACCTCAGTCCCCCAATCAAAGGAAATACATTTTGCTGACATCCATAGTGAGTTCAGAAGTGGATCCTTCCCCGGTCAAGTGTCCGATGAGACCTCATCCCCAGTAGACCCTGCCTTCAGTCTCATAGAGGACTCAGCTGAGCGATGCCAAGATCCTGACCTCTAGAAGCTGTGAGATAATAAATGTGTGTTGTCTTAGGCTGTGATGTGTACAGCAATCTTGTTACTCACAATAGATAGCTAACATGGATGTGTGTACCTGCATCCCTGCTTTACAGGTGGAAAAGTAAATAAAACACCCAAGTTCACACAGCTAGTAAGAGGCAGGGCTGAGGTGAACATTGGGGAAGTCTGTTTCTGGAAGATTAGCCTTAACCAAGCCACTTACTGCCTCTGCTAATACTTTACTTACTAGCCCACCAGTCACCTCCTTAAACACAGCCCCCTCCCTTGCAATCCCAGTGCCAAGGCTGAGGCATGGCAATCGTGCTGAACAAAGGAAAGAGAGGGTGCAATGAGTCACGGATGCTCCTTCTAAGGCCCTGGCATCTGAGAAGGAGCAAAGCTTAGTAGCAGACCAAAGGCTCCGGCTGTCTATAGCTCTGAATAAACTCTGCCAATAACTCAAGCTTCCCCACAAATAAAAGAAAGAAATAAGTCTGTGGGTGTCACAGAAAGAATCTTGGCATGAAAGTCAGCACACTTAGGCTCTGACCTTGGCTCTGCCAACCAGGAGGCCGTGGGAACCTGAAGAAGTTGCTTAGCTTCTCTGGGCCTGTGTTTTCTCATTCTAGAAAAAGGATTTTGATGGGACGCTTCTTAGTGTCTCCAGAAACATTTACCTAATTCTAAGGTACCATGTTGGTTCAAAGGCATTGAGTGTCTTCCCCTTCCCTCACTCCAGAACTGACAGGACCGTCTTCATTTTTTCTGCCTAATTTTGAAACCCAGGTGACACATTTCTAATGAAGACTAGGCAGGAGAATGAAAGAAGGAAAGAAAGAAAGAGATAGAGAGAGAGAGAGAAAATGGAAGGGAAGGGAAGAGAAGAAGAGAGAAGGAAGGAAGGAAAGAAAAAGGGGAAGGAGAGAATGAAGAAAAGAGGGAAAGAGGGGGGAGGGGAAGGAGGAAAGGAAGGAAGGAGAAATCTCATGGGGTCAGAGATATGAGGAAGGTTGGAATTAATAGCCAAAAAGAAGAAATTCTCACCCAAAGCTGAGAATTGGAGCCCTGAGCCTCCAACCTGGGCATTTCTGCCCATCGCCCAAGCTCCGCCGCCAGGGCTCCTGTGTCCATGCATTCCCTTGCAGATTGAGTCCCAGCCTGCCTGACAGTCTCATTTTTCACTGAATGCATGCAGTGAATGCTGAACTGTAATCTCTTTTTGCATGCTTCGGTTCCAAATTCATAACTGGAGGACCAGACCCCGTTGTGTGCGAGCGACCGCTGTTAGCCGCTCTGCCGAGCCGAGCCAGGCAGCCCTGCAATCTTGTGGCTTTTTCCCTGCTTCACACTTTGTCAAAATGCATCATGAGTGACACAAAGAAATGGCCCCTGGAAACTCCCCGTTTTCCAATCCTTTTACTATCTAATTGTTCTTCTTCTTCAAGGCTTGGCCATCCTCAAAATAGGCCAGGGTCCCTGCCTGGGTTGTTTTCACTTTAAAGCAGAATGCACTACAAAAGAGAGGCCCTTCCCACAGCTCCGAGCTGGGCAGTGTTTGTCCTCATTGTCCTAGATTCTGCTTTCTATGCTCTGGGCTGCCTCCAAGATGCTGTTTTACCCTCTTTCTCCTTCCGGTACTATTAAAAACATGATCCCATGAAGAAGATGGGGTGAAAGTAAAGCAAATCTGCCCTGCAAGAATCCTGTTGGCTTCCCATTGCACTTAGAATGATGTCCGCCTCCTTGCATGAACCGGAGCCCTGCCTGCCTCCCTCTATCTCATCCCTAGCAGAGCTGGAAGGTCAGCGCCCTCCAGTCTTGGCACATGCTGTTCCTTTTGCCATAATGTTCTTTGCCCAGATCTCTCCATGGCTACCTCCTGCTTGTCGTTAGTCTAGGGAATGGAAACCAGCAATGTCGTCCCGATGCTGTCCTGGTCAGCACTGGCTGTGAACATGGCTGGACTCCAGACCCCAGCATCTGTGATGCCCACTCTTCCCATAAGCAAGTCAGGCTGGACATGTCTGTGAATCAATGGCCCCAGGAGCAGCCTTCAAACCATTCCCAGCATCCTTGCTCCACAGCTGTCATAACTCTGAGGCAGGGGGGTCTACACTGTCTCCCCAGGTGCCCACAATGGTCCCTTGTTTCGCATCACTCCCTCTACTCATTCCCTACTCTGTCTCACTTCTCCACTCTCTGCTGGTCTTTTCTGGAATGACCTCTCCAATTAACTGCTTGCACTCCCATCCTTGTCTCAGAGCCTGGTTCAGACATCCATTTAGGTGAATCTGAATTCCCCATTCTGTCCCTATGACCTTTTCCTATTTTCTTCACAGCTCTTGATTTCTGAATTCTTTACTCGGTTTATCTATTTCTTTACTCTTTTTATTGACTGTCTTCTTGATGGAAAGCATGTAAGCTCCATGAGAGGAGGGATTTTATTTGTCCCCAGCTTCTGAACAACACCTAACACAGAGTAGGTGCTCAATGAATGGTTGCTGAAAAATGAATGAACTCAGGGCACCTGGGTGGCTCAGTTGGTCAAGCCTCTGCCTTCAGCTCAGGTCATGATCCCAGAGTCCTGGGACTGAGTCCCACATCCGGATCCCTGCTCAGCAGGGAGTCTGCTTCTCCCTCTTCTTCTGCCCACCCCCCAGCTCATGTATGCACACTCTCACTCTCATATAAATAAAATCTGTAAAAAAGAGAGAGAAATGAACGAACTCACAGCTGATTGATGCTGAGCTGCTCTTTTGTCTTTTATTGGGATTTCCCATTGAAGGCTAAAGCATCCTACAAAGCTTCTCCCCACCCCCCACCATCTGATGCCCCTACCAAAACATGTGAAGCTCATGGGAAGGGGGAAATAAGGAAAGGTCTTCATGTCTCTGGGGTCATTGTCCAATCACTGAGGCACCCAGGACCCACCAGCCCTGGTCACCCAGTCCTAGAGGTTAAGGCCTTACCAGAAAGGACAGATACATGGCATGATAAAAGCTGACTAGGTCTTTATATTCTTGGGACAATGTAACTATTAGAATTCTGGACACCTGTCTAAAACTTAGGTTGTTTACGTCTGCCAGATGAAAGGTGTGTTTTTCCCAAGTGGCCATTCTTTGTCCTACAGGATGTTCCCTGTGGTTAACTGGGTCTTGGGTCTCAGTACACCAAGGAGTAAGCTTGCTCCTTAGGTGGCTCCCAACAGGTCTTTGCAAGAAAGCCAGGTATTCCCAACAGCCCTCTGTTCTAAATGCCAGGATCACGCTACATGTGTCCTTGTATGTGTGTCTATTCCCTAGGGGTGTTGAGTGCATCTGCTACTCATGCCCACTCCTTGCCCTTATCCCTTATGTCTGGCTCATCTGTCTAATTCTCCAGACCCAAAGCACCAGAGACCATTTCTCTTTGTTTACCATTGTGTCTCCAGTGTTTACTATAGCTACTATGGTATTATTAATTAATTGTTAATTACACAGAGGGTGAATGAATGAACAAATGAATGAATTTGAGTTTTCCCAGAGGAAGAACCACTAAAACCCATTGAAAGAATCTCTAAATCTCATGGGGATTGAATAGAATCTTCAGGAGTCCTTGATGAAGAAAGGGGTGGTGACAATGACTAGCTCACTAGGAAAAAGTTATAGTGTCAAAGAATTGCCAATGAATGGTGTTTAAAGAAAAAGTTGGGATTGCCCATGGGTGATTCCACGTAGGCAACCATGGCTCAGCTATAAACTGATGGTCTAATTTCCAGAAAATTCCACCATCAGTATGTTATTGCCAAAGCCAGGTTCTAAATCTCTTTTCTGAGTCTGGGGCTCAGACTCCTCTCTTAAAATGCCCAGTGACTAAAGAGATGAGGCTACACAAACTGTCCCAAGAATTGAACAAGATGATATATGAGAGGGCGTTCTGTAAAGCGTAAATCTCTTTACCCACAGTGTGTTTTTTATGATGATGATAAATACTGCTGCTAAGTGTGTTCAGTGGATAATTAGTCCCAGACGATGCCCCATTGGAAAAAAGAGGGAAAAAAGTGTGTGGTCAGAAAGCCAGAATGAAATCCATTTAAAGTATAAGTCAGATCGTGCTACACCCCCTGCTCCAAGCCTCCAAAGGCTTGGGTCCCACCCAGAGGCAAATTCAAACTCCTTACCAGGGTCCCCATGTCAGAGGTGGTCTTCCGTCTGGGCGTTGATCATGTCAGGTCCACGGTTAGTTCCCTGTTAGAACATTCTTCATGTAAAATCTGAAATCCTCATGGAGCAATGCTCAGAGCCACTAATCATTAAAGGAGTGCAGATTCAAACAGCAAAAAGATCCCACTTCACACCCAGTAAGATGGCTATTACTGAAGTAAATGGAAAATAACAAACACTGGCCATGACATGGAGAAATAGGAACCCTTACGCACTGTTGGTAGGAAGGTAAAATGGCACCACCACTGTGGAAAACATTATGGTGATTCCTCAAAAATGAAAAATGGAACTTCTGTACAATCTAACTATTCCACTTCTGGGTAGACATATACCCCAAAGAATTGAAAACAGAGGGGTGCCTGGGTGGCTCAGTGGGTTAAAGCCTCTGCCTTCAGCTCAGGTCATGATCCCAGCAACCTGGGATCAAGCCCCACATCAGGCTCTCTGCTCAGCAGGGAGCCTGCTTCCCCTGCCCCCTACCTGCCTCTCTGCCTACTTGTGATATCTCTCTGTGTCAAATAAATTTTTTAAAAAATTGAAAAGAATTAAAAACAGAGACTCAAATATTTGCATTCTCATGTGCATTGCAGCATTATTCATAGGACCCAAGATGTGGAAATTGTCCCAATGTCTGCCAACGAAGGAATGGATAAAGAAAATGTGGTATATACATACAACAGAATATTACCCAGTCTTAGAAATTCCAACACAGGCTACGATCTGGATGACCCTCAAGGACACTATGCTAAGCGAAGTAAGTCAGTCACCATTCCATTTCTATGAGGTCAATAGATAAGTAAAATTCATGGAGACAGAAAGTAGAAGGGTGCTTACCCTTCTAGGGGTATGGGGGAGTAGGGAGTTAGCACTTAAAAGAGACAGAGTTTCAGTTTGGAAAATGAAAGAGGTTCTAGAGATGGACAGTACTGATGCTTGCACAGTGATGTGAAGGTATTTAATGCTACAGACCTGTACTCTTAAAAAGGGTTAAAATGGGAAATTTTATGTTATGTGTATTTTAACATGATTTAAAAATAGAATAAAGGGTGCCTATGTGGCTCCGTCGGTTGAGCATCAGACTTTTGACTTTAGCTCAGGTCATGATCTGAGGGTCCTGGGATCGAGCCACATATCGGGCTCTGCACTCAGGGGAGAGTCTGCTTGAGAATCTCTCTCTCCTCTCCCCCTGCCCCTCCCCACTTGCACTCTCTCTCCAAAATAAATAAATAAATCTTTAGAAAAGAAGGAAGAAAGGAAGGAGAGAGAGAGGGGAGGAAGGAGGAAGGAAGGAAGGAATAAATCCACATGGGTTTCCCCTCACTTCCCTCAGCCTTTGAACATGAAATGTCAGCCCTCCAAAATACCACACCTGACTGCCCCGCTTACAAAGCACCTCCAATCACTTCCACCCTTCCACCCCTTACCTTACTTTCTTCTTCCTCCTGGGCCTTATCCATATCTGACACATTATTACTCGGATCAGTATTTGATTTTGTGTGTACTGTAAGCGCCACAGCCTTTGTTTGGTCCACTACTCGTTCCCCAAAAGCTGGGACAGTCTCTGACACATGGTGGGTCTCACAAAGTATCTATAAAACAAGGTTCATTCATTCACTCAATTTGTATGCGCTGGGCACGGTGTTAGGAACAAGGATATGAATGAGAGCTGGAAGGTCAGAGTCACATAGACCGAGCCTCGTCTTGTGCCCACGGATGAACCCTGGAGTTTAAGAAACCCTTAACCAGGTGACAGGAGGAACTAAAGCAAGGAGAAAAAAAAAAAAGAAAAAGAGTGCCACCATGTAGTTTGCTACAAGTGAAGCTTAAGGAGCAATGTGGAAGCCAAGAAACAAGGGTGACAATATTTTGATGGAAGGTTTTCTGAAGAGCTAATTTTCCTTCCCTTTGCCTTGACCTTCTAGCCCCTCCTTCTCCCTTGAGGCCATCTGCCTTGCCATGGATTCGCACATCAGATGGGATGAGTTCCATTCTTGGCTCTGAGTGACCTTCAGCAAGACACTGGAATCTCTCCAGGACTCAGTTTCCACCTCTATACAATGGGAATATAACAATGCCTACCTCAGAAGATGATGAGGATTGATATGAAAAACAAATGAAAAGGACATTCCCCAGTCCTTGGCACCCAGTAAGCATTTAATAAATGCTGGTTCTTGCACTGAACATGCTGCCGATATATTTTAACATGTTCTTTAGCACTTATGACTATAGAGGGGGTGATTTATTTAACAGAAAAAAGAATCTGAAGGAGTTTGTAGAAAATGATCTGGAAGTGGACAACCAGTGCAGAGAATTAAAAGCATCTGATAGAAACAACGGATTCATTCTTTCTGGCAGAATTTAAGGAGTTGAGGAGACAACCGTTGGAGTGGTATCCCAGAGCCAGTCATGCCTGCCACACATCTCTTCCCAACTCCGTGTCCAGTAAGTAACCTCATGATGGCAGTTTAAAATGTACTGGTAGGGGAGAATTGACGCCACTGAAATCAGCAAATACCATAAATCAGAGGTTTTTTGTTTTTTTTGTTCTGTTGTTGTTGTTGTTGTTTTACTTTTTCAGGAAAGCTGGTTTATCAGCACCTCTCTCAATCTACAGCACAAGCCTTCCCAAAGTTTTAGAGGTCAAGTTTTCCGAAATGATTAACCAGGTTCAACCTGGTTGTTGGACCCTGTGTGAATGCGATCTGTTGTTTACACTCAGGATGTTGCAAAATATGGTGTACGTTCTCAACATGCCTCTGGTGATAGAACCACCTCCCTCAGGCTGCCATGGAGGATGTGATGGGCACACCTTCCTTCTTCGGGAGTGTGCACAGAGAAGGCTTCCCAGAAGAAGTGGTATCTACATCAAGTCCTAAAGGACAAGGGGTTAGAACATCAGAGGAGCAGAGAGAGTGTTCCAGGCATAATCAGGAGCCACTGGAAGTTCAGACAGGGAGAGGATATGATCAGAATTGCTTTTGAAAGCTCACTGGCTGCCATATGAGGTGAAGGAAATGTCAGGTAGAGGAGTAGCCAAGAGAGGCTGTGGAGACAGCTGCAGGGTAGACGCTGGGGCAGGGATCCACACGAGGGAGGATTGGTGGCCGCCTGACATGGGGTAAGGCACTGAGAGAAGAAAGCAGGGAGGGATCTGAGCAGGTGTTCAATGTGGAACATGATGACGGCAGGTGAGGTTGAAGGACTGGAAGCAAGGACTGTACGAGATATGTGTACACCTCTGCTCATGGCTGCATTATTCACATTAGCCAAAGGTGGAAACAGCCCAGACACCCCTCAACAGATAAACGGATAAAAATATGCTATGGGCGTACAATGGAATATTATTCAGCTGTAAAAAGGAAGGAAGTTCTGACACCTGTTCCAACATGGATGAACCCTGAGGACGTTGTGCTAAGTGAAATAAGCCAGCCATAAGAAGACAAGTACTGTTTGATTCCACTGACATGAGATATGGAATGTAGTTGGATTAATAGGGCCAAAAAGGAGAGTGGTGGTTTCCAGGGGCTGGTGGGAAGTAGAATGGGGAATTAGTGTCTAATGGGGACAGAGTTCCTGTTTGGAATGATGAAAACATTCTGGAGATCAATGGGAATGGTGGTTATACCACAATGTGAGAATATTTAATTTCACTAAACTGCACACATAAAAATGGTTTAATTGGTCAATTTTATGTTATATATGTTTTACCACAATTTTTAAAAAGATGGAGGGGAGTGAAGAATCCAGCCCAGAGTTCAGGGTTGCAGGCTGTAAAAGAGAGTGGTGTTCCTAATGGACCACAAGCCTCCTGGTTACCACTGCCCTGTCTACTCACACACCAGTCATAATGATTCTCTCCGGCAAACTGTCAGCTTGTTTGACTGAACGAACTCCACCAACAGATTGTTTGCTGGTGTTTAGACAAAGCTAATACTACTAGAAATAACAAGAGTGGCCTGGTTCTGAAGTGTCAGATCATGAATCACTGAAGTCAAAGTGTTCTTCAGTCTGTAGCCCAAAAACACCACCCACTGGATTAAAAGGAAGGAACTACTGATAAAAGCAGTGATATGAATGAGTCTTAGAAGCATTACGCTCTCTGAAAGAAGTCACTCACCTCGAGTGCTTCCATTAGGATCTGATTCATATGAAGCCCTGGGAATGGGTAAAAGTAAAAGTTCAACCATGGCGTTAAAAAAAAAAAAAAAAAATGAAAACAGCAGTTGTCAGGAACCAGGGGATAGAGGGGGGCATGCTATTTGGGAAGGGCCATGGAGAAACTTCCAGAGGTGATATCTTTCAGAGGCTTCATTTCCTGGTAAGGGTTTGAGATATATAATTCTATTTTTAAAGCTTGCCAAATTCAATCTCTTCTCTTCTTCGCATGTAAATTTGACCCCTCCAAAGGGCTATCAACAACTACTGGACGCTAGTGAATGTTTGAGATGCATGCGGAAGCTTTCAGGGATGACCTGTACTGATGTCTGCACTTCACTTTGAAAGGAATTTAAAAAGAAGATGAATCCGTGCACATGGACACACCGGGGAGGAGGAGACCAAAAGCACAATGCATTGGCAGTTTTAGCATCTAAGGAATGGCTACACGGGTGTTTACAATTCTTTCCATTTTTCTATGTATGTTTAAAAACTTTCATATGAAATGTTTAAGGGAACAAAATTGTAGCTTAAAAAGGAATTTTTTTAAGTCACTCAATTGTTAGGACATTACACAGCCAAACATATTATTGGAACTCTATGGCCGTCAGCCGCACCTAGAATAGTGGATCTTTTTTTTTTTTTTAAGATGTTATTTATTTATGCATTTATTTACTGAGAGAGAGAGTGGGGGGAGGGGCAGAGAGAAAGAGGATTTCAAGCCAACTCCGTGCTGAGCGTGGAGCCCAAAACGGGGCTTGATCCCACCACATCATGACCTGAGCCAAAACCCAAAGGTTGGATGCTTAACTGACTGAGCCACTCCGATGCCCCCAAGAAGAGTGGCTCTTCAGGTGAGCTCCCTAGAAGTGTTTCAGGGACATCCCCTCCTTCAGGAACGATAACTCATCCTTAATGTGTTTTATATGTTGAGGGTTCTGTATAAGATTTTTGTGTGGAAAAAAAAAAAACATTCTCACTATCCAAAAATGTTGATGCTTGTCAATACTGTGTCATCCACGTTTGGGACCGTCCAGCCTTTGGTGTGCAAGAGCGCTCCTTACATCACTACACCTGGACGTGCTTGGCCTTCAGGCACTAAATGTCAGTACCACCCCGTGCCATCATTGTAGCACTTGTAAATGCCCCTCAGACGTTCCCATTTGGGGTCTCATCCCACTGACTCCCACGTCGCTTTAGAGTTAGTGCCAAATTTAAGAAACCAAGGTCAGCGGGTCTGCCCTTAAGTGGAGGCTGTTTTCCCACAATGGTACCTTGCCTGCAAAGCTTCCCAAGTGTTAACGTTATAAAGGAACATGTAGAGAGGCTGGTTTCTACCTTCCACACACAGTTCCTAAAAAGAAACAGTCATCTCCCCCCTTCGCAGGATGGACCTAGGGCTCTCTCCCTGTACACAGATGGCTTCAGACACCTCCTGGATGCTCTCACATCTTGACTTCAGAAAGACCAAGGCTGCCATGACCACACAGGCATCCGTACAACTGGTCCCCTTGACAATTCTGCTTACCGTTTATTATAAATGATTACATTGGCTTTCAGGCATCTGAAAATAAAAATGAAGGAAGACCACAGTGCTTAAAAATCCATAATGACACCCAAGCAGTGTGCCAAATGATGAAGACCTTCATTGGGATGGTCGCCTCCAAAACGGACAGTGGTCAGGTGGTACCCCCACATCCCCCAGGCAAACCCCATTCCCATTGTTTTCTTAAATGAACGTGCACATGGGAAATGAGTGAGAACATAGAAAATGAGTGAGAAGCAGGCTGGAACAGATGTCTAATATCATTAAAGCTGGCTCCAAAAGAATCCAGATCTCGGCTTGGTATATTAATGCTCTATTTATCTTTAAGCACAGATGGATATTTTTATTAGTATTACTTTGTTTATCTGGTTTCAAGAAAGGTTAGTCCAGGGGGCAGATGCCTCTGTTATGAGAGCACATTCCTGCCGAGGGAGTGAGAAGAGAGGAGTAGGCTTTTCAGTAGAACTTTAATTAGAAAAGCCAAAGTTATAAATGTTGGCAGCTCTCGCCAGATCTAACGAGGCCAGTTGCAACAACAAACAGAAAGACAAATAGGACATGGGCAGGCCTCCGCTTTCCCACCTCTCCTCCTCACCAGCTGAAGAGAAAAACAACACACCACCATCTCGTTCCCAAATGTAAAACAGACCATGACCGAATCCAAATTCTCAGAGAACGGATGTTTTCATAAGCAGCTGGTTATCACCGAAGATAACCCAGAGCCATGGGTCTGTTATTTAAGGTCCCAGTTATGAACACATGGACCTTCCAGAAGCTTTGGGGTGAAGCAATTTCTATTATGGATTTCATGGCTTTTATTAGAGGACAGTCTGTGATCCTGGGGGCAGAATGCCCAGTGTCTCTGCACAATTATACCTCTAGTTCTTTTTTCACTGGAGTTGATTTCTTATTAGACTCCCCTTCTAGGGGACTTAAATGGGATTATGGATCCACATGCCCAGGAAATTTCTTACCCGATTGGATTAAGAGAGTTCATTTGCCTGATGGTTCTCCCGAGAACTGTTCCAACATGCTGGGTTTTGTCCCTGATAGCATAATTCCTTACGACTCATCTTTTTACTATTATTATTATTCCTTTTTCTACCATCTTTCTCTATACAGCTACTTGTGCAAGTATATAAGAAAAAAAAGAAAAGGTTTTAAACCCCAAAGTCTGGGGGCACCTGGGTGGCTCAGTGGGTTAAGCTTCTGCCTTCAGCTCAGATCATGATCTCAGGGTCCTGGGATTGAGCCCCGCATTGGGCTCCCTGCTCAGTGGGGAGCCTGCTTCCTCCTTGCTCTCTGCCTGCCTCTCTGCCTACTTGTGATCTCGGTCTGTCAAATAAATAAATAAAATCTTTTTATAAATAAATAAATAAATAAATCCCAAAGTTTAGGTCTAAGAGTCGGTCCTGCCCTGTAGCATGTGAACGCAGACTTACTGCTCTCTGCCATAATTTTCTTGCCTCTAAAATGGAAATCATTGCCTCCCATGCACCTTACAAAGTAGTCTGGAAAGTGTGAACCCATCATGACCTCACCAAAGACAAAACAAAACAAAACCCCACAACACAACACATGCCTCTTGTATGTTATGCTCTCTCTTCCCAACTGCTCATTCTCAACTTTTCTTAGATTCCTCTCTTCCTTCACCTCCTGTGTCTACGCCCACTCTGAGACTCATCATGTCCTTGTTTCCTACTGGTCCCTACCCACATCTGCTGCTACCGCAGAGGGCTCCCCCACGCCTGCCCCGGTGTCTCCTGTTCACTTGAGACCCACTGATCCAGGTGAGTCTTCAGATCCGGAAACACACTCATCCGATGCATGGCGTTCCATGGCCCCAGCTGGTACAATATCTTAGTTTGGTATATTTTGCTGCATATAAACTAAGACGCAGATGACTCAGCCTGCTGGTCAAGGATCTCCTGGATGCATGATGACTCCTGCTTTCCACCTCCATCTCCCCAGCAGTATCCATCTTTCAACAGTACACGCCTGGCCATTCCCTGCGTAGTGCCAGGAACATGCACCTCATGCTTCTGCTGCCCTCCCTTCCTGGAACACCTTTTGCATTCACTTCCCCCATGTGTTCATATCTCTCAAGGCTCAGATCAGATTCAACCTCCCCGAAGCCATTCCTGCTGCAACTCTGCAGAGATCACGCTCCTCCTCACCTTGTACCCTGTACCTCCTCATGTCTACTTCTCTGTGGTGAGAGCACATTCCTGCTCTTGTACCCCCCCATCTGATTATTTGCTACATGCCTGTTAGGATAACAAAGCCCTTAAGGGCCAGCACTGTGTCTGATTGGCCTTCTAGAGAGCCCCACAGCCCTGAGCACAGAGTAGACTCTTTAAGGACACCTTTGAACCAAGAGTGCCATTTGGAGCCTGAGCCAGGGCAGCGTATCTGGACACATCTGGGCATCCCTGTGCCAAGGTGTATAAGCCTGCGGGAGCCCTCTGGGACGTAGCCCATCCTGAGGCAGAAAAGGTGAGCAGAAAAGCTTGGCCCCCTCATAAAGCCTTTAGTCATGGTGGCAGGGGCTTGGTTTTCGAGTAGAACATAATGTTTGCTTTTAGCTTTGTCTCCTTTTCCAAGAACTGTTTGCCTTAAAAAAAAAAAAAATCTAGAAGGCATTGGAACACAAATAGCACAATTTGAAAGTCTGTTAAAATACTGGAAGTGGAGAGGAAGCATCCCCCGGACCCCACAGAAATGCCTTCGGGATCAAAGGGCTCCAGAGGACGTGGGCTCTTGCTTTGGTGCCTTAAAAACACAACTCATCGGAACCCCAATGAGACCGACAGAAAAGCAAAAAAACCCATAATAATGCCAATGGTGCCCAAGAACTACGCATTTATTCGTGAACACATATAAAAAGTGCCTCTAAACACCCCCCACCCCCAAGAGTCACGTGTGGAGAGCTGAGAATCGCAGAGAGTAAAGACCCTGGCAGTCGCAGGTGGGGCCAAGGGCAAGGGAAGTGCAGATGACCTAAGGTAGGGATGAGGACGTAAGAGGACAAGGTGGTGTATATGGAAGAATTGTTCCAAGCATAGACCGCTCACAGGCTTGGGTTGTTAGGGTCCGTTGGGTCTGCAGGTTTCTCTTGATTATGTAGGAACACGCTTTTACAGTCCTGAGTCTTGTCACTCTAGAATTAACCTGTCTCCTGAGACCTCAAGCCCCTCTTCCAATAGACTGTTTTCATCTCCCCCCACAGAACGCCCCAACCACTAGATGCTACCCCTACTTGCATCATCCCTCAAAGGCTGCTACAAATGATTCCACTGCACCATGGGAACTCATGTCACCCACCCCAAGAACCCTTGGCTTGTCATTGCACATATTGGCTATCAGAGAGGGGCAATAAGCAGGGGGGCGGGGCAGCCAAGATACACGTCCCTGGAGTTTGGGAACTGCCTGAAATGGTGGCACGGAGAGGAAGGAGACTGGAAAGATAGACTATCCTGCTCCACGGCTCCTCATTCCTCATGCCTGATGATTATTAATTACATTTGTGCATTGATACAATTTGCTAGTTTTCTGAGGAGGCGAATCGTGCTCAGTCATCTTGGCATTTTTAAATGTAAATGAAAAATCACCCAGCGCTCCGAGCCAGAAGCGAGAAAGATAAATAACACCAGGAAGCTGGTCGTTGGCCGTCTGTCATAAAATTTCATTAGTTTTGACAGCCTGTACAACATAAGCAATGAATGAATGCTAACTATACTTCCTTGTCTGTCCGCTCCCATCAGTCACCGGCGCTGGACGGGGCCGGAGGGGTGCCACCTGCCAGGGTGTCTCGGTGAAGGGCACACAGGCTTCCACACGCCCCGGGAGGACCCCATAACACCCTCCCTCAGAAGCGGGCTCCGAGCCTCTCTGTCCATGTGGAACGGCTCTCTTGTCGGACTCGGTCATTAACATATCTTCTTTGCTGCTGCCACATGCCAGGTAGAGCTTGCCAGTGGGCGATGTTAATCCACCGAGTGCCAGGAGGAAAGCGCAGGAGGGAAAGCGGAGACGAGTGCATGAGGGGTGGCAGCAAGTTGTCTCATTGGTCATGGAGCCACGCGGACTTTCAAGTCCCAAAAGGCAGGGACAGCCCAGGAGTCCTGAGTCTCTTGGTGTGATTGACATAAAGATAAAGGCGCTTCTGCTTCCTCTTCCCCCTCTCCTCCCTTCCTGAACAATTCAGCCTTAATGCTGTTGAGTGGGACAGAGCAGGGGTCAGCATCTCTGCAGGAAGGAAAGGGAAACACAGCGGTGCAAAGGTGTCAGAGTCCAAGCAGGGAGACAAGGGTGTCCCTGCAAAGTGATGGCCTCACCTGCGGTGTTGGAACCTGATTGATGATGGGTGTTAGGGACCCATCGGAAAGGGAGGACATGTATGCATGCATGGGACTCAGGGTCAAAGCTGGGAGGGGGGTGTCCCCCTAGGCAGGCAGCCAGGCATGGGGAATCAGCCCCAGCAGGGTGAGAACACCTGCTCATAGAGCAAGTCAGTCCCAACAAGGCAAGGAGAGAACCACCACAAAGGGGTGTCAGAGCTCAAGCAGGGTGAGGTGGGCATCCACAGGCAGACTCAGGGGAAGGGGGAAATGGTCACACACAAAAGCAATGATCAAATGAGTAAATAAATTAAGGAAATGGGGACTCGGCTTCCCACTGTCAGGTACACATATGGGGAGAAAGAGAAAGCTAGAATAAACTCGGAATTGGAGGGATCAGAGTAAACACTTTTTTTTTTTCAGTTTATAGAGCTAGACATTGAAATAAATACAGATGAATATACACATTCCCTTGCTGTGCCCACGGAGAGCCTGGGAGCAAGAACAATAAAGGCAACTTTCTTGTGGGATGGTGGCGCTCATAACATAAAAACTTAGAGATGCCTGTGATATCTATACCACCATAAAGGGAGAGTAAAAAAGAGGAGAGGGAAAGTAAAGAGACGTGATCTAGATGGCATCATTTAAAGCCCTGGATCCAGCCATGCCTGAAGCTTTATCTTATAATCAAATGAACTTTTCTTTTCTCTTTTTCTTTTCTTTTCTGCTTTCTTTCTCCCTTTTCTCTCTCTCTTTCTTTCTTTTTCTTTATTTCCTTCCTTCCTTCCTTCCTTCTTTCCTTCTCTTTCTTTTTTTCTGCAGGGTTTATTGAATCATTTTCTGCAGGGTTTATTGAACCATTCCACTTGCAGTGGAAAGAATTTTGACTGTTACTACTCTCAAAAACTTCTCGATGATTGGTCTTAATTGAATCACAACCTCAGATTTTCCAGGCACCCACCTTTTTAAAAGGCATTTGTGGAGCACCTGGGTGGCTCAGTCAGTTCAGCATCTGCCTTTGGACCAGGTCATGAGCCCAGGGTCCTGGGATCAAGTCCCACATGGGCTCCTTGCTCAGCAAGAAGTCTGCTTCTCCCTCTCCCTCTGCCCCTGCTCATTTGCTCTCTTTCTTGCTCAACCTCTCTCTCAAATAAAAAATAAAATCTAAAAAAAAAAAAAAAATTTGCATATCCATGTAGTCATTTATTGAACAGGTATTTACTGGATGTCTATTACATGCCAGATGCTACTCTGGGTTCTTAGGTACACCAGTGAAAGAAAAGTGACAAGAATCCCTGATCTGTGGGATTGACGTTCTAGTGGAGTAAGACAGACAATAGGCAACAGACAATAATGAAGTAAGTAGAAAGGAATAAACACTCTGGTGTGGAGGGGGAGAAAGAAAAAGCAGAATATGGTAAGGGGGAGACAGGCATTTCAATAGGAAGTGGGTCTTGTAATTTTATTCCATTTTTTTAGAAGGATTCATTCATTCATTCATTCATTTGAAAGACAGAGCATAAGCAGGAGGAGTGGCAGAGGCAGAGGAAGAAGCAGGCTCCCTCCTGAGCAGGGAGCCTGCCTGACAAGGGGCTTAATCCTAGGACCTTGAGATCATGACCTGAGCCAAAGGAGGACGTTTAACAGACTGAGCCACCCAGGTGCCCTGAGATGTGCTATTTTAAGGAACAGTCAGGGTAGAACACAGTGAGAAGCTTACATCGGAACAGAGTCTGGAAAAATGAGGGAGTTAGACTAGACTGAGGAGAAAAGCATTCCAGTTGGAGGGGACTACCAGGACAAAAGTCCTGAGGCAGAAGCACATTTGGTGTGTTCAAGGAACAGAGAGAAGTCACTGTGGCCAGAGCAGCATTGGGAAAGAGCTGGGAGTGTTGGGTGGCCAGAAAGGGAAACACTGGGGAATCAGGTAAGAACTTCAATGCATTTTAAGCTGTCAGCATTGACTCTGAGTAAAAGGCGTCACCATCGTATCATTTTAAGCAGAAAATAGCATGGTCCATATCACTCTGGCAGTGATGTTAAGAATGAACTATGGGGTTTAGGGTGAGGAGGGTAAGAGCAGAGAGATCAGGTAGGAGGAACCAAGGTGAGAGATGCTGGTGGCTGGGGCCAAAGTAATTCCAGGAGGGAGTCAAAAATAAATCCAGGGTTTTGTGCCTGAGCAGCTATAATGATGAACGAAATAGGAAATGCCACAAGAGGGGTGATTTATGGGGAGAAAGAGCAGGAGATCAGTTCTGGACAAGTTGAGTTTGAAAAGTCTATTAGACATCCAAGTACAGATGTTGAGTGACTGTTCTATATAAGCATTTAGAGTTCCAAAGATGAACTAGGACAATTTTTAACTCCTGCGAACTTTTACAAAACTCGCTTCTATGTATCTGCATTGGAGGATCCGTATCTGAGTGAGATACCGGAAAGATCAAGCCAAAAGATCATAAAACCTTAACCTATAATTTCCAGTGCTGTCTCCACTGCATTTTTCCCTAGGCCAGTGGCTCTGAGTGTGGCCTGGTCACCTCCAGGGGGACCCTGAGACTCTTTCAGGGTATCTGGGAGATGAAAGTAATTTTCATAATTATAGTAAAGCATTTGATCAATCATGACTGCTTAAGCAAACCTCTAATAAAAACCCCCAAACTACAAGGTTTGGAGAACTCCTGGGTTGGTGGACCCATAGGACCGTTGGGAAGGTGAGGCTCTTCCATTTGCTTGCTCATTTATACCCTTTATAATAAAAGATGGGAGGCCCATGGTTTCTGATTGGTATCTGATGTGCCAGACTGACAGACAAAATGACCTGTGTCTCTGAGGTCCGAGGTGTGGTCCGCTAAGTTGATGAGATCCTCCTCAGGAGTTCCATGGGTAGGCACTCAAAGTGGGTCCTCTTAATCCAGACCAGTCCTATCACCAAGAGAACCTTCTTCACTATCTGATTTTGTGTGGTGAGATAATCTGGACCTCTTACATTCACCCCAAACATTTTCCCACAGCAGCATGGGATTGTTGCCATAAAAATATTGTTTTGCTTCCTATACAGTGATCATTTTGTAAATCATCAAGCATATCGAACACAGACACAGACATACACACACATACACACACACACACACACACACAGGCTGGATATAGAACAGATTCAAATATAAAAATCAAAGAATTCAAGAAAAATAGGAATGCTAAATTTGAATCTGGAATGCCAAGATGAACCCTATGAAGTAACACAATATATATAAATAGGTCTCTGCTCCTGGCTCCTGGCACAGAGCTCCTAAAATCCTTATAATTTTCTGAGTGATAGGAGTGTCTCCTGTTCCAATGAGGGGACATTTGGGGGGCTCTGGGATGACTTCAGGATGGAGCTGGGTGCCAGAAAGACCAGGCCAGGATGGGAAGCTTGGAAATTTCCGTCCCATTCTGTAGCAAGGGGAAAAGGGCTGGAGATTGAGTTAATGATCCATGATGGCTGCATGGTGAAACTTCCAGAAAAATCCCGAAAGTACTAGGTCTGGAACTGCCAGGTCAGTGAACACATCTACATGTGGGGAGGGTGGCGAACCCCAACTCCATGAAGATAAAAAATCCTTCACTTGGGGTACTTCTGGATCTTTCCCTATATATCTCTTCATTTGGCTATTCATTCATATCCTTTCTTATATCCTTTAAAAAAAAAAAAGTAAATGTATTTCTCTGAGTTCCGTGAGCCATCCTAGCAAATTATCCGACACAAGGAGAGGGTTATGGGAAGTCCTATTTATAGCTGGTTAGTCAGAGTCATGGGTGGTGACCTATGACTTGGGGTTGCTGTCTAAAGTAGGGGGCAGTCCTGTGGGACAGGGCCCTTTACTTGAGGGAATCTAATGCTGATCCCAACGAGACAGTGTCTGCATTGATGTGAATTAGAGGACACCAGCTACCAATGCAGAGAACTGCTTGATGGGTGGGTTTTCTAGAAGCACTGTGAGTATGTGAGTAATGGCGAAATAAAGAGTGTGCTCTTCCTAAACTACCCCCATACAAGGTTTATGTGTATATTTCCCCCAGTTGTGTCCCCCAAGAACTTGGAACATTAGTGCCTGAGGAGCAAAGTATATGCAGTGCCCAGGTCTTGATTTCTAAAACCCACCATTCACTAACAGAAACCAATGTTCCTTAGAGAACCGGTCAGAGCAGGGAGCCTCCAAGGTGAGCCTACAAAATCTCACTGGGTCAGAAAACAGAGGGTTCTGGCTGATGGGGTCATGCGTAAAGGTCATGGGAACTGCTTGAAGAAGCTCCCACTGGCCATACTTAGGATGACTTCAGCATCAAAAAGAATGATTGCACTCGAGTAAATAAGAACCCCCAACGCTATACTGATAATAACAGAGAGGAAAAAGAAAATTTGCGTTTGGCTTAGATAATAAAAATATGAAAATCCACAAGAAAATGAATTTTGCGAAAATCTGGTTGGGGGGAAGGGAGCAGGAGTTGACGAGTGGTTAACACAATTCATTCTATTTATATTTTTATGGAAGTTTCTATATGTATCTTCCTTTTTTTAATAAACAAGCGAAAAAACAAAGACACTGGGGTGAGTCAGTTGGTTAAACATCTGACTTTAGCTCAGGTCATGATCCCAGAATCCTGGGATCAGCCCCAGGTTGGGGCTCCATGCTCACTGGAGAGTCTGCTTCTCCCTCTCCTTCTGCCCTTTCCCTCTCCGCACCCTGTGCTCTTTCTCGCTCTTTCCCAAATAAATAAATAAAACCTTTAAATTATTAAGTAAATTAACAAGCAAAAAAAAAAAAAAAGTAATGACTTAAAGCTGCCCCCAAATGAATAATCCACCTAGAAAAGGCTAGAGAAATGAAAAATCAAAGTCAGCTACCTACTGTTCATGGAATTAGAAAGGATTTTAAATCCTCTTCCTTTTGCCTTTTCCCCATAATTTTCTACAGTAAATACAATGCTAATAACATGAGGGAAACCAAGCTATGTGTTATCTACTAACACACAGAATGTGTGCCATCTTTTCTGAGCCCACCGGGTATCACAAGGTGATATCTATCACAATTTTATGATTTAATTATATGTATTTCTGTTTTTCTCTTACATCTGTCTTTCCTCTCTTCTTTCTTTTATTTTCAAAGAGATATTGTAGAGTCAAAAATATAATTGCCGATGGCTAGACTGGGCACAACTCAATGATCAATGCACTGAGACTAGTTTATACAGGTCTGGGTTTCATCTCCAAAACAATATCTAAGAAGAAGACATGAACATGTATGAGACTGGGCAGCAAAATAATGAGACAAATTTTTTTCAATACCAGAATATATCTGGAACTCCTCTTGAGTTCTTCAGAGTTGAAGTCACCTTTCTGAAGGGGCTTCAGTAACATAAATCTTTCCGTTTTGAGGATGAATTTCATTTCTGGAAACAACCAAAAGTCATCCAGAGCCAAGTCTGATGAATAAAGTAGTTGATCAAGCCGGAAACTATTTTTGGGTTAAAAATGAGGTGCATTGTAGAGTGATGAAACAGAAGACATAAACTAGCTCAGAAGCAATCTCAAAGTGGAATTCTTTAAACATTTTGAGATACTTTTGTTGGCGGTTGGGGGAAGGGGGGGCGTAGAGCTTCCCCAAGGGAGTACTTTGAAAGAATACTCATTTATCATCATTATTTACTATCTATTTCTCTTACCAAAGGAAAATAGAACAGCCTCAGGCCCCATGTATCCTGAGCTCATCACTAATCCCCCTTAAGGGGAGTCCCTCACTTGGCACAATTATGTGCCCTCTCCCACTCTGGAAAATGGTCTGCTATCCCATCCTTTCCTCACAGAACAGAGTTTAATCATCTGTCATGGTCAACTCCTCCACATTTCAAGTTCTTTCCAGCTTCTGATGTAATATTTTTTTTTTCTATATTAAAAATGCAAGCCACCAATGTCTCAGGGGAACCATCCCAGCTGGAAGTTCTGGTAAATGTGGGAGAGTGCTTGCAGGAGACCCCACAGAACAAGTACCAGTCTCCCAGATGCTTGATGAGAAGGAAAACTAGGCTGCTGTGGTGTGGCTGAGCTGGCTAGGTTAAGATCAAACTAGGCTCTGAGTCTCCATCACCTTCATCCGGTAAACTTCTCGAAGCAGAATGTCATGAAAACTGATAAATTCGAGCCCGAAAATCCAGTTGAGCTTTAAAAAAAATTGAGTTGCAAAAAATAAAGAGTGGGTGAGGAGTATAAGGTTGTGTAAGCCACCTTGACTGCGCGGTTCCATAACCAGACTCAGTATGCTGTGTGGAGTGAACTTGGTTCTAGTTTCAGCAAATGGTATTAATTTCAAAGGCTCCTTTTGTTGTTAAACTAAGTTTATAAACCCAGCTATTTGCTAATAAATGTGACCTTTAAAACACATTACTCTAAACACAGACTTGCTCTGTGTCCAGCTGAGGGGCGGGGGGAGGCAGGGAATGGCAGGGAAGATCTAGAGAAAGGTCTGGAAAGAACCCTACACAGCCTCTGCTCAACCACTCATACCTGAAACAAACGTCCAGTGGCTCAAGATGTCACCAGTGCTTCCATTTATTCAACAAATTTCTTTTTAATCTCTTGAGTATTTACTGTGCAGAAGGTGCCAGGTGAACATAGTAAAGGTACAGAAACTAATAGGTCACAATCATTATCTTTAGTGCACAAGCACCATAAGACACCCACACAAAAAATACCAATTATGGTACCATTTGAGAAGTCTGGTATATAAGATGTCTACATAAAAGAACGTTTCAAAGGGGAAGAAATTGGTCTTATCCAGGATAAGATGGACAGGAAGGTTTTAAAGACTTGTGGCTGAGTGAATTCCCATTTTACAGGTGAGAAAAGAGAAGCGTGGCGAGGTTGCATAAGTCGTTCGCGGTCTTAAGTTCTGGAGGTGGGCTGCCAGCTCAGACGGAGGAGTCTTGTCATCATAACCGTGTGTTCCAAAGATCTTCTAATTCTCCTTCTTCCATGCAATCTTTCTCTCTTTTCACTTATGGAATCCCTTGATTGGCCCAGCTTGGCATTTACCGATCTGTAGCCATTTATGAGTTCAATAATCCAAAACTTTCTTAAATGTTTCTGGAGCTCAGGGATCTTCATTCTCTGGTTGGGAGCCTTTAACACACCTGTACTTTGCTGAACTGAAAACATTGTGGGGTGGTACTTCCTTTTCTCTGGACCTTTATCTCTGGGTCTCTGAGTTATTACACCGGGAACTGCAAGAACCAGGAAATCATTCATTGAGACACAAATAACAGATGGATTGAATCGTAAAAAAAGGTGAGTGAGAGGAAATTAGTTAGAATTCCAGTTCCTGTGTGTCCAACATACTACAGTGCACATACACACACACACACACACACACACACACACAATCTCTATCTGCAATTAGTCTTCTGCCATTGCCTTTATAATAAACCATCTGTTTCCTTCTCCTTTATGCTTAGCACTTTTGAGTTCTTAAGTATAGTATTGATTACATTAGTGCATGAATTTCTTAAGTTTCTAGGGGGTTTTGGCAATTTTATGAGTTCTAGGTTTTGGGTTTTTATTCTTCCCCCAAAGACTGTACAATCTTTGAAGATGAGAAACAGATTTCTTTCACTGGCCAATTTCCTTTCCATTCTGCCCCAGCATGGGTTAGAGCATATAGAGGATACTTAATAAATTCTACACACACACACACACACACACACACACTTGCACACATGTGGTAGTGGCCCACTACCTTTCAAATGCAAGTTATATAATACCTAATTAGTATTTTTTAATACCTAATTAATTTAATACCTAAATTGTATTTTGTACCCAGATTTTTCTCTTCTGTTGACTGACTCCCTTGGAAAAATCTCGTCAAGAAGAAAGCAAACACCTTAGCTTTCAATTTAATTTCACAGTCGGCAATAAGTGACTTCCTTTTTTTCTAGCTTGTTTAAACCAAGGATCACATATGTCGTGGCTTTTTCAAAGGATTTTGAAGACTGAATTACAGTCCTCTGCCAAGCAGGCAAGATTCTAATTTTATATATTAACCATAAATATATGGTTATTTGGCATCTAACGTATACTGGATCACGTAGGCACATTGGATACAGAACAGAGACAGTCCTTAAACCCTCATAGGCTCTTAGACTTATCTGTGGAAGAAGAAAATGGAATAAACCTGGGAGATAAATTCACAAGTGTAATTAACTTGTGAGTTATACAAGTGACAAAAAGTCAGTTCAGACAATGAGGATTGTACAGAATCAAAAAGTATTTACGATGGGCCAAAATGGTTCGAATAATCTCATAAAACTGAGACTTTACCTTAAAGCATGCTTCTATTTCAAATCAGCGAGCAGGTAGAGCTTTACCTGGCTGTTTCCTTTTCCTGGAGTGTTGCTCTTTAAACGGATGGCTCCCCCCAATGTCACAGAGACACTAGACTCAAGGCAATCTCCTTAGAGATTTTTGCTGTAAATCTAAAGGAACACCCTCCATTTCCGCTCGTGCAGTACGTGGTTTTACCCCACTCTCTAACACTGTCTGATCCTTTTCATTGTTTTTTGATTACTTGTTTATAATCTGCCTTCCCCTTCTAAAAGGTGGGTCCCATAAGAACCATACCATCGGTTTGCTCTACTGTGTTTATCGTCCCTTGAGGATTGCAGTAGGTGCTCAAGAAAACATTAGAGAGATGCGTGAGGGGGCGGATGGGGACCTGCATTGTGAGTACAGAATGAAGAAAGTTCCTGGAAGAGCTCGAAGGCAAAGAAAAAGTCTGACAAGGTGAAGACTTCAGACTACAATGAGGAGGTTCCCCAAGGGAGAAGGAGGAGGAAGACTGCCTGGTAGCAAAATGGGCAAGGAACATAAAAAGATAATTTACGAAATATAAAAACCAGAACATCAGCCTCGCATACGAAAAGACACACCACCCTACTGGCTGTTGAAGAAATCCTAAAGAAAATAAGGAGCCTGCAAATAGACAACAGTTAAAGTTTGACAAACTGTTTAAGACAATCAAGCCCTAAAGGTGCAATATTGCTCCAATTCAGCACGATTTCTGGAGGAAAATAGTCATCAAATTCTCCATAATCTATACATCACTGGACCCAGCAATTCTACATTTAGAATTTGTCGTGGGAAATAATTAGGCAAAATGGAGCTTCAGGAATGTGAATCTCAGGACTGTTTATAAAAGTAAAAAATTGAAAACTGCATCCACATGTCACAATGGGCAATTAGCTTCACGGATTATGGTGTGTTCGTGCGGTGAAATATGATGTGTTCACCAAATAGGACATTTTTAGTCATCAGAGATGCCTGGGACTGTATTGCTCAGTAAAAACAAAAGGTGTGCAAGGCATGATTCCAATTTCATTCAAACCAAACAAAAATGAAAAAGTTTATACATTGAAAATCAAGTGGACTTCCAAGACCAAGATGATCAAGTAAGAATCCCTCACTGTACCTGGCCGATCAAATAAGGTTTTGTAGTTCAACTTGGAAGTTTGGTATAATTCATGATAGGTGTCAGCAAAACGAAGCGAGCCAACGATGTGAGATGATTATAAACTCAAGGGAGAACAAAAATTGCTTTAATGTGCAACTTGGCTCAGCTGTGAATAGTATTTGGAAATCCTTATTAAGGCAAACACTGACTACTTGTAATCAGCAACAAGTATGATGTAACCATACTACAGAAAACAGGAGGGGCTGGGTGTATGCAGCAGGTGTACGAAGGTTAAAGTCTCTCCTGCTGTAGAAGAAGCCAGTAGATAATGTCTCCAAAGCCAGTAAGTAACAGGATCAAATAGTATTTAGAGAGATATACCAAAATAAATCATAGAAGGATTGACAGCAAGCACTGGGACTTACAGATGGTATATGGCAGTTTTCATTAAAAGTATGATGCAAGTTTTCAATAAACATGTGCCTCTGTTGATTGGATTTTTTAAAATTTCAAATTGAAATGAGAGTTGAGATTTTTTAAAGATTTTTAAAATTTATTTGACACAAAGAGACATCACAGATAAGCAGAGCAGCAGGCGGTGGGGGGAGGGGAAGCAGGCTCCCCACTGAGCAGAGAGCCTGATGCAGGCTTGATCCCAGGACCCTTAGATCATGACCTGAGCTGAAGGCAGAGGCTTAACTCACTGAGCCACCCAGGTGCTCCAAGAGTTGAGATTTTAACAGGATTTGTTTTTATTTTCTACTTACCTAGAATCAATAATGTGCCAGGTTTTACTATATATGGTGGGGGGGGGGGCGGGATCAGCTTCTAAATTACTAGCATTCAATCAAACAAAAGTTCAGCTTCTTTCTTCTGTGCTGTCTTGGTCCAGGCTGCTCTAACAAAATTCCACAGACTGGGGGCTTATGAACAGCAGAAATGTATTTCTCCCAATTCTGGGGCTGGGAGGTCAAAGATCACATCACCCATATGGCAGCCTACAGGTGAGAGCTCTAGTCCTGGGTCATAGCCATCTTCTTTCATTGTGCTTGCACCAAGGGAGCTCTCTGGAGCCTCTTTTATGAGGACACTAACCCAGTTCATGAAGGCGCCATCCTCCTCAGGATCTAAGCATCTCCCACAGGCCCCTCCTCCTAGTACCATCACATCAGGCATTAAAAGTTCCACATATGAATTTGGGAAGATACAAAACATGCAGTCCATGCATATACCTATCAAGTTTTTGAATGGGTGTCTTATGCCAATGTATACTAAGATAAAAGGCAGTGAGAAGCAAGATGCTTCCTCACTCTTGAGGATCCAAGAATCAGACTAGAATTGAAGAGGCACTTCTCACAGTGGTCGATTTAAGATTTAACAGATCTTAGATCTCTTTCACAGGTTGCATATTTAACAGTCTCCAACTGCCCCCCAAATCCCAACCACATGTGGTTTTGCTTGCAAAAGTTCGTATTTCTCTTTTTATCTCAGAAGCCCCAGCTTCTCCAGCAGTGGGACCAACAGAAGGCACACATGGTGGTAATAGAACAGGTAAGTAACAGTCGAGAAAACATTGTATCAGTTCAACAAACAGTCCTACTGTAGACCAGGCACTGTGCCAGGCTCTGGAGAGATCTTATTAGGAGGTACATCAGTAATTTCAATACACTATGGCAAATGCTAAATTAAAATGCCCAAAGGGGATGGTGAGAGCCCAAATAAGAGACACAACCCCAGATGACTCTCTTGAAGAAGGTAAGATTGAGGATTAAGACCTTAAGTCAGGACACCTGGGTGGCTCAGTTGGTTGAATGTCTGACTCTTGGTTTCAGCTCAGATCGTGATCTCAGGGTGGTGAGATCGAGTTCCGCTTAAGTCTCCATGCTCAGCAGGGGATCTGCTTGAGATTCTCTCCTTCTTCTTCTGTCCTTCACCCCACTCACACTCTCTCTCTCTCAAATAACTAAATAAACATTAAAGAAAAAGAGCTTAAGAGTAAGATGAAAAATGGGGACAGGTTTAGAACATGGACCCTGGAGCCAGACAGACCTCTGCTCTCATCCCAGCTCCATTATTTATGAAACCACTGGCACGTCTCTTAACCTCTCCAAGCTTTAGTTTTGTCCTCTACCAAATCAACTAAGAGATAATGTACACAAAGTACCTAATGAATAACAGACACTCAAAGATGCTTCTTATTCTGATTATTTTCATATTTGTAGACTGCTATCCTGTAGAACAGAGTAGAGGCATCTGTTTCTTCCAGAGGGAATGGACATGAATCAATTTCAGAGAAAAGGTCTTCCTCCTGGGACAGAGACCTAGGTTAAAAGAAAGAAATCTAAAAATAGCCCATAGGATCTTTAATCGGGGAAGACACAGATTGTATTGCCTGGATGGAATATGGAGATGCAACAAAATTCAGAGTAGAAATTGGGGTGTGGAATGTCTAGGAAGAGGAGTTTTAGATCTCTCCCCAGTTTTTCCTTGTATGGTGTGTTGGTATATCCAAGCAGTAGATGAGCTTGTTGCCACCCAAGAATGCACTTGGAACTAGAATTGCGGAAACGATTTCTGGTTACTCAAGTTAAACCATTGACCAAGAAGCAGATGAGGTGCTGGACCCCAGTGAGGACTGATAGATACAAAGCTTCGACTCTAAATGCACTTCATCAATCCATTAGAACTTGGAGAAACCCTTGGGGAGGGGGGATGAAATTTAAGTTGAATTGTAGAAAAATTAGTCGCTTTTTTTTTCATACCACAGTTTGTAAGCTGACATTTGTACCTGTTACATTCATTCTTCTAAATCTCCCCAAAATATAATGAAGCTCCAAAAGACTTAGGAATCACTGAATTATTGAGGCTTTGCAGGAGCAGAAGCTTGCTCACGTCAATGCTCAGGGGAGACTGAGCCTTAAGAAAACCGGAGACCAAGGTGGGAGTCAGAAGGCCAGTCTCCTAACTTAACTGTTGTTTAGAGCAAAAATACATCAGATTGATCTGCACACACTCTCTCTGGCTTTCTAAAATATAAATGATCTTAAAAAATTGATTTTTTTTTAATTTGGAAAAAAAATTTTTTAAATAAGGAAATTCATGGGGTACCTGGGTGACTCAGTGGGTTAAAAACCTCTGCCTTCAGCTCAGGTCATGATTCCAGGATCCTGGGATTGAGCCCCACATTGGGCCCTCTGCTCAGCAGGGAGCCTGCTTCCCCCCCACCCCCTGCCTGCCTTTCTGCCCACTTGTGATCTCTGTCTGTCAAATAAATAAATAAAATCTTAAAAAAAAAAAAAAAAGGAAATTCAGACACATTACAACATGGACGAACCTTGAAGATATTATGCTCAGTAAAAAAAAAAAGCCAGTCGAAAAAGGACAGAGTCCATGCAATTCTCCTCCTGTGAGGTACCTAGAGTCATCAAATTCATAGAGGTGGAAAGTAGAATGGTGGTAGCAGGGGCTGGGTTTAGAGGATGATGAGGGAATTCATGTTTAGTGGATATGGAGTTTCCGTTTGGGAAGACAAAAACAATTCTGAAAATCAGAAGTAGTACTGGTTTCACAACAATGAGAATGCACTTAATGCCTCTGAACTGCACTCTTAAAATGGTTTAAATGAGGGGCGCCTGGGTGGCTCAGCTGGTTAAACGTCTGCCTTAGGCTCGGGTCATGATCCCAAGATCCCAGAATCGAGCCCTGCGTCGGGCTGCTGCTCTACAGAGAGCCTGCTTCTGCCTGCTGCTCTGCTTACTTGTGCTCTCTCTCTGTCTCTCTGTCAAATAAATAAATAAAATCTTTTTAAAATAAATAAATAAACAAGTAAAATGGTTTAAATGGTAAATTGTATGCTATGTATGTTTTATCATAATAATAATAGAAAAACTATGGCTGCACTGACAAAAAGAAATCCTGCATGTCAGAATCCCGCATGTCAGCTGAGGGCCACAGCATCTGTGCATGAGCTGATGTTCTTAGGGGGAGTTATCTCATCTGGTTACTTAGGAATTCAAGCCCTGATGGATTGTTAACTCCGTGAAAACTGGGACCTATAAACGTTGCCCACTAGTCCAGAGAGACAATATGGAAGTTGTCTCAGCCATGACTCTAGCTGGAAAATTAGAAGACTAAATCAATAAATAATTCTTCCATGGAAACTCAACATACCAGGCCTGTGTGTTTACAGCTTGCTCCACACTGCATTCATGGTGTGGGAAATCCTTGAGCCAAAAAGTAATGCAAAATTGCTCTTGGGCGGGTACTAGCTCTGGGGTGTTCAGGAGAAGCAAACAAAAACACACTGGAGGGATTCTTTGACAACTCAGGCTGCCCAGATTCTGAAAGAAAAATAAAGTCCCTCTTATAATCCCAAATTACAAAGTGCACAAGGAAATTATTCATTGTGAATGGAAGTCAACTAAAATAGGAAACATAAGATCTAAAATCCCCCAATACAAAAATAATTGAAAAATAACCCAAAAGGGAGTGTGATATGACACGAATGAGTAAAGGTATCAAATGATGCACAAGTGATGAGTTGGAAAAAGAATTAATGAACTGGATGCCAAACCTGGGTAGAGTGCCCAGAACACACAGAAAGATGTTAGAAGACAAGACATTTTAAAGAGAACTAAAAGACATGGAATACCAATTGGAAAACTTCAATGTATATCTTATGGGAATGCCAGAAAGAGGGAATAAAGATAGGGAAGAATTCAGAAGAAACAGTGTTCATAATGAGAATAGTTTAGGATTATCTAGGTTTGATTTCAGAATGAATCTTCAGATTAAAGAAGCACAGTAAATCTAAGCAAAATAAATAAAAATAAAGTATATTTTTCTTCATGGCAGTGGAATTATATAAAATCTAAGGAAACCAAAATATCTTGTAGCAGGGGGGAATAAATTATCAATAACGGAACAACCACCTAAATAGCAATGACATTTTTAACAGCAATGTTAGAGGCTCGAAGGCATGAAATAATAGCTTCAAAGACTGAGGGAAAATAATCAGCAACTTAGAATTCTACTCTCAGCTACATCGAGGGGTGCTGGTGAAGGAAAGCGAGAAGTGGTTATTAGTGTTTGCCACTAGGAAAAGAAAGCAAAAATAATGCACTCACCATGGGGCAAAGTACATACTTGGTGGGGCTAAATAAACATTGGCTCAAAGTATTAAAAAAAAGAAATAATGAATAATTTGGAGGGTATCATTTAAAAATAAAATACTAGCAAACTATAATATGCAAGGTGGGCGGGTGACAGCTATTGGAATTAAAGCATTCTGAGCATCCTGGCTCATGTCAAGTCACAGGTGCATGTTAACAAGCTAACGGCTGATGCTGCGATACATAGCAATAGAATTTATCATTTCTGAAGAGAAGATCAAAAATAAGGGAATAAAGTAAATACTCACCCTAAAGAGAATGTTTCAAAACAAATGTGGTATCCTGTTAAAATTTGATAGAGATGGATACTGGGTACACAGAGTTTGTTATATCTGTCCTGGTCTCTACTCTTGTCTACATGTAGGAAATATTTTGTGTAAGTAATAATTATTATTATCAGGATGATATTGAAAACCTAATCCTCATGCAAAGGAGAAGACAGAATCTAAAGAAAAACCTGATCAACACTGAATGTGAAAATTCTCTTATTAATTACAATAGTAAAAAACTGGTATCAAAAAAAATTTGATTATATACTGTTTATCAAAGATACATCAAAAATATAATGAAAGAGTGAATGATAAAGGATGGAAGCAAAATATATACCAGCAAATTTTAACTTTAAAAAGGCCATCATCTGACATAAGTGTCAGATAAAAGAGTAATTAAGGCAAAAGAAAATGTTGAAGATAAAGAGAGCACTACATAGTAATAAAAGGAAAAATCTGTCAGAAAGTTGTTGTAATCATATGTGTACCTAACAATTTAGCCTCAAAACATTTAAAGCAAGAATGGGTGAAAAACAAAAAGAAATTTATGAATCGATATAGGGGAAGATTTTTAATATTCCTTTCTCAGAACTGACAGATTAAGCAGACCAAAAAATTGGTAATGGTAGAGACAATCTGGACAACACAATTAAGCTGATCAAAGGGACAGACGTGGAGTCCTGAGAATTTAAGAACACACATTTTCGAGTACACATAGAATATTTTAAATAAATTGACTGTATTATATGCTACCAATCAAGTCCCAACAAATCACGAAAAATTGATAGCGTACAGACTACAACACAATAAAATTAAAAATCAAAAACAAAAAATGATTTAATATGCTTTGAAATTCTAAAAGAATATTTCTAAGCAACCAATAAGTACAGAAGAAATAATGCAATTTAAGCAAAATATAACACAAGCATTAAATACTGAATCTGGAAAACTGCAAAACGTATCCTGATAAATATTTTCCGACAGGTTCTCTGGGTCGGGGGTAGTGTGTGTTAAGTTTGCTGGGGGATGGGGATGGGGGGTAGATGTGCAGTATTTGCCAACATCTGTATTATAAATGTCCCACATTTATAATTAAAACTATCCTTGATAGTTTCAAGCTATCAACATGAAGGGTAAAATGGAAAAGAAATACACACAATCAACTTTCACAAACCAGTATGAGCTAGCTACATTTGGTTCTGGCACATCACTGTAAACAATTGAAATATATCTTCAAATGCATATGTTAAACAAAGAAGAAAGGTCGAAGGTGATTTTACTTAGTATCTAAATCAAAGGTTAGAAAAAGAACAGCAGAGTAAATCCAAAAGAATTAGAAGGAAGGAAATAATAAAGATAAGAGCAGAAGTTAACATTACAAACAAAGACACAGTCAAGATTACAAAAGGGTGGTGGGGGGAGGGAATGGCTCTTTTGGAAGACAAATTAACTAGGCAAACATCTGGCTAACATCATCAAAAGAAGAGAAATTAAAATAAAAATAAACAATGCTCCAAATAGAAAGAACATAAGAGATGCAGTAGAAAAATAGAAGATAAATATAAATGATGCCAACAAGCTTGAAAACTTAGATTAAAAGGGCAATTTTCTGGAAAAATACTGAGGACAAAACTGACTCAAGAAAAGGTATAAAATGTGAGCACACATGTTACCATCAAAGAAACAGAATCAATCCTTATGCCCCCTGCTGTGACTCTCCCTTAGTACATGCAAACACAATCGCCAAGCCTGGTTGGTTTTACAGGTAAGCTCTGCCTTCAAGAAATGGATAATTTTAATATTGTAAAATTGCTTCAGAAAAATAGAAGGAAGAAAACTATCCAGCTCATTTTATGAGGCCATTAAGCCTTGAAACAAAACTGGAAAGAAAAACCGTAGTCCACTTTCATACACGAACAAAGAGAAAAGTGGATGACATAGACTATTATTTTTAAAATCCGGCAGTGCATTTTTGTAACTCATTGCAAATTAAGATTTACTCAAGAATGTAAAAAAATCCCTTCAATGATCAATTAATATAAGCATCACATTAACAGGTTAAAGGAGAAAAACCATTTCAATAGATGCAGAAAAAGCATTTACTACAATTCCTGATTAATTTGAATGTACTTCCCATAAATAAATAAATAAATCCTCTTAAGCAAACTAAGAATGGATGGGAACTCTCTTAGCTTAAAAGGACACCTTTCAAAAACCCACTGCAAATATCAAAATCACTAATCTTAAAACCATAAGAATATTCCCTTATTGTGCTTTCTTTCAATCTTTCAATGTTATATGTAGGTACGAACTGACAAAATACGAAAATAAGAGAAAAAGTTAAAGAATGAAATGTTCATAGCAACCTTATTCATAACAGCCAAAAATTCAAAGCAATCCAAATGTCTATCAACAGGAGAATGAATAAACAAGTTATAAACTAGCCACACAATGGAATGCTGTTCAGTCATAAAAGAACGCATTGCTGGTGCTGGCAAGGACATGGATGGATCTTAAAATAACATTATGCTATGCAAAAACAACTGATCTCAAAATAAAATATTCCATATGATTCCATTTATAGAAAGTTCAAGAATAGGAAACAATAACTGTTAGCTGCAGAAACCTGAGTGCTGGTGGCCTACAAAATCAACGGTAGTTAGGGACCGATGGCAGGGAGGAAGATTTTGGGATTTTGGAGCAATGAGCTGTGTTCTATATCCTGATTGGTGGGTTGATTATAAAAACATATGCAGTTGTCAAAGCTAATTGAACTGAATAATTAAGATCTGTGCGTTTCGTTGTTTGGTAATTATATCTCAATTTTGTAAAGGACAATAGATACAAAAGGCTAATGATTGGGAAGAAGGGAATAATGTAATTGATACGTACAATGTGTTTATATAGAATATTTAAGGGAATCTACAAATAAATATTTGTACTAATAAGAAAGTTTAACGAGTTGCTAGAAATCAGTATTACAAAAAAATCAATAGTTATTTTTAAAGGACATTATTAACCATAGCAATAAAAGCTTTTAAGGTGCCCGGAAATAAATCTAACAAATGGTGTGTAAGATTTTTATGGAGAAAGCCACAAAACCTTATTGAAGGGAGAAAGAAAAAAGGATTTACTATATTCATGGATGGGAGGGTCCAGTATTTTAAAGATTGCAGTTTCCCCCCAATTTGCCTATAAATTCCGTTGTTGTTCTTTTTGTTTTTGTTTTTGTTTTTTCAGTAAAAATCTCAGTAGGGTTTTTCAAAGACCTGACAAGAACAAGCTAGAAAATTGCAAAGAAAAAGGAGGGGAGGAGGCTTCAGAGAGAGGAGGAGGAACAGAAAAAGGGGCTTATCCTTTTGAATATTGGGATTCATCATAAAGCTATAGTAATTTAAACAGTGCGATATTGCCACGGGGAATAGAGAGCTTAGAAATAGAACCACTTAGCTATGGAAATTTGGAATATGACAGAGATGGCATTGTAAATCACTGGGCAAAGAATGAAAGCATTCAATAAATGATGCTCCGACATCACCATATGGAAAAAGAAAAATCCAACTATTCATATGCAAAAGGGTAAAATTGGATATCCACTCCCATATCAAGCCCCAAATCATATCAAGGTGAAAATCAAAACTTACGAAGAAAATATAGTGTGCTCACTTCAGCAGCACATATATTCAAAAAACCGTAGGAGAATATCTTGAAGACATCTGCATTCTGTCATGTGATTTATGGTAACAAAAAAAAAAAAAAAAAAAAAGTAAGCCATACTGAGAAAAGAAAGAGTGTAAATATAATTATATTAAACTAAAGGACCTCTGTGTACCAGGGCAATGACCAAAAGGAGGAAAAATTGCTACCGCAGGAAGGTGTTTATAACCCACATATAACTAACTTTATATAATTAGCATATAATAGAATTCTTTAAAAAACAAGCAATTGGATGACCAGTTCCAAATCCAATTCCAAGAATGGGTGGGGCTACTGGGAAATGGGAAGTGTTCTATAGTGCTGGCATGGGTGCAAATTGGTAAAACTATTCGGAAGAACAATTCTGGAATAAGCTGTTTAAAAAAAAATGTTGAAGATGTTCTACCAACCAGAAATTTGGCTTCTAGATGTTTGCCATGGAGATGTACATGCAAAGACATATGTGCAAGACTGTTCATTGCAACATGGCTTGTAACAATAAAAAACTAGGGGAAAAAATGTGTTATCAAATTATATATTTTTCTAAGTATAAAAAAAAATCCAGTGTGTATTTATTATGGCTGCATATGTATTTAGAGAAAGTACATACTGATACACAACAATATCAATACAGGGATGGTGTATAGGAAACTTAAATTGCCTGGGTTGGAATCAAGGTTACCAGCTCTCTGTGGTCTTGGACAAGTTATTTAACCAATCTTTCTTCTTCCCCTCATCTATAAAATGGGGGATGATAATAGTATCTATGTCATATGTCTACAGTGGGCACTAAAGGAGCTAATGTATGCAAAGTGCTGAGAATAATGGCTAGCATTCAGTACATTTGCTGCTTTTATTACCATCATTATCATCATCATCATCGTCATTGTCATTGTCATAACCATCATCATCAAGACAATGGTTACCACTAATGGGAGGGGAGGAGAAGTGATGGAGGTGAATCTATAGCTTTATCTGTAAGGAAATATGGCTACATTAACATATACTAAACCCTAAACTAATATGAGTATGAGGCCAAGAGTACTTAGTGCATGATTATTTGCCAGATAACTTTCTGGGCTTTGCTGTGTATTTCAAAACCTTCATATATTAAATGGTGTTTTGTTTTGTTTTTAAGTAAAAAGATGAGTCTGCGGAATATTATGGAGAAATGTTTAAATTGTCTTATATATTAAATACTATGAGAGGAAAATATTGTGGGGACATATTTTTGGATAAGCGCTTGACAGCCAAATGCTAGCAACAAGAAGTTACAAAGTTCACAATTAAAAGAAAGAAAAGCCAAGGAAGTTACAAGGAATTCTTTTCAAGAACATCTGAGATCTCAACGTTTCAAAAATGTGCAGAAATGCAGTTATCTAGAGAGGACATAAACAATAGTTCCTGCAAGCACCAAAGAAATAATGTTAGTTGATACAAATATCCAAAAAAAATGTTTCCTGAGAGAACTGTTATGGTAAAGTTGCAGAACATTTATTCATTTTTTAATGAATATTTATTGAGCCTCAATTATGTATATGTACATCTTTGCTGTTTGTCTTTTTACCCCAGGGAGACCAGCTATTATTTCTTTAAAAACAAGGAAATTTGGAGTGCCTGGGTGGCTCAGTTGGTTAAGCATCTGACTCTTGATCTCAGCTCAGATCTTTATCTCAGGATCATGAGTTCAAGTCCCACGTTGGACTCCAAGTTGGGTGTGGAATCTACTTAACAACAAAATGTGTTTTCTTTATGTACATATACCACAATAAATGGCTTTGCAGTTACAGTACTAGAAGAAGATTATCCAACCATCAGAGTGCTTTCATTAGCAAGATACAAGAGCCATCTAAATCTTAAATCATGGGGGTTTGTTATCTCATTAAGGAGAAGTCTGAAGGAAAGTAGTCCTGGGTTGACTCTGTTGTTCAGCAACATCCACAAGACTCAGACCATTTCTGCCTCTCTGTTCCGTTGTCGTGTGTGTCAGGAATATTCCACTCAAGGTCGTGAGATGCTTGCAGCAATTCTGTATCATGTCTTCTCACAACCAAGCTCAAAGTCAGGAACCAAGTCAAGGGAGCAGACCCCCTACTCATCTGCCATGTTTTCAGGTAGAAAAACCCTTCCCAGAGCCTACTTGAGAGAATTTTTTTTTTTTCCACCTCTGAGACCAGAACTGGGTCACTGGCCTTTCCCTAAACCATTCTTTGGAACTGAGGTTACCATGACTGCTTTAAGACTCATCACTAATTCATCACCTAGGACTGAAATCACCTTCTTTTAGCCTATTACCCCTTGTACCTGAGCAAAACCCAAGTTATGTTACCAAAGAGGAAAGCCACAGAAGGAAAGTGAGCAACTCTTAACTAAAGAAAGAGGCAAAAGCAAGCAATAGAGAAAACACAGACCTACACCTCATCTACCCACTTTTCTCCAGTAAGACATGTGGCTTATAGCAGACACTATTATCTGTTTGCGATAGTTATTACCAACTTATTTCTTACCAGCAGAGTCAGATTTGCTCATTCTTATGTTCTTGGACCCAATTCCAATATAGGAGTGAGGAGTGGTTCCATGAGACCAACCAAGTCTTAGCTCAAGATCTCAAGGTCAGGTGTCTGAATATTCAACTCAGTTCTAACACTGTCTACCCAGAGACAGCATCAGATCCCACAGATTAAGGGGTTCAGCCCTAGAAGACTGCTCACTTGAGATGCCAACCACAAGCCTCAGGCTGTTACCTGTGCTTCTGGATGACCAACTACACACAGGAGGTTCCAGTAACCTTAGATGTGATTAATTTGCTAAGGCAGTTCACAGAACTGAGGGAAACAGTTTCTTACATTGGCAAATTCATTAAAGGATATGAACCAACAGCCGGATAAAGACATATAGAAGAGGAGATCCCAAACAAAGAAGCTTCCCTCTTGGGGTTTGTTTTAAGATTTTATTTACTTACTTATTTGAGAGAGAGACAGAGGGAGGGATAAGGACAAACAGACTCCACACTGAGGACAGAGGCTGATGCAAGGCTCTATTCCAGGACCTTGAGATCCTGATCTGAGCCAAAATCAAGAGGCAGGCACTCAACCAACTGAGCCACCCAAGTACCCCTCCTTTTGGGGTTTTTAAGGAGGCTTCATTACATAGTCATAATTGACTAAGTCTTTGGCCACTGAATGATTCAACCTCCATTCCTGTCCCCCTGAAAGTTCTAGGCTTCTAATCACAGGGTTGGTTCTCCTGGAAACCAGGCCCCAAGCTTATATATAGCCACCCTTAAAGTTAACATTAAATAAATCATTAACATAGAAAGACACCTTAACAACTCTCAGCATTTAGAAAATTCCAAGGGTTTGGGACTCTGTGAGCCAGGAACTATGAAGGAAAACCAAATAGACTTCACCCAGATGACCACAGTATATTGCTTACATACCACAACATCACTTTCATGCTTTGAGCACCCAAATGTTTTGCAGACATTGGGTCTCTTTATGGACCATGGGTGAATCTTCATTGGTCAACACCCACCCAAGTAATTCATTCCCTTTGCCCATGACCAGTATAGGGATGGGAATGTGACTTGAAGGGAAGCCTCTGGACAGGGACAGAAAAAAGGAGGCCCCCTTTCTAGACTGGGGCCACTGCTGTGGGGATATCTTGGCTGTAACTCTGGCAGCCATCTTGCAACCATGAGGGATGTCAGGCTTTAGCTACCATAGCGAGAATAAGAGCTGGATGTTATTGTTGACTTTTTAAATTAATCAACCTATTAGCCAGTCTACCCCTACACAACTTATCATAGAAGATAATAAATTTTCTTCTTTGTTTAGGCCATTTTTAGTTTGATTCTTTTGCACATGCCGTCAAGTCATCCCGATGGCATACTCTTTTGAAAATATAAAGCCAACAATTTAAAGAGAGATTTTTTAGACCTAGATAAATAAGAAACGAACAAGAGCACCTCTGGCTGCTTTAAACTGGTTTGAATCCACGTGTTCAGAATGACCAAGTATCACAATACTTAAGGAAAACCTTCTACTAAGCATTTCCTCTGTGTAAGGCACTTTTATGAGCCCTGTGATGAAGCAGCAATTGAGCAAGTAGGCTAGGAACACAAGAAAATATGGAAATGCATGATCCTTAAATTCAAGGAGCTCATGCTACAGTTGGGAGAAAAGTTCATTTGACAGTAAAAATTCTAAATTATATATCAGTTTTAAAGAAGTGGTCCCATTATGTTCAAAGATAGTAGCTATTATCAGTCAAGTAATAAATTGTACCATCACTCAATAATACATCAAATATTAGAATCCCTTTCCACACAAAAATCTCTAGATCCGAAAGTACATTAGAAAAACCTTTAATTTCAGAAGATCAATCCTTTTGAAATAGCAACCGACATCTGAACAGATTTACTTTACCCCTGAGCAAGCTGAAAATTCATACAGAGAGACATCATGCCCAATTTTTTTACTTAAAGCATTTTTACCATTTATGAATGATTGTCATAGACCTGGAATTAGTGGAGCCTAGATTAATGAGTCTTTGCTGTATTTGCATGGGAGTATGGTGATATCTGATTTGATAGTTTATCTTCAAAATCCACTGAGGAAAAGAAAGCCACCACAGAGATGGTAGAGAGCAAGTTGACCTGTTCACATTTGATGTAATACATTTTGGTATTTATGGAGAGAGCGCCCAAGGCAAGGAGGAATCTAAGTAGTGATAAGTGTGCATTTGCCTTCATGGGGACCCTGAGGGAGATGAAGAGTGCTAAGCCTTGGCAGGAAAGCAGCAACACAGATATAAAATACTTCAGCTCCGAATGTGTCTACCAGAGCATAAATTTATTAAAACCCCATTTTAGACCATAAAGCAAATGCATCAATAAAGCACCAGCTCCCACTAGCTAAATCAGGTTTGTTTTGTGTTTTGTTGTAGTCTTTTTTTTTTTTTTTTTTTTTTTTGTAAAGTATGAGTGGTTTAGCCACACTGGCTTTAAAAGACGCATCTCAAGTGCCAAGTTGATGGCTGGTTTTGGTAGAGTTGGTGTGCTATGAAATACAGAATGGCCAAGTCATGGCCTTCTGCCTAAAAGCACTTGAAAGCCTTTCTCTAAGGTCGAGGGTTCCATTTTCCCCTGGAAAAACCAGAAAGGACCAGCATGGCCTGTAAATAGAAGCTCTTCATTAATGGTCATTTCTGCTGAATCCCAACTGGGAGAGTTTGACTGGATGGGACAGAAAAGGGGAAAGGCAGGTGGAGGATAAGAGAAGCTACAAGGTACCAGGAGGGGTCTATCACCTTCTAAAACTTCCTCTTTATCAGACTGATTACTGTCTGCAAGAGCTGTCTTCCCTCCACTTTTCATGGAATCCTGCAGTCCTGGAGGAAGGTGTTACTATGTTGATTATTTACATGAACGCATCTCAATGTCAAGACCGTGAAAGACAGGGAAAAATGGAGAAACTGTCACAAATGGGTGGAGACTGAGGACACATGATAGCTAAATGCAATGTGGCATCCTGGATTGAATCCCAGAGGAAAGAAAGGACATGAGTGGAAAGACTGGGGAAATTCGAATAATGCGTCTACTTAATTGCACCATACTGTGTTAATGTCTTCTTTCTAAACAGTTCATCTTTATCTTTCCTGGATGTTAAAATTTACTACCTAAGGCTATGTTTAAAAGTAAAACATGCTCAAGAAATTATTTTCTGCGTGACAGAAATGCAGCGTGTTTTTCTCCAGTGTAAGTAGTGACGGTTACAGAACAGGTCTCCGCTACTAAACATGATACCTGAAGAAATACCTAACCTTGATCTTGAAAAGAATCCAGGGAACTCACATGACTATTTCAAGGGAAATATGATGTCCAGTATTGTCCATATGCTCATTGTGTCTTGAGAAAAAACAGCAGGGCGTGAGGAGAAAATTAAAGGGTATCACTGGCAACACTATTGCTCCCTGCCTGCTTTATACATGCCAGCCTATTCACCAGCAGTGTCCTGAGAAAGGGCTAGACTTTGGGAAAGCCAAGAGGCAGGGTGAGGAGGTTACAAGGAATTCAGAGATATAGTCTCTGAGTTCAAAGCCTTATGTATATAAGGACAGCCATCCTTCCTCCCATATTTTATAGCCCAAGTTTCCACGTGAGATTTCATTTGGGAAAGAGGTCTATTTGAGTTTGGCTGTGGTGTAGTGGGGGTGGGAGAGAACCTTCTTTTTCAACTTCAGTTATGAAAAATCTCAAATATACCCCAAAATAGAATGGAGTGAATCCCGATGTACCCATCATTGGGCTTCAATGACTATCAAGACATGGCCATTCTGATCTCATTTATGCCATACTCGCTGCCCCACCATCTGCTCCCACAAGATTATTTTGTGGTAAATCTCTGTCAGACATCACATCATTGTATCTGTAAATATTTCTGTATGCATCTCTAAAAGATCTTATGTTTGTGAAAAAAAATATATAACCACATTATGCTAAGTGAAATAAACCAGCCACAAAAAGACAAATATTCTATGATTCCACGCATATGGCACACTTGGTCAAAATTATAGAGACAGAAAGGAGAATGGGAGTTGCCAGGGGCTGGGAAAAAGGGGGAAGTCAGGGATTAGTATTTAATGGGTACAGAGTTTCAGTTTTGCAAGATCAAAAGAGCTGTGGACATCAATGGTGGTGATCATTGCACAACATTATAAATGTATCTATTGGCATCAAACTCTACACTTAAAAATGGTTTGAGTTGGTTAATTTTTTTATGCGTGTTTTACCACACACACACATACAAAAGAACAAAAACAATTAAAAAAAAAAACAAAAACACAACCACAGTAGCTTTCTCATACTGAAAAAATTAACAATAATGCCTCCTCACATAGCCTGGAGTGTTTAAATTTCCCCAATTACTCATAAGTTAGTTGTTTTTCTTTTCTTTCTTTCTTTCTTTTTTTTTTTTTTTTTTTGTTTAAACGAGATTCACACTTTGCATTTGGTTTTTATGTCTCTTAATCATCATATAATCAAAAGGTCTGCTGATATTTTCATTTTATGGGTTTAACTGATTACATCCTTGTGGTGTCATTTAACACATTCTTTGTGCTATAGGTTTTTCTTCTGGTGACCCCACCCCCAACACATTCTTCATGCTAATGTCTGTTCTGGCCCTGTTATGCTGAGCACAACAGGGATTTGGTTCATTGCTATAGTCTTATTTTGGTCCACTTGAGATCTGCACTCCCATCTTCCCAATGGAAATTATCTCCAATCTCAATGACATGGTCCAAGACAGAACTATCTTTTCTGCCCCCCACTATCAAACCTTCAGTGCTTCCTGTGTTCCTTTCTCTTCAGTGAATGGAACCACCATCTGTACAGACATCCAAGCCACAAGCATGGGCGCCTTCTTGGACCCCTCCTTCTCCTACACCTCCTAAACCATCTGTTCCAAGCACTGTCAGTTCTACCTGATCCATCACCCACACCAACACTCCAGTTGATGCCGGTGGTATCTATTACCTGGATCTTACCTGGAATCTCTTCTCTGGATGACTAGAACAGTCTCCTGACTGGCTTTCCTGTTAAAATCCTCACTGGATGGCAATTACTTTTCATTCTTCGTCTAGAGTCGTCTTACTAAAACAAATCTGATTACACTGCCCTGCTATCTAGAACCCTTCAACAGCTCTTCATTGCTAGAGTAAATCCAAACTGTTAGACATGGAAAGCCCTTCAAGGTTTGGACCCTTCCATCCTTTCAAGACTCACTTCTTCCCGAGCTCCTCTATTACCCCCCCACTACACCCCTGTCATTGAGGGGTCCTTCTGGGAATCTGTAGATAGGCCTCCAGGCTCTCATCCCTCTTCTTGCTGCCCTTGAATCCTGTTCCCCTCACCTGCCTAAATCCTACTTGTGCTAGGATTTCTGCTGTGATGTTCCTCCTGTTCCCTTGGCTGTAATACCCCAAGGATGGTGTTGGTGGCCCCTCATCTGTCTTATCATAACCCCCAGACTCAGCCCTAACAGCACTATTTGTATCTCTCACCACCCAGAAATCTCCCTAAGAATATGTCTTGATACTTTTCTGTGCTCAGGGCAAATGGCTAGGCATGTTGTTGACTAAATTGATAAAGGAGTAAAGGAATAAATGAATCAATCAATTAATAGATGACTGAAAACTCCACATGTAAATGATCTAAGCACCTCACAGGCAAGCTAGAGAATTCTGATTTTCAAAAATTCCCGTCTTTTAACCATCTATTATAAACTACTCAGATTCATCCAATACCGAGTCATTATTCCCTTTATCTTGCACCATAGGACTTTTTAATGCAGCACAGGAAAATTATCTTCAAAGCGTTTCCCAAATAAATAAGAAGTTAGAACACAGGGCATAGAATTTTATGATAAAGCTATTAGTTAACGTGTTCCTAGTTTCTGATAACCATCCTGCAGTACAAGAGATTATGAATCTTGAGGACATTTTGGAAACAATCTCTTAAAGCAGTAAGGCCTGGGGGGCGTGGTGGGGGTGAGCAAGATTAGTGGAGGAGTGGGAGATCTAAATATCATCAGGTCCCAGGAGTTCAGCTAGACAGTTATCAAACCGTTCTGAACACTGATAAACTCAACAGGAGATCGAAGAGGAGAAGAGCAGCAATTCTAGGGGGAGAAAGGCCACCACTTTCTGGAAGGTAGGACGTGCGGAGAAGTAAATCCGAAGTGATATTGGGGATGGTAGAACATGCGGGTGTGGGGGGGGGCTCCCAGCAAGTGATAGAGCCTCAGAGCACAAAATCAGAACTTTTAGAAGTCTGCTCCACTGAGGGACATGGCTCCAGAAGCTAAGTGGGGGGAGGAGCCCTCGTGGGGAGAGTGTGGTCTCAGGACCCTCAGGGTCACAGAAAGATGGGGGGTGTCTGAGTGTGGCAGAGCTGCCAGGTATCAGAACAGGGAAACCAGTGGCAGAGACAGAGGAGGGGCTCTCTGCTCAGAGTTGCCTTAAACTGTGATCCACAGCACAGTCAGACCACTCCTCTTCAAGCACGGACCCCACAAGTGGCAGATCCATAGAGACCTCCTCCTTCCTCCTCGGGAGGAATGGTGCTGGAGTGTGGCAGGAATATACTGGGTTTGGACACTCCAAACGGGACTGAGTGCCAGAGACAGAAATGCTCAGTCACAGGCCGGGTGAGCCTGGAGTGCTGCTGGAGATGAGGAAGACGGGAGGGAGTGACTGCTTTTCTCTGAGGTGCACTGAGGAGTGGGGCCCTGAGCACTTGACTCCTCAGGCCAGAGACTGGGAGACCACCATCTTCATTCCCATCCTCCAGAGCTCTACAGAAAGCTTTCAGGGAACAAAAGCTGAACCTGAGCAGATTACTTAGCCTGGCCCCTGGCAAGGCTGGTGCAATTCTGCCTCAGGAAAAGACATTTGAGAATCATGGCAACAAGTCTGTCACCCAGAAGATCTGCAAGAATACACAGCCAAGACCGAGTTCACCAATCCATGAGAACTGCAGAACTCTAAAAGGGGAAACTCTCCTACACTGTTGGTGGGAATGCAAGCTGGTGCAGCCACTCTGGAGAACAGTATGGAGGTTCCTCAAAAAGTCGGAAATAGAGCTACCCTGTGACCCAGCAATCGCACTACTGGGTATTTACCCTAAAGATACAAGCTTTAGTGAACTGAAGGGGCACGTGCCCCCAAATGTTTATAGCAGCAATGTCCACAATAGCCAAACTATGTCTATCAACAGGTGAATGGATATAGAAGATGTGATATAGATATAGATATAGATACACACACACGCGCACACACACACACACACACACACATACACACACACACTGGAATACTATGCAGCCATCAAAAATGAAATCTTGCCATTTGCAATGACATGGATGGAACTAGAGGGTATTATGCTGAGTTAAATAAGTCAATCAGATCATAATTATCATATTATCTCTCTGATATGAGGAATTTGAGAGGCAAGGCAGAGGTCATGGCGGGGGTAGGGAGGGAAAAAAACGAAATGCGATGGGATCAGGAGGGAGGGAGACAAACCATAAGAGACTTTTAATCTCAGGAAACAAACTGAGGGTAGTTGAGGGCTGGGGGGGGTAGGGATAGGGTGGTGGGGTACGGACATTGGGGAGTATATGTGCTATGGTGAGTGCTGTGAATTGTATAAGACTGATGATTCACAGACCTGTACCCCTGAAAAAAAATACATTTTATGTTAATTTTTTAAAAATCACGGGGGTGCCTGGGTGGCTCAGTGGGTTAAAGCCTCTGCCTTCGGCTCAGGTCATGATCCCAGGGTCCTGGGATTGAGCCCCACATCGGGCTCTCTGCTCAGCGGTGAGCCTGCTTCTCCCTCTCTCTCTGCCTGCCTCTCTGCCTACTTGTGATCTTTGTCTGTCAAATGAATAAATAAAATCTTAAAAAAATAAGAATTTAAAAAACACTAAGATGCAATATTAAATTTTCTTTCCAAAAACCAAAAGTATGCAATATTCTGCTCTTAAGAGGCTATCCTCATTAATGTGACATTTCTGTGGCTATTTATAATGCCTTTCTGTCTGTAAAAGAAAACACACTGTGGGTCTTTTTTTTTTTTAAGATTGTATTTATTTATTTGACAGAGAGATCACAAGTAGGCAGAGAGGCAGACAGAGAGAGGGGGGATGCTGGCTCCCGGCTGAGCAGAAAGTCTGATGTGGGGCTCGATCCCAGGACCCCAAGATCATGACCTGAGCTGAAGGCAGAAGTTTAACCCACTGAGCCACCCAGGCGCCCCTCACTGTGGGTCTTTTTAAAACTAGTAAGATACATAAAAGATTTTTTAGATTTTAAGAAAATGTCTGTATTTCTAATGTATTCCCTCTTAACAGGCTCAGACCCTCTTTTGATATGCCAATAATGCCCCCATAGTTCTTTGGTGACTGTCCTAGAGTGAGCGTCATTCCACCACCCCTCCTGCGGCCGCTCTGGGGCTCAAGGAAATATAAAGGAGAGACCAGCAAAGCCTGCAAGGGTAGAAAATGCTATCGACCTTATGATGGCCACTGTCACCCTAGGAGATAATGAGGTGATCTCCCAAACCCAGTTCTAAGAGATAAACATTGATAATTTACATAGGGTTATTACATCTCTCCTTGATCTCCCCCCCTTTACCATCACAAGGCATATTCCAGAAGAATATGATGAAGACGAGGACAAGAGAACTTGCAAATTCCCTCATGAAGTCCCAGCCCCAAATCCTATATCCCTATAACATTTGGTTTTTAGCAGAATTTTTTTTTTTTATAATTTATAACTGACAGTTCCGCAAATGAAAACCGTACTTTTTACACACGCAATTTCATTTGGTCAATTGTGCCCACACCTACAGAACTCTGACACAGCAAGCACCAGGAACCATGCAAGCAGTAGGAAATGCAAAGACTAAAATGCATTTATTAGCTGAATAAGGCTCTGCCTAAGCTGGGCTGTTTGTATAGATAATACGTCTATGGAGACATTAAAAGTTCTTTTAGAGCAAACAGCAGATTTCTTACTTTCTTTCTTTCTTTTTTTTAAAGGAAAACATTAGCTGTTTCATTTTATTTAAACCGACTGGAGAGAGTAATTTTCTGTTTAATTTCAATGAGAGTTGCTACGCCTGCTCCTTTCCTAGGAAAGGCAGATACGGACAGTACATCCATAAGGAGCCTCGTCTATGTCAGAAGCTCTCACTGCGTGTCGGCCAGTCGGCACTTGCAAAGCACCTTCTACGTAAGGTTGTTCCCAATTTTTAGCACAAGCAAAAACAATAGCTATAAACACCCATGCATCTATGGGAAAGGGCTAGCGGGAAAGAGGGGGAAAGCAGGTTTGCTCTCATCAATCACAACCAAAGAAACAGCAGAGCCTAAAGGCATCCTAAAAGATAAGCCAAGGGGTGCCCAGGAGGGTTCAGTCCATTAAGTGGCTGCCTTCAGCTCAGGTCATGATCCCAGGGTCCTGGGATCAAGCCCCGCATTGGGTTCTCTGCTCGGCAGGGAGCCTGCTTCCTCCACTCTCTCTGCCTGCCTCTCTGCCTGCTTGCGATCTCTGTCTGTCAAATAAATAAAATCTTTAAAAAAAAAAAAAAGATGAGTTGAATTGAACTCTTAGTTCAGTTATTCTCATTGTACTTAAGGTAATAAATGTATCTCTGAGGACAGCTTTATCCATATCTGATTAATTGTGATTATGCAATCTCAAAATTGCTAGTATTTTCTAAGTAGTCTGAAATTGCTGCTTTGATTTCTTCTTTGTCGCAGTTTATTCACGAAAATTTTAAATTGCCAAGTACTTTTCTTTTTTGTGTGTTTATGCTTGGACTGAAACTTTTAAGTTTTTTTGCATTTGGGGCCTGTGTAATTCCTATGATTTGGAATTTATCGGAAAGTTGGTGGCTTCTGATATGATCAGTATTTGTAAATATTTCATGATACAGTGTGTAGTCTCTTTCAAGATTTGTTCTTTCAGTTTACACTGCTTCTTGATCACAGTAACAATGATGACTTAAACATCAACTTCTTTATGCTTTCATTATACATCACCATTTTTTATGCAATATTCTCTTATTCTTAAAGTCTTTGTTGTAATTTATTTCCAGTGAGCAGAACATTTTCAGGTCTCCCCCACCCCCACACCCCCCGCTCCAGGACCAGCATAACAGGAGGTATATTTTCTGAGGCTCCAAATGTATCTAAAAATGTCTCTGTCTCATTTGCTCGTAAAACCAAACTGGCTTCGGGCACCTGAGTGGCTCAGTCAGTTAAACGTCTGACTCTTGGTTTCAGTTCAGGTTGTGATTTTAGGGTTGTGGGATCTAGCCCCACTTTGGGCTCTGTGCTTGGTGTGGAGTCTGTTTGCTCTCTCTCTCCCTCTCTCCCTCAAATAAATAAGTAAATCTTAAAAAAAAAAAAATACTGGCTTGATATAAAATACTTAGGTTACTTTTCTTCCCTGCAGAATTATATTTTAACCTTCATTTTCTTCTGGGAAGAAGAAAATTTCCTACATTTAAATTCCTTGAAATTAAAATTTTAATTCAGATAATCTAGGTCTCTTTTCACCAAATTTGCCTGACATTAATTTTGCCCTTTCATTTAAATACCTAGATCTTTTTCTCATTTAAAAAAAAAAATCATGCGTAATTTCTTTCATTATTGTGTCTCTTTGCCTGCTGTGTTCTTTCTTCCCAGAAGTACTTTTGTGTATATATGCAATTTCTTGATTTTCTCTTCAGAGCATCTCTCTTATCTAATACTTCATATATTATTTAAATTAATAGACTTTTTAAAGAGGTTTTAGGTTTTCAAAAAAGAAAAAACTGAGAGAAAAGTAATCTTGAGTTGGGGTACTCATTTCTTGCAATCTGTGAGCCCAAATCAACTCAGTATTACTAACTAAAACCTATAGTTTACATTAGGATTCATTGTTGTACCACATTCTATAGAATTTTTTAAAAGATTTTATTTATTTACTTGAGAGAGAGAGAGACAGAGACAAGACCACAAGTGGGGTGAGAGGAAGGACAGAGAAAGAGGGAGAAGAAGGCTGAAGTTTGACGCAGGGCTTGATCCCCAAGACCCCAGGATCGTGACCTGAACTAAAGGCAGATGCTTAACCAACTGAGCCTCCCAGGGGCCCCCACATTCTATGGGCTTTTGGTAAATACATAATAGCATGTATTCACCCATACCGTGGCTTGCAGAATAAATCATTGCACTTTCCTAAAAATCTCCCATACTCTAATTATTATTGCTCCCTCATACTCCACCCCCCCACTCCCCAACCCTTGGCAACTCCTAATTTTTCAACCATCTCCATGGTTTTATCTTTCCCACAATGTCATATAAATGGCATCATAAAGTACATTGCCTCTTCGGGAAAGATTGGCTTCTTTCCCTTAGCAATGTACATTTAAGATTCCTCTATGTCTTCTAATGGCTTGATAGCTCTTTATTTTTTTTAATTGTTTAATAATATTCTTTGTGCAGACAGACCACAGTTGGCTTATCCATTCACCTACTGAAGGACATCTTGGTCACTTCCAAGACTTGGCAGTTACGAATAAAGCTTCCCCTAACATCTGAGTGCAGGTTTTTAATGGGAACATAAGTTTCCAGCTCATTCGGGTAAATACCAAGGAGCACAACTGCCGGATCATCTGGTAAGAATGAATTTATTTCCGTAAGAAAGTGCCAAGCTGTCTTCCAGAGTAGCTGTATCATTTTGCATTCCCACTGGGAATGAGTAAGAGCTCCCACTCCTCCCCATCATCACCAGAATGTGATGCTGTCAGTAAACTGAACTGTGGCCATTCTGAAAGGTGGGCGGTTGGATCTCATTGTTTTATTTACATGTCCCCACTCACAAATGATGTGGCACATCTTTTCATATGTTTGCTTGCCATGTGTGTATCTTCTTTGCTGAGGTATCTGTTCATATCTTTGGCTCATTTTTAATCGTTTCTTTCTTTTCTTTTTCTCTCTCAAGATCCTACTTATTTTAGAGAGAGAGAAAGAGAGCATGAGCAGAGAGAGGGAGAGAAAAAGTCTCAAGAAGACACTGTGGTGAGAATGGAGCCAGATGTGGGGTTCGATCCCATGACCAGGAGATCACGACCTGAGCCAAAATCAAGAGTCTGCCACTTAACCAACTGAGCCACCCAGGCACCCCTTAATGGGTTGATTTCTTATTTTTCAGGTTAAAGAGTTCTTTCTGAATCTTGAACACCAGTCCTTTAGCTGATAGACATTTTGGAGAGATTTTCTCCCAGTCTGGGACTGGACTTCTCATGCACTTCACTGTGTCTTTTTTTTTGTAAAGCAGAACTTCCTAAACGGTGTTATATCTGCAGAAGTCATCACCAAACGCAAAGTGGCCTAGATTTTCTCCCACGTGTCTTCTAGGAGTTCTAGAGTTGGGCATTTTTTACATAGATCTACAATCCATTTTGAGTTAATTTTTGCAAAAGGGGTGAAGTCTGTGTCTAGATTCATTTCTTTTGCGTTTGGATGTCCCATTGTGACAATGTCGTTTCATGTATACTTTTTTGGGATAATACTCTTTTTTTTTCCAATCTGTGAGTTCTAGGAGAACTTGAACTTTCCCCCCAGGTCGCTTATTTCATTTTCTGTACTCTTCGGTCTCCCATTCCTTGTTTCTCTTGACGTTTAGTAATTGCTTCTGATTCACTCTTGACTTTCTATCTGATTCTTTCCTCATCTCCATGTGTTTTTGGTACGTAAGAAATGACCTTTCCAGTTTTCTTGGAGAATATGGACTATGGGTTTTTAAAATTTAAATATTTAGGGACACCTGGGTGGCTCAGTGGGTTGAGACTCTGCTTTCAACTCAGGTCATGATCTCAGCATCCAGGGATTGAGCCCCACATCGGGCTGTCTGCTCAGCGGGGAGCTTGCTTCCTCCTCTCTCTCTCTGCCCCCCTCTCTGCCTACTTGTGATCTCTTTCTCTCTGTCAAATAAATAAAATCTTTAAAAAAAATTTTAAAAATTAAATATTTATATATAAATTGAGGGGCACCTGGGTGGCTCAGTGGGTTAAAGTCTTTGCCTCCGGCTCAGGTCATGATCCCAGGGTCCTGGGATCAAGCCCCGCATCGGGCTCTCTGCTCAGCGGTGAGCCTGCTTCTTCCCTCCTTCTCTCTCTGCCTGCCTCTCTGCCTACTTGTGATCTCTGTCTGTCAAATGAATAATAAATAAAATCTTTTAAATTGAAAGAGCATACGTCCTGAGACATTGCCATATTGTCACTAATAGCTAAATACAGAATAGCGTTCAAAACTTTCCAGTTTGGACAATAAATTATACGGACGGTCTCCATGCTGAACTTGGTTATGTTTCCCTGCGGTTCCACTGATCCTTGTTTTCACTATGTGCTTCTCTGGCCTTTTCACTTTGTGCTTCTTTCATTATGGCTAAAAGACTTTAATTATCGTCTTTTATTATTTTACTCTGTGCACACAAGTCATTCCACATAACACATCGTTTAACCCTCCCCCAAATCCCACAGGTCAGAACTACCCTCCCCCATTTTACCGATGGGGAAATTGATGCCCAGACACTGGGGTTGGGGGCAGGGCAGAGCTCTGTGCTTTTCTTAACCTTCCTTACTCTGAAAAAGCCTACAGATGGGAGGTAGGAGAGGGTGGTTCCTATATTCGTTGGCTTGTTTTAGAGGGAGAAAGTGGGAGAGCCCTTTGGCCCATGCTGGTATCTGGCAAAGATGGCACCTTCTTGAGGCTCCCTGGAGGCATCTTTCCATGTTTGGACTGTCTGGGGTGGGACTGGGCACAGATAATGAACAAGAGCTGAGCCAGACTTCTCCTTCAAAGAGGCTGAGGATGACTCTTTTTGCAGAATGGCCAAGCCAGAGAAGTCCTTCTGGGCCCGCCCACAAAATGCACCCCTGGACTGCACTCCTGACTTTGAGAACTACCTGTATGGCCTTTGTCAGTCTTACAATGCAGCGCAGGAAGAATACAAAGGCCAAAAGCCTGACCAGTCCAGATAGACCGACAACGATGGCCCAGACGTATTAAACATTCCATAGGCTGAGAGGCTGAACACAATGACCACTTCTGATACAGGGACCTCACCAGAGACATGGCCCAGCTCAGATCCAAACTGATTACTCCAGAAAGTAATCACCCTGAATACACTAAGTCCTCCAGACATAGTACAAGCCTGATACATGGGCCACTTCATGTACTCAGAGCAGCATCGACTTGCTAGCATCCCAGACCTACTAAGATGCACAACCCCCACCTAGGACCATGAGAGGCTCCACCCACTGGAACCAGGGTGGGTGAAATGGAGAAGGAGGCCAACCTGAGATCACTGATCACTAGAGTTCCCAGTGGAAATGCCCAAGTAACAGCTTCAATCTTCCAGCCATATAAAATCCTGCTTACTGAAAGTGTGGTCCACGGTCCAGGAACCTTGGCATCAGCTAGACACCTGTTAGAAGTGCAGAAACTCAAACCCTGCCCCAGAGCTACTGAATCAATCTGTATAATAAATGAATTCCCCAGGTGGGGGACGCACCTGGGTGGCTCAGCTGGTTAAGTGTCTGCTTCGGCTCAGGTCATGTTCTTAGGGTCCTGGGATGGAGCCCCATGGTGGGGTTCCCTGCTCAGCAGGGAATCTACTTCTCCCTCTCCCCCCAGCTCCCACTCCCTCTCACTATCTCTGTCTCTAATTAATTAATTAATTAATTAATCTAAATTAAATTAATTAAAAATAAATTGATTAATTTTTTAAAAATTCCCCAGGGGACTCTTATGCATTTGAAAAATGAGAAACACTGATACAAACATTTGCATATCTTTCTAGAAGTTTGAGCTAGGCATTGAGTAGCTGAAGAATGATTGCACATTCATCATTCAGGTGAAAGCACGCCTGGTCACTCGCGAATGTTGTCACGGACAGGCAACATAACCAGCAGGCGTGTATTTTCGAAGCTTTATTTTCTTACTCTTAAAAAAATAATAATCATCATCTCAGGATATGCACCTACTTCTTTGAGTCTAATTCAGCCCTAAAACGGAATTACGAGAATTACACATGCTCCTGAGTCTGTCACAGGGATAAATTTCTGGCAGAATCTATTTCCCTCAAAATCGGATTATAATCACAGTCAGGAACATGGTCCTCTATTGCTGGACTGATTCATGGGAATCCCGGACAAGAGCAAGATTATTAATTGGAAAAATCAACAAAATGCACTACCATTTATGAATTATTGAGAGCTGTTAGAATGGTTTTCACGAATATCTCATTCCTCACAGGTACTCACATCCACGAGGGAACTACCATGGGGCTAATTGAGCCTGTTCCTTAATTTTGAACTATTGGCCAAATAGGTGCTGATGTTTCCATGGACTCCACGTGACCGAGGTAGAACCTGGGTTTGCCTTGCATGGAAAGCGGAGATGGGTTCTGTCGGTGTTGTTTTCATTCCCAGAGGCAGGGAGAAGGAAAATGTATCCTTCCTCTTTGCCCGAGTACAACTGCAACTGCCTGAGAAGGCCTGAGAGATCACCAGATAGTGCTTCCCCTCCCCCGCCCCATAACACACACACTCATAGTAGAGCATCAATCACGTGACTCTGGGCTGTTTGCCTTAGAAAGTGATGTATTGGGGGGAAGGGGGAAGTAATCTCTTTCTGGCTATTGAGCTTCAAATACCCATATTCCAAAAGCACAGATTTTGGAAAATTTCCTTCCCTGTATTGAAGAAGCACTGAGGGATGTCCCACCACATCACCTCTCCACCAGAAGAAGGAGGCCTTTTTCTTTGCACAGTGGTACTTCTGCTCACCAAGCCGTATGCCTGCATGGTTTCATGCACCCGCAGGACACACTGTTTCCTATTTGGGCCATCCAGATGGGTGCCTTTTTCTGGTTTGCAGGAAGGCGACACATTTGCTTATAGGGACCTAGGGAGAGGGTGCAGGGGGCTCTGTTTCCTGCACTTAAATCAGGCCCAGGAAGGTCGGGAGGTAAGGAGAGGAGCTACATTTGCAATCCCCATGTAAATTTCTGGGAGGACAGGAAGAATCCAGAGCAGAAATGGTTATGGGACATATCTCAGCAGAGGCGACATTACGTCTTTCTGTCTCCTGTGCCAGAGCAGGGAGCAGGAGCGGCAAAGAAAATGCTGCATTAGGGGGAGGGGGCTTGCAGAAGGATGGAGAGGCAGCTCCACTGTGAACTTCACAGACAAGGAAATGGGGGAAGGAGAAGGCACAAACAGCAGAAGCTAGAAAGGCTGGAAAAAACCAAAATCATAACCAGAACTCAAACGAGGAATACTTGCTTTTCCCTGACCTGTCACTCTCCCTGCTGACAAATGTCCACCTTCTTATTAGGTAAGCTCACCAGTATTTGGGAACGGAGGGAAAGTGGGGGACCATGCAAAGGGGAGTGGACCCAGAGCTGACTGAGTGGAAATTTCCTCCATCAGAGTAGAATAGAAGCTTGGGCTAGAAGGTAAATGGTTAAAGGAAAAAGGAACTAAATTGAATGAAAGAAGATATATGTCTTGCTTCCCTGTGTTTGTGGGCTTAGAGTTATAGCTGCTACACTTTCTTCTGCCCAGTCAGGCACTACTGTTTATTTTGAGACCGGCATTTCTAATACTATCTAACATCATGCTTTTAATCAGCCCTAAGTGCATATTTCTTAACTTGGCAAATGATGGAGTTCCTTAGGAAAACACTTTTGGTTTTCTGTGCGTGTCTTTTTTTCAACAGCATAATTCTCCAAAACAACATTTAAGGAATTCTTTTTATTATTATTTATTTTTTATTTTAAATTCTTTTTAATTTTTAATTTTTTTTTTACATTTAAGGAATTCTTAAGCAAATTCAGATTTTTCTGATACAACATAGTGGGGACATCCTGAACTCTCACATTCTAGACAAAGTTTTCTAATGGCACAAATATTTCATAATTTATGGATACATTCCTAATCTGTATCAAATACTGATTATTTTGTTGATGTTTAAAGCATCTTAAGTTACCTAAGCTCACCGTGTTTGTCTTCTCATTTTTAAGAAACAAACTAGTTTTGAGCCCAAAGGAAAAGGTATAATTTTATATATATATATATATATATATATATATATATATGATGATGTTTAAAACAGAATAGGACATCTTGACCCATTTTAAAAGCAGCAACTTGGTAAGTAAACACAGGCACGGTAAATAAAGCCCTCTAGCATTCTTTTCTATGAAGCAATAGTTGGAAGAGATGAATGAAAAAAAATTAATACAGTAATTTTCCTATTTGGCTCCTCTTGTAAACTTTCTTAAGTCCTCCAGCCTTTATACCAGATTTGCCCTAGTTATTATTTGAAGGGAACAGTCACGGAAAAAGTCTTGAGAAGTGTTATAAAATTTGTTTCCGGTTAAGATGTCAATTTTTTCTAATATGGATTTATTTTTTTAAATGTGTTCTGTGTTTAAAACTCTTCCATATACAGCAATGACAACAAAACCTTTCTGGTTTACAAGCCAAAAACAAGGAAAAATGCACATTACTTTCCGCTTTTAGAGAAATGCCCATCTCGTGTGCACCCAGATTCAGACCCAGACTCTGAAATCGAAAGTACACAATTCAGACAATCATCACTAGTGTCCATTTGTCATCAACTTCAAATCAGAAATGTTTTATTTTTATTTTTGTTTTCTTCGGTCCCCCATCCCGTGCCATATTGCCCTCATTCCCAATAGTCTTTCTACTCTGTTACCTCCTTCTACTCTTCAACTCTGTTACCTTCTTGAAATCAGGGTGAAAGTGACCTCTTCCAGAAAACTTTCCCCAGGTAAGTGTATTCTCCCCTTTACAAAAACTGTTATTTCCGGTCCTCCACATCAGTCTTGGACATCTAATTTCAATAGCACACTTATAGGGAGCGGAGGCTCTGCCTGCTGTTCTACTTTATTCCATCCGTGGCTCCTTGAAGGGGTACAGTGTGTGTACAGATCTAGTTTAAATGTCATGATTTCACGTTCCCAAGTTTGGGGCTACACATCTTTCCCATCTATGGTACAGATGGACATTCAACTTCCCACCATTCATGTCTCATTTTCTCATTTCTTCTGAGGATCGAAATCCTCAGAAGGGACCACATTAAACAACTCCACTACTCAACCTCTCTTGAATTTGGGAGCAAAGAGGAAGGATGTAAATGGTGGTTGTTGAGTGAAGCATGGTGGGGAAGCCCCCTATTTTTGGCTTTCTCTTCTTCCCCTCGTTTTTGCTGGAACAGGAAATGATGACTGCAGTACGATATCTCTACCTTGGGATCTTGAGGATTGAAGCTCTTGTAATAAGGGTGGTTGAGCTAGAAGACGAGGGGACTGAATCCCTCACGACTGGATGAGACCACCATTTTGAAGTTGGGTTGTCTGCTGTGTATCAGGTAAGTTTCCATCAGAGAAGCAGAGTCACTAAAGAGTGTGTGTGCATGTGTGTGTTCCATGACAGAGACTGGAACTCGACTAATTGTAGGAGCTGGTTAAGTAATATTTCGTTGTTTTTGCCTGCGATGCTGGAGGCTGCACATAGTTGAGAAGGGAAGAAGCATGTGAAGTGAAAGAGAGGAACAAAGAGGAACACAAGAGAACAATCTGGAGTCCTTGGGACAGACTGAATCCATGGTAGGTCTTACTGACTCTGACCTGAGAGGTGTAGACATCCCTTAGAAACTAGAGACTCTTATCATGGAGCTAAATACCTCTACTTGACCCAGGCATCCGAGAAGCGAAAGGAGGGACCAAGAAAAAGTGAAACAACTGTGGGCCCAGGTGCTTGCCTCATGCCACTGAGGTGAACCACCAAGTAAGTGATAACATGTATGAGCTACCAAATGGCGGCTGTGGACCTTCTCCTCCCAAAACCTCCCAAAGAACCTCCCTGGGACCCACTCAAACCAGGGACATACAGAAAAAGGGATTCTGGGTTATGTAGTTTCCTACGGCTTAAAGTTGACTTTACAAAGTCATCACATTCTGGATTTCTATAAATTTTCTATTTTTAATTTGGGACATTATTAGCAACAAAGCATAATTCTTATTGGATGCTGGGCCCTTATAAATACACGTTGACTCCTAGCTGAACTAGATAGTGGATGTGCCATGTGGACTCAGATAACTTCAACGTAGAGACTTTTCTAGTCTTGATTCCATGAAAGGCATCACTTTAAAGAAAACTTTCGAAAACCTTCCAGAAATGCATACTTGGGGAAGGAAAAGTTACAAGATCAATGCCCTAATCGAGAAGGGTAAAATGAAAGAATCATATTCTTCATTCTGGAAAGAAGGCTAGGAAGGGGTAATATCATCATCTAACTGGACATGAAAGACATGGCCAAGGGAAATACGGGGCTTTTAAGGAAAACTGTGAAATGTTAGCTCCGGGATGAAAGGATACTATCACAATGGAAAGTTGTTTTGTTTTGTTTTGTTTTAAATATGGCTGGTTTTGCACCTGGCATAAATTTTTGCAAATTAAGCATTTATGTTTGGGGTTTGCTACTATCTTGTTACAAATGAGATAGTTCCTTGTAGTTTTGGAAGGCAGGTGTCGTACCACATGCTTCAGGTGGATCCTCTGGAACAAAGTTAGGACTGTGAGCTCTTTAGTGGAAGGTGTGGGATGCCTATGAACAATAAAAAGGGGCAGGAAGCAGAATGGGACAGAGAAAGCTTAGAGGTACTGAGGGAGATCTGACTTTTGGGGAGAAAGGGGAGGGAAGCAGGATGCCCAGGGAAAGCCTCAGATTATGATACAGATTTGACAAGGCTTAGGTGAATCCAGTGGGGAGCCCTGGAAGAACCCCACATGCAGCAGAAAAGGCCAAGCCCTAGTATTCACATCATGCTCAGTCACTGGTTGGGACATTTCTATAAAGAATATGGTGTCCGCTCAAAAGCTGGGTTGGATCCTGAAGGTGCTGGCATTGGAGGCTGTCAGCTAACTGAACTCCTTACAGCAAGCTCTTCCTCGAAGGAGATCTAAGTAGCATACTTCTGTGGCCACAAAAAGTACAGTTACTAATAAGTATATCCTGTCAACACGAGCGACAAATCCATTTCTCAAAGCCAAGATGAAAAGACAATACTCATTAGGGCAGAGTGACTTGTCTCCCATCAGAATTTAATTGGGAAAAATGATCAAGAAATTAATGGGCTTCTTCCAAAATACCTTACTCTTTTGATTTTGAGCTAGACATTTTCACTGTGTTCGCACTAAACGAGATAGGAACACATGTTAACGTTTATCCACGGTCTTCCTTGGGGCCAGGTTTGGTGACTTTTATTCCTATTCAGCACACGCTATCCAGGGGAATCGTGCTCCCGTATCTCCCCCATCTAATCAAAACCCCACTGTCTCTGTACCCCAACCTCACCCCCATCTCAATTCATTTGAAGTTCGAACCACCCTGAGACGTAGCTTCTCAGGCTTCCTGCCTTCCCTAACACCCTAATTTCCCACCGAAATATACCTGCTCTGTTTTGCATTTCCTTGCTGGAAGGTTGACAACCAAGGCTGAAAAGCTCATTGACTCGGCTAATGAGAATGAACACAGCGATCACCTCATTTGCCTCTATAGAATTAACCTAAATAAATGGCTAGCTAATGGGGAGATTTTCTTTCATTTGTTCAAGCCAATGTTGGTGAAATTTTGGACAATGTTGGTATGCATGCATTCAGCATTTACACTGAGAAAGCAGTTTATGCCAGATACAATGACCAGTTGCAGATTTTACTCTCAAAAGGCACTCGTTCCTGGCTAATGACCTCAGCAAGTGGATCATGACTGCCCATTGGCCTATTCGGGAATTTTAATATTGTCGAGGACTATCTATACTTTAGATGCTCTACTCTAGAGAGAGGAACAGGAAGAGTAATAAAGTAGCTTTAAGAACCTGCTGGATACCAAGAATGATGCCTGGAACTGCATGGGTACCATGGATTTAATTTGGTTGCCCTACAAATTATACACTATAATTCCATTTTACAGATGAGGGTCAGAAAAGCTCAATGGGCTAAGATCAATCAACCATCAGATTGTATGGGTTCGGCCTGATTCAGATCAGGTCCACCTGACTCCCAACACCTCTGCTGTGTTCTTTCTCACCCTACAAGTCACAATACTTATTGGAGTCTAAGACTTCTGTCTTGAAAGCCCCCTCAGCAGCATCTAACAATCAGTGTGGGGAGGGTGGTTGGGATTATAAAGAAAATACGATTGGCCATGCATTGATGGTTGTTGAAGCAATTACCCCTACCTGTATTTGAGGAGGGTTATTATGCAAATTTCTTTGCTTTTTATATATTTGAAAATTTCCATAGTAAACCTAGGCTTATAGGAATTTTCATTCTGTAAAGGTGTTCAATAGCTACAAGTGGTTTACCACCTAACCAGGACATTATGGAGGACCCCAAATGGCCACACACACACACACACGCACACGCACACACAGTTAAAAACATCTTCTAGAACAAACACTGCAGATACTAATTAGTTGTCAAGGTGCAAATCTCAGCGTTTCCAGCATATATCCGTAGAAGCAAATGTTCCCTTTCCGTGAATGAATCACAGCATTTAGTAACATTCACTGTCATGTTCCTCACCATTTGCTCAAGCCCAGCCAAACCAAACGAGGGATCACCAGTGGAGAGAACTGCAAATGTTTGCAAACTGTGAGCAAATTAGGAGAGCGTCCTACATTTAGAGAGACATGAATTATTGTGTGCAGATATAAATAAACATTGTTCTCAGCTCAGGCTCTGTCAACACCTCAGCCCTCCACACAGACTCATCCAAAGATAAATGAGCTAGCGTTACCCATACCTGAGGAGCTCCAGAAACCACCTGAAGGGGCACACGCTGTACTTTGCTAAGCTTGTTTGCAAAACTCAGCCCTGGGAATCCAAAGCTACCGCAAAATATGCAGCCGACTCTGAAATATGTGTTTTTAGGGAGCCATAAGGGCGAAACAGTCATTCTCTCTTTGTTGATCCCCATTCCGGATCTTGGCAAGGGGCCCTCCCAGGGTCCCACAATTATTTTCCCCTCTACCTTGTCCATTTTTCAAAATTAAGGCATGCTTATTGTATAATATGTTTTAAAATACAATCAAAAGGAATATTTAAAAGGGCTTTAATTCTACCAACCAGGAGGAACCACTGCTAATTTTGAACATATGCTTCTAGAATTTTTAATGCCAGTATAAACTCTTCAGAATTAAAAATAGGAACATACTGTAGGTAACTTGCATTGTTCATTCAAAAAGAGCCTATGAACATTTTAATGCTTATAAACAACCTTTACAACAATATTTACAATGTCTGCCCATATGGACGTAAAACAATTTATTCAGTCAAGACATATTACTGGATATTTACCAAGAACTGAATACTCTGGCTGCTCTCACATTTTTGCTCCTGAAACTGAGCTTGGATAAATATTTTAATAGATAATTATTTCTACAAATCCACAATTATTTCCTTAGGATAAACCCTTAGAAGTAGAATGCACAGATTAGAATTCTTTGAGGCTTCTAAAACAAATCACCTTCCAGAGAGAGGATACAAATACAATACAAATCTCTCTTCCAGAGAGAGGATACAAACCTATGTTTCTTATTATCCTAAACTCTAAGAGCACTAAGTAATGATTCTTCTTCTTTTTTTTTTTTTTTTTCATCTTTGCCAATTCAACAGGTAGGGCACTGTATCACTTTTTCTTTTTAGGAATTTTTACTTCCCTTACATTAATGATATTGAAGTTTTATCCTGTTTATTTAAAAATTTATCATCTTTCTCACTGTTCATATAATTTTGTGTTTAGTATTTCTCCTAAGGCTGTTCACATTTTAACATGGTGGTATTTCCTTGTCTTTTATATGCGATGCAATTTCTTTCCTCATTTTGATTGCCTTTTACCTTGATTTGTTCTTTGGAACACAAAAAGTTTTAAATTTTTAGGTTAAAAATGCATGTATCTTTCTCTTTATGGATTCTATGACTTAAGTTGTACCCTTAGACTACACTTCCCAAGCTTATATTTTCTTCTATTAACCCTTAGAAAATTTTAATCCACCCAAAATAAATGTTGGAGAATAATGTGAGAAATAGACATGACATCTTTTTTTTCTCCCAAGGGATAATTCAGTGGTTCCCTACACTGTTTTTATTTTAAAGATTTTACTTATTTATCTGAGAGTGAGTGAAAGTGAGAAAGATCACAGGAGAGGGAGAAGCAGACTTCCTGTTGAGCAGGGAGCCCGATGCGGGACTCGATCCCAGGACCCTGAGATCATGACCTGAGCCGAAAGCAGATGCTTAACAGACTGAGCCACCCATGCACTCCCCTACACTGTTTTTAACTTAAGCAGTCTTAACTTGTGATGAGCTCTGGGTGTTAGATGCAAGTGTTGAATCACTATATTGTAAACCTGAAACTAATATTAGTTAATAGACTGGAATTCAAATAAAAACTTAAAAAAAAAACCCACTCATTTCCATGCTGATTCAACCTATCGACATTATTTAAATATGCAAAATACTTATAGAGTCTTTGGTCTGTTCTCAGACTTCTATTCTTTTTAATGATCTTGCTATCTATTCTTGGGCAAATACCACCAAGTTATTTTAGCTCTTGGTCCTTTCCAGTATGTTTTAATACCTTAATGGGGAGCCCTATGTCGTTCCATTTTATTTCCTTTTTTTTTTTTTTTCAGCTATTCTTGCTGTTTCCTTGACTTTTTAACTATTCTGTTTATTCTTCGTGGAACATTTCGGAATCAGGCATTGCGTCTGGGATTACATTACAACCATAGATTTTACTGGAGAGAATTAACAGCAGGACGATTATTATTTATCCTAATACAGAGAGATGGTATGTCTTTTCACTCATTTTAATTATGTGGGATGGGTTAGGGTTAGTTCTGAGCCATGAGTTGGGAATATAAGAGATTTATGATCTATTTTCTGATCAGAGGGAATTAAGATAATATGTGAGTCCTTTCACTTTCTCTTCCTCTATGGTGATGACCATAGAGGCCACATCTCGAGTCATAGTCACAAGGTGGAACCAGCCTAGTTCCTTGAGTCTCAGCCGGGAGGATGGCAATCTTGGAAGTCACCCAGCCTGTGTCAAGCTTTAAGTGTGCAAGACACAAACATTTGGTTTACCTTTGGTTAGCACAGTAGAGTGCCTTAGTAAGGGTTGCAACTTTCTCCCTCAGGAAGTGTTGACGTGACTCTTAGCATTGTGATAAGGGAATCAATCTCGTTTTCATTGACCATAATGTTAATTTCTGCTGGATAGGGAAGGGAGCTCCATTGCCTACTAGGACATAAGGTAGGAACTTCACTGCTGCTCCTAAAAGCTTCTAGTCCCGATTGCAGTTGTAGCTTTCACTCAGCCTGGGGTTCAGGGCAACGCTCCAGGGCAGTATTTCCTAACTGCAGATCCACTTCCTCTGTGTTAAGCCAGTTTGGTTGCTGCCCTGCTTTCCTGAGCCGAGAAACTCATTCCAAGTTGAATGGAGAGTGAATGCTTCAAGCAGTCTCTGTGTTTGTACCTGATACACTCACTCCCAGATTGTTTGTCCTGGCTCCCGGCCCCTCTAGCTCTAAGTCCGGGGAGGGAGGAACTGGTTGAATTTTGCTTTGTGGCCCCTCCTTGTTCTCTGGACGTGAGTCTCACCCTTTCTGTGTCATGAATCAGGGACTGATGGGCTCTTTTCTCAGTCTGGCCTCACCTATGTACTCATTTGCAGGAGCTCTTAGAAATTCTAGCCAAGTGGGCACTACCCCTGATTTCACATGCACACATGTTCTTTTCATAGAAAATTGCGGGGGAGAGGGGAGAATTAATTAAATGTGTGAGTGCAAGTCATCATTTTAGACTAGTGGTCCTTTCATGAATATTTTTATGAGAACTTGGAAAAATTAAGTGGAAACCCAGATGTTGAGGGAGCAAGTTATCTCCTTCTCTACCCTCCGCCATCCTCTGCCTGTGGAAGGGAGTAGCGCTCCCAAGATTTATTTTCCCACTGAAACTTTCCTTAGAAAATGGAAATGATTACAGTCAGTTTCAAATAATATTTTTCCCTCAGTTGCATAAATCGCGAATGCTAGCCAGCTCTCAGCTGATGTCCTTCCTTGTGTTCCCGTCAGTTCCTGCTTTTCAAACACCCATTCGTGAATGAGATCTTACCTGTGGAAAAAGTTCTTCACTAACTCTGGGGTCAAATATATCATATACGAGTAATTTTTTTTTTTTCATAAAGCAAAACTATTCAATTTAAGTAGCTATCAGATTATACCCTTTTAATATTTTTGGCCTTAAAATGATCTGTCTTTTATGGAGCAGTTCTATGTACACTAGATGGTAGTTTGATATGTTTTAAACGCCTTCACAAGGTTAAGAGTTGGCAATTGCTGTGTTGGTCTGTAAATTATTTTTGAAATGTCTTGTGGTCTATATAATCCCAAACTCTGTGAGCCACTGGAATGTATCTTCAAATAGTTTTTCAACAAGTGGAATATTTTTTGAGCCCTCGTATTTCTGAGAACGCCTGCCTGTCCCACTGAAAGACAAATCACCGAGTATCAAGTTCTTAGCTCATAACTTTTTCCACCTCAAAACCCCGTGGAGTCATTTGGCATCTAACTGTTGCAGAGGAAATGTCTGAGACCAACCCAAAGTTTGGTCCTCTTGCAAATAAATTTTTACTGAAAGTTGCAAGATTTCTTTTCTTCCCTTTCTCAACGCATTGTGGTATAATTCCTCCAGTGGATCTACTGAGATGGCATGTGTGCTGGTTGATGGCCAAGGAGAAAGGTGCTGTCATCACCTAAGCTTGGACCTAGTTCCACACACCACTAGCCACTGTAGGTGGGGCAGTGTTATGGGTCAAACTGTGTCCCCCAAAAAGATATGTTGAAGTCCTATTCCCCAGTACCCATGAACATGACCTTAGTTGGGACTTTGCTGATGTAATCAAATGAAGTTGAGGTCATTAGGGTGGGCCCTAATCCAATGACTCGTGTCCTTATAAGAAAAGGGGAATTTGGACACATATACAGAGAGAGAGAGAGAGAGAGAGAGAGAGAGAGGGAGAATACCGTGTAAAGACACAGAGAAACACAGAAGGAAGATGGCCCCATGAAGACAGAGGCAGAGATGGGAGTTTCACTGCCCCAAGCCAAGGAATGGAATGCCTGGAGTGATCAGAAGCTGAAAGAGGCAAGGAAAGTCCTCCCCTTCTTTCTTCTCACCTTCAGAAGGAACCTAGCCCCTGCCAAGACCTTGATTTCAAACTTCCAGCCTCCATAACTGGGAGACAATATGCAACTGTTGCTTTAAGCCACCCAGTTTGTGGTCCTTTGTTATGGAGGCTCTGGGAAATGAATGCAGATTTCTCAAAGACTTTGAACTACAATTACTTTATCTATGACATGTGGACAATAATTTGGTAGACTAATTGAGAAGTTGAAATGAGATGGGACGAGATACATAAATTCTGGCACATCTAATCTTTTTCTATCCTCTCGACATTTTTTTATACAAAGCTTATACAATTTTTATAAAATAATGAAGTCATTAACCGTGGATTCCCAGGCCCACCCCCAAAGACTTTTTGATTCAGCCGCTCCTAGGTAGACCTCCAGACGTGAACTCTCATTAAGTACTGAAAGTGCCATGTAATTTAAGTGGTAGACCTGGTATTACTATTCCTGTTCTATAAATATGGAAACCGAGGTCAAAGGAAATTGAACCCAAGTCAGAAAATGTAAAATCAAGTAGTTTTTTGAGGCTGAACTTCAAGAACTTCAATAGTTTGATGAAATGTGAAACTCCAGGTTGGTATGAAAAACACCAGATAATGAGGGCTCCATAATATATAAAATATGGGAGACGGTCCAGTATTGGATTAAGAACACATGGAATCAGAGAGGTTTAAATTCTGGTCGTGGCACTTACTTCCTAGCTGTGAGAACTTGAGAAAAACTATTTAACCTCTGACAATTTCAAGCTCTTCTCATCTGAAAATGGGAATAACACGTATCAGGGATCTTGGGGGAAGTGAAGGCAATGCCGTGACCAAGCATTTAACACACGGGAGGTGCTAACTCAATGACATGTTTCTGCAAACATGCATTGATCTTTATTTCAAAAAAGGTCACAACATCTTCATTTTCTGCTCTTGACTGCCATAAAGGTAAAAATAGAGGGAGAAGGAAAGTCCGTAAGTGTTGTGGATAACTTCTTTGGGATTCTTATTAATTTGCCTTTAGCAGGTCTCCTTATATCCTGAAATTCTCTATTTTCATAATATTGACAGGTCACCTAACCAAAATACTAAAGAATCATTTTTAAGAGTTGCTAGTAGCTAATAGAAAATGTTTAAGGATGCTGTCAGTGGGTTATGATTTTCTCAATGAATATTGCCCCGAAGGATTTGTTTCCTGCTATTCTTGAAACATTTCATTATATTCTTCCACTGGGCCCCAGGATGCCGAGGAGGGGACCAGGAAAGGAATGCTCTCCTGATGTGGGGAAGCAAGGTATGTTGACATCATCAAAGGAATCAGGTGCACAGAAAATAACAGGCAAAAGGACAGGAAACACATCTACACAAAATTGCTTTTATTTTAGTGTCATTCAAACCACTGCGGGTTTTTATCGAATTAGAAACAGCCACCATATTCAAATTTGTTTTATTTTCTGTTGAACAGGACATGCTTTTTGGATATCTGGCATGATACCAGCTGTTTCTCCACGTCACCTGTCCTCAGCAAGCCGCAATGCCAAGTTGGTCAGCTCCCCTGTCCTGCTCATGAAATTGATCATCCAGAATGCAAAGAACAGGAAACTACACAGTAACTTAAGCATGACAATATGCTTGTAGCAGTAAGTCTGCAATGGACGTTCCAGACTTGGGGCAGTGGCTCCACAATTTTTTTTTTTTTAGTATTTTATTTGAGAGAGAGAGACAGAGAGAGCACAAGCAGGGAGGGGAGCAGAGGAAGAAGGAGAAGCAGACCCCCTGCTAAGCAGAGAGCCCAGCTCAACTGGGGGCTTGATCCCAGGACCGTGGGATCATAACCTGAGCCGAAGGCAGACGCTTAACTGACTCAGCCACCCAGGCGCCCCTGGTTCGCTATTTCGCGCAAAAACTGGGCTGTTTCTTCCATGCTGCCTTCTACTGCTTGTCTTCTTGTCCTCAAGCTTGTCACTTCATAGTTGGCAATATAGCTGCCCCAGGGCCGGGAAATATGTCCTCAGTCCTGCTTCCTGAAAATGAAGAGGAAGTGCCAAGAAAGCATCTGCCTTGGCATGCCTGGCTTTTCTCAGCAGTAAACAAAATGACTCCTATCTTTCGAGCCAGACTGTGTGATGTGGCCATCTTCAGTAAAACTCTGGGAAATGTGACCAAAAGTACTCAGATTGACTGACTTAAGGCGCTGGGTATCTTGCTTCCCTTCACAGAATTAGAGTGTTATTTAAGAAGGCAGAGGGCCTTGACAGTGAATAAAATTTCCTAGCTTGTATCTTTCTGCTGCTTTTTTCTTTTTTCCGCCTTCTGGGACTGCACTTTTCCCTTCTGGTATCCCAAAACTCATGTATGGAAGCAGCCCCAGGGAGCTGAGAGGGAAAAGTGCAGCCAGTTGGAGCCGAGGTGTTGGATCTGATGGGCACGATCTTGGACTCAGATCTATCCTGATGTTATCAGTTACCCCGGAGGAACTACTAGCAGGCTGGAGGAACTGATTTGAACTGCTCGAGCTCATGCAAGGCTGATTTGTAAACTCTAAGCCACACACTTTGAGTGGAACATCTATTCAAGTAAGAACTCGCAGCCATTTCTCTGCCCTGACTCCGAGTCTACCTTGTATTCTGGCCTCAGTGGTGCTGGAGCTGGGAGCTGGGAAGCCACACTCCTGCCGGCTCAGGGGTTGGCTCTGGCAATGAGGGATGGCAGTGCTGCAAGGCTAGGACAGGGAGAGGGGCTCCCTCATCCTATCTGCTGCGGGACTGCCTGTGGCTCTGCACACCTCACCCCCAGACCTCTCCATTCCGGCAGCAGCTGAGCCTGGGGTGCTTCAAGAACCAGTGTAGTCAGATCCGCGCCCCAGAGACCAGTGCTGGTCATGCAGGGCTCCTGTTGCTCGAAGTTTCTACATTGCAATAACCCTGACCTCTTCCTATTTTCCCCCAGCTGGAGGTGGTAGCTGCTTCCTGCAGGGGCTGCCTCTGTGACACCAGAGATATTGCTCTTTATGCTTTTGATTACCTAGTGAACAATTTAGTATGTGCTGATCCTGATGTTAAATTCCCTGTTCAAATAATCAGTGTGACTTCTCTCTCCTGACCAGACCTGACTTGAAGGCGCTTCAGGGCCCTGAAATACTCCCTGGTTCCCCACACCTGCGATGCCCACTGTAGCAGCAGTTGACCTTTACTAAGCCTCCAAGGGAGGCCAAGGGCAGCTAAAAGCCACTGCTCATGATTACATTAAGGTTCTGGACATACCCATTTATGTGGAAGCTCTAACTCTGGTGAGCCAAGCTAGACCTGGTGGGAATGCATCAGACTCATCCACTCTTCTTCTGGACCCCTTTCCAAGCTGGGAACCTCTCTCAGGCAAGGAACATATCTAGGCCTGTATTGTCACCATACACTCCCAAAAGTCATAGGACCCGAAGAACCATCAAAGGTGATGGGTCGTGGCAATAGATTCCGAGAGAGGAAAATCAGGAGACCAGAAATCTCAAAAGACTGAATCCGAAGATGTGAAGTCAAACCCAGTATTTTTTTTTTTTTAAAGATTTTATTTATTTCTTTACTTGACAGAGAAAGAGAGCACGAGCACAAGCAAAGGGAGCAGCAGACAGAGGAAGAGGGAGAAGCAGGCTCCTTGCTCAGCAAGGAGCCTGATGTGGGGCTCCATCCCAGGACCCTAGGATCATGACTCAAGCCAAAGGCAGACACCCAACTGACTGAGCCACTCAGGTGCCCTGAAACCCAATGATTTTAATCTCTGTGACCATCCTTCCAAAAGCTGAGGTCTAAGCAGCACACCTGCTAACATCCACACCTTACGTCATTTTATTAATGTAACTACAGGTAGAGTAAGGGATGAGAGAGATAATATAACAAGACAGAAAAATGCTGGCCTGGATGTCTGTAGAGGAGGTTTCACCACTTAGAGTAAATTAACCTCTCTGGACCTCATTTTCCGAATCTGTGAAATGAAAAGGTTGAGCTCTGCGGATGTCTGTGGCCTACCTCTGCAAGTCCCATTAGGCGACATTGTGAAGGACAGGGCTTCTACATGGTGTTTTCCAAAGAAACCTGTGTCCAGCAAAAGTAAGTCTAATGAAACATGGTAGTTTCAAATCAGGAAGTCTGATTCACCTTAGACTAAGTAAAAAATGTCAATATAAACATACTTCAATTCCCCAAACTGTGTGTGTGTGTGTGTGTGTGTTGTAAGGCCAGCATTTCCCAAGTTTTCATGGCATTTCACAAAATGGCTTGAATTAAAAAACAGCAGGTTCAACAAAATTGCAGCAGACTTTTACAGAGAGAGAGTGTGAGTGGAGCTGGGGCAGGCAAGGAGGGGCAGAGGCAGGAGGATGAGGATTTCAATAACAGAGCCTGATGCGGGGCTGGATCTCATGACCCTGAGATCATGACCTCAGCCGAAATCAAGAGTCAGTTACCCAATGAACTGAGCCACGCAGGTGCCCCTGTGGCAGACTCTTTTAGTTGCTTAACCCAAACGCCATTCCTCACCTCTTCCCCAGATTTAACATTACTTTGATGTGATTTGGGACAGCAAATATGTCAAGATCCCCAGTGATGGGCTGTGACTAGCCCAAGCTAATCACAGCCTCTCTTGCAGCTGTGGGTGGCCAAATCATTGTACAGCCACGGAGCCCTGTTCTTCCCAGCAGTACCTCCGGGCATTGCTTTTCAGGAGGGTATGCTTTGAGACTATCGACCTGGGGTAACTTAATTACAAACATTTAGATAGATGATGGCACTCGACCAATCCCACCAGGATGTATTCATCTTTTAGGCCATGTCTCACATGAAGCATTCACTCTGGTTTCTCTCAATAAACTGGGACATCTGGGGGGCTCAGCCAGTTGGGCGTCTGTCTTTGGCTCGGGTCATGATCCCGGGGTCCTGGGATTAAGCCCCCTATCAGGCTCCTTGCTCAGCGGGGAGCCTGCTTCTCCCTCTCCCTCCGCCTGCCACTCCCCCTGCTTGTTCTCCCTCTTCAATAAATACATAAAGTTTTTTTTTGAAAAGATAAATAAATAAATACTTGTACATTAATTTGTGTACTTGATCATACCTTGCCCCCATTTTTGGGAAGGATTTACAATGAAGGAAAAAATCTGTTAGCCAAAGAGGAACACGCCTATTCAACACCTTGTCAATCATAAACCAAGAGCACCTGGGAATTCGTATTTTCTGAGCATATGAAATATGACATTCAGGTTAATCAACCTTCTAGACACAGCTGTGTTATCAAGTTAAAAAAAAAAAAAAAAAGCTGAACTCCAGTAATTCTCCATTCTGCGCACATAAAATCACCAGTGGTACTTTAAAAAGAAAATTAGTCTCTTCATTCCATTCCACACCCCTTCTGATTTAATTGGTCTGTAGGTGGCTTTGGCATCTGTAATTCTGGAAGCCCTCTGGGTGATTCTGACAGACAGCTAAGGTTGAAATACCGTGTTTTATGTATCACAAAGGCTGTGACGCTTCAGGGGGCTCAAGTGAATAAGGCTGTAGGGTATGGTGGAAAGAACAGGTATCCGGGGTTCTGGTCTTGGTTCTGGAACTCGGTAGCTAGGAGGCTGGGCGGATCACAGAAAACTCTTGAGCTTCAACCTGTTAATTCATAAAGACTTGCCATGCATATGAACATCAAATGTTTATAAAGGCCCACGATAAAGTATCAGGAGTTTGAAAACGTTCAACACGGTATTTAATGCCATTTTTCTCTTCACGGAGTGCTCTTTTCCACTTCTGCAGGTAAAACCTACTGTCCTCCAACTGAGTAGAGTTCAGATCTTTGAGACCTTGCCTCCCTGACCCAATCAGAACTGTTATCTCATCTGTATTTCTGCAGTACTTTTACATGACCCCATCATGCTGACTGTATTAACCGAACCTCTCCCAGCCCCCACTCCCCTACTGGGAGCTCCCACAGATCCCGGGCCTCTTACTATCCAGAGTCTAGCAATGTTAGCTAAGAAGAACCAAAACGGCTATCACCTTATCCATGAAGACAGAATCGCGCATATAGAATGCAATTCCCTGGGGCGCCTGGGTGGCTCAGTGGGTTAAAGCCTCTGTCTTAGGCTCAGGTCATGATCCCAGGGTTCTGGGATCAAGCCCCGCATCCGGCTCTCTGCTCAGCAGGGAGCCTGCTTCCCTTCCCCTCTCTCTGCCTGCCTCTCTGCCTACTTGTGATTACGATCTGTCAAATAAATAAAATCTTAAAAAAAAAAAAAGAATGCAATTCCCCATTTTTCTCCTCTTTTCCTTTTTTCTTCAGTGTCCTTTCACCTGTGCAACTCCTACCTTTAAAAAAAAAAAAAAAAAGAGGAAATAAAGGCTTCTGAGATCTGCTCTCGTGGTCACAACGCTAATGATCGTTTATTAGAGCCTATACATAGCAGGTGCCCGGCTACCATTAGAAAGACATTATTTAATTCTCCCCACCCATCTTCTAAAACAGATGTTATCACCCCCGTGGTACAGCTAGATAATGAAGTTCGGGGGGGGGGGGGGCTTACGGAATTTGCTCAAACAGGTCCCAAGGCCAGAGGTGAAGGGAGGACTCTCTCACCAGACCCCGAAGCCGACCTCCACACGCACCTGCTACATCCTGAGATACTCTTGATGATTCCACACCCCGGGGAGGGGGCTCGGGGACAAGAAACCCCGAGTCTACCGGTCCTCCCACTTGACAGCCAACAGAGTAAAACTGCCACTGATCAGACTGGAGGGAGGAGGCAGAGTCCCAAGACCCGCTTTCTCTCGACGATCCCGTGTGCAAGAAGCATCCCAAACGTGACTTGAAATGGCAGCGCGCGGGGACCGCAGTCCAGCCCTGCCCCGAAAACCTCTGGGAACCGAGGCGCGGCCGACGTCCGCGCGCGCGGCCTCTTTTCCGGGAGACTTGGCCACACCGTGCTCTTCGCGATTCTCGAGGGAACCTCAGGCCTCCGACCTCCAGCCCGGCACTCTCCCGCCCGCCCAGGACCGAACAACGCCAGCCGCAGCCCTTTCCTTCCGCGTCTCGCCCTCCGGAAGTGACGTACAGGAAGCGGCCCCGTTCCCACGGGGGGGGCGGGGAAGGAAGATGGCGGCCCCCAGCAGCCGGTGAGGAGAGAGGAGGACACGGGCTTCCCGGGGAGCGGCCGGACTGTTCCGTTATGGCCGCATCCCCGCACACTCTTTCCTCACGCCTCCTGACAGGTACGGCACCCGTCCTTGGGCACGACTTTGGGAAAATTCTCATCCTGTGGCCACGTGCAACGCCGTGGTTCCGGCTGGCTGCAACCTTGGGAGCCCTTGACGAGGTCGGCTGGGCTCCGGTGGGGGGGAAGTGACCTCTGGAGCAGCCTGAAGTGAAGACACTGTGGCGCTAGGGACTAGTCTTGCACTGTGGTCCCGGTGGTCCTCACCGCCTCCGTCCCCTTCCCCCGGAGGGGTGGTGTCCGGGGCTGCTTTCGGTTTTCCGAGTGGAGGCTGGTGGAGAGGATGGAATAGAACCTCGGGGTGCCCACGAGTCTCTTGGTTTGTCAGAGTCTCAGTTCCTCGTTACAGGTATAAGTTACTTGTACGCTCCCTTGTAAGGACTGGCGAGCGCTTTGCCCTCACTCAGAAGCCTTGTTCCAATACAGCGGGGTTGTGCTGACAAGGATGATGTTGTCACGATAAAGATAAAATGATACAGAGATGACAACTGTAGATAGTGGGCTATAGTTACCCTCTCAGACTTTTGGGTTTCTACCATGAGCGTGGGCCCTGGTACCATCCTCGCACTTGAAGGACCTGTAACGACCACATGTTCAGTATGGTAGGTGCTGCCGTGACTTGGTCTCAGCTGAAGTGGCACCTTTTCAGAGATGCTTACCCTGACCACCCTATTTAAGGTAGAACCCCTCTTTACTCACATCACTCTTATTTCTTTTCCCATGGTTAGCATAGTCTGTGATTTTTTTTTTTTTTTAAAGATTTTATTTCTTAGAGCATGATGGAGTGGGGAGGGAGCAGAGGGAGAGAGAGAAGCAGGCTCCCTGCTGAGCAGGGATTTCCCCAAGTGGGGCTCCATCCCAGGACCCCAGAACTCATGACCCGAGCTACCTAGGTGCCATTGTAATTGTTTATTTATATATAGGTTTATTATGTGTTTCTCCCAACTAGAATGTAAAACCCTGTGAAGGTTAGGGTCAGTTCCTCTCGGGCTGGTCTCTGTGCCCCCACGGCCCAAAACAGTACCTGGTTTATACTGTGGACTCTCAGTCATTGTCCATTAATCGTATTTGTCCATTCATTAGAGTGATTAATTAAAGAAATGTTAAAGAGGAGGTTAGGGATTGTTTTTATGTTAGTAAAGTAGTTTTTATGATAAGTGGCTGTGTGAGGAATGTGTTGCTTCTGGTTTGTGTTGGACATGGGTAGGAGATGCCAGGGACTCCTCTTTGGTCAAATCCCGTTTTTTTCTTTCTTTTTTTTTTTTTTTAAGATTTTATTTATTTATTTGACAGGCAGAGATCACAAATAGGCAGAGAGACAGGGAGAGAGAGAAGGAGGAAGCAGGCTCCCTGCTAGGCAGAGAGCCCAATGCGGGGCTCAATCCCAGGACCCTGAGATCATGACCTAAGCCGAAAGCAGAGGATTTAACCCACTGAGCCATGAAGGCACCCCTCAAATCTGGGTTTTAGGCCTCACCTACCACACGCTGTTGGCAGCACAGAGCACTGTTGATCACAGTGACTCTGAAACTCCTTTCTTCCTTTTCTCTTATCATGTTGTTATTTTATGGGCCTGTTTTGGCTGTGTAATCTCAGGCCGTATCATTTGTGTTTTCTGGAATTGAGTTTACTCATCTATAAAATGAGGCAGTTGAACAAGATGATCTCAAAGGTCCTTTCTGGTTCAAAAAGAGGGGAGGAGAATGGGAAGCGGGAGGGAGTAGAGATGAAACAAGAATGGCCATGGTTTTAATAATTGTTGAAGCTGGGTCTGAAATTTTTCATAATGAAAAGTTTTTTTTTAAAAAAAAAAGGTCTGTGGTTCATTTTTCTGTCATCCCTGACTGTGAGTGTGCTTTGATCATGACCCTAGGCGCTGATTCTCAGAGAGCTCATCCTTGCTTAGCGCTTGAATTGTTACCTCTATTGGGAGGTTTTCCGGTGTGCATTCCTCTGCCTTTCAGTCCTGTACTTGTAGCTTCTTAGAAGAATAGTCTCACTTCACTGCTCAGAGTTCCCCAGTTCTAGTAAGTTGGCTGTACATGGTTTGGTGCTGCATCATTCTTTTTCAATGCTGGTACGAAGCTTCCTGAAACCATGAACACAGCTTCCCAAAAAATCTGCTAGTAAGTGGCCTGTACAAACTGCTAGGATCCACTTGAAATATCATTACAGGAATCTGATATGGAAGCACCATGGCGGGAAGGGGTGGCAGAAAGGCAACATGTGACTGTATCAGGTATCTAGCGGTTGTGCTGCTTTTGCTTCTAAAAATTCAAAGTATGTTATCGCCATTAAGAGAAATTCAGGATCTACCGTTACATGTCTGTGCACCACATTTACAAAGCTCTACCATTGTGACTCAGTGTGGTGTTGAATGGTAGATATGGTCACGTTTCCAGATTTTTAATGTTAGCTCTTAAGCTCTGGGTATCTTCAAACCTACATTTGTTTACACAGAGCTGAAATGTCTTTCATATCTAAGCACTGATTCATGGAAATGGAACATGTTTTGACTGAATGAAGTGTTTTCATCATTTAAAAGTGCAGTTTCCAGCTGTTTTTTTTTTTTTTTTCCTTAACTACTATTCTCTAAAATCTCATTTTGACCCACTTAACCTTGAGAGTTATTTTCCAATGTGGTTCTGCCCTCCCAGCAACTTGTATTTCTCATTGGACCAAATGACCTTGGAACTGGTTTTGAAATTAAGGCCCAAATAATAAAACTTTGATGTTTCTTGATATAATCTCTTATCTATATATTTTTATTTTATTTATTTGAGAGAAAAAGAGAGTACACGCATGCACATGAGCAGGGGAAGGGGCAGAAAGAGAGAGAGAGGGAGAAGCCAGTCCCCCACTGGGTAGGTAGCCTGAAGGATTTGGGGGGGCTCGATCCCAGGACCCCGGGATCATGATCTGAGCCAAAGGTAGATCCTTAACCAACTGAGCTACCCAGCCACCCCCCCCACATGATCTTGTATTATTAAAATCCTGTCTTCCCAAAGAATAATGTCAAGACAAAAGAAGAAAATTGTACACTGTCAAACAAAGCAAGCAAACCCTTGGATATCAATTTATTTGAAAGGAAATTTCAGAGGACTGATTTCAGTGCTGTTATTCCTACCTGTATGCATGTACAGGCAATGCATATTCATATATATGGAAAATAAGCATTTCCCAATTAACTGAAGTTGGAGAGTATGACTCCAGTGAGGAAGTGAGTTTCCTCCAGTCTAAGATAATCGCCATGTATCCAGAGGGGCAGTGATCCTTCCGAGTAAATTATGTAGAAAATCCAGTCATCAAACATGATCTCACTGCTGTAGAGAAAGTGCTCTGCCAGCTGTTGTAGCAGAGGTGAGGAAAGGAGAATCCCTGCCATCAAGTACCCAAAACTATGGTGATGGAAACAGTTGACAAGAAGAAGTGCCATAAAAAAGGGAGAGTGGTTGAAAAGAGACTTCGGAAATTTAACAGGCAGAGAGTGGAGGCAAGGCACAGCCAGAGAAGCATCAACAAAGACAAACAAATTGTGAAATGTGTGGTGTGCTGAGTGGAGAGTGATAGTTATAGGTACATAGTTATACTATGTATATGACTATGTACATAGTTGTACATAGGTACATAGTTACAGGTACATGTGTGGGTGAGTAATGTCTATCCTGGGTTTCTCACAGAAGACCCACCAATCACAACCCGTCCTTCTGGAGGTACTGGGAGAACAGTCGGAAGCAGGCATGATGACCCAGGAAATGAGTCAAAGCTTAGAAATTACCCCCATAATTGCATTTCCCTGGGGACAGTATGCAGTGGGACATGATTGTCTTAAAGTGGCTAGACACAGCAAGAGGAGAGGCATGAAGGTGGCGGAGAACGAGAAAGACTTTGGGTCATGGAAGCCACGGGACCATCACCTACATGGCCTGACACAGAAACATTGGGTTGTCACATTTGAGAGGTTTGGTTTGATTAAAAGCCAGATTCAGCTCTATAGGCTTCTTCCTGCCTAGATTGATAGACCCAAACTTCACTGAGGATGCTTTACCCTCCCTTTTGGTTAGTTGTCTTACCCAGCATGGCCCCAGCATTCATCTGAAATGTATTTTCCAGTTTACTGTCACTTACTGAGAAAACCTATGTTTCTCATTTTCCACTATCTTTGGAAGTGATTGAACTGATTGTTTTATATTTTTCTCAAAAAGATCTACAGTGTGGTCATCTCAGCATTTCATATAATAAAAGCATAATGATCCCAAAATGAAAAATTGCCCCATCCCTGCAGAAGAATTCCTCTTAGTGAATTGAGCTGATACGTGGTGGTGATTTCATGAATCCGATCAGAGGTCTGACCCATCGCACATGCTTACAGTGGTGGCTGGCTTTGCTCCTGGGTAGGCGCAGTCAGCATTTGGTGAGAAGCACTAAGCCTATGAACCTTGTCTTCCCCTTCTTTCTATTACAGGTCGGGTAGGAGGATGTGTCCGGTATCTAGAGAGAAGAGTGATGCAGGAATCCCCTCACACATTCGTGCATCTTTTCAGGAGCGTCAGTAAGCAGTGGATTACATTTCAGCACTTGACCTTCCTCAGGCGCATGGTATGTTCGGAAGACCATCGCCTCTCTGCCGCTGTCTGCCTTTCCTTTCCTTGTGTGAGGGAATTTGAAAAATTCCTGTGAAAAGAAGAGTTGTAAGAAGTACCGCTTGGAAAAGACTTTTATTTCGTGTCCTCTTGAGTTTATCCAAAACTTTAATTCCTTGTTTTGATTATCCTTAACTGAAACCAGAGTCGTCCTGGCATTTGAGGTTAAAAGTATGATCTTGAACTTACTGATTAAGTTTGGAGAAAGATTGAAAACTTCTGGCATATTTCACCTAGGAGAAAATTAGGAAAAGCTGAACCATTATCATACATCTCTTTAAATTCTTTAAAGTTCTGTGAATATATCAATGATACAGAAATAATTTAACAGGTTGACCTTCCTGTTTTCCTACATCAGCAGTGCATCTGAAAGTCTTTTAAATGCATGCACCTCTGAGTAGACTCAAGCAAATTGAGATTTTAGAATTTGCTAGGTATTTTATAGTGGGCATTACTCCTATGTCCTAGGCCTTTAGGTTGGCTTCATGATCCTGTGGGTGACGTGGTAGCTTATTCTTAATTACCAGTGAGGATATTTGCCATTAAATAGAAAAGTATAGAATGGAGAAATATTAACTAAAAACTCAAAATTGATGCAAGCATGAACAATTAGCAAGTTCATAATCTCAAATCTGATTTGATGCTTCTCTTTTTTAACTTAGAATGCCTACTCTAATGTAAAAAATATAAAATTAACTTAAAATCTTAATGAAGCTCATCATTTTTTTTAAGATTTTATTTATTTATTTGACAGAGATCACAAGTAGGCAGAGAGGGAGGCAGAGAGAAAGCAAGGGAAGCAGGCTCCCCACTGAGCAAAGAGCCCGATGTGGGGCTCGATCCCAGGACCCTGGGATCATGACTGGAGCTGAAGGTAGAGGCTTTCACCCACTGAGCCACCCAGGTACCCCTGAAGCTCATTATTTTGGTAAGGGATTTACATTTCCAGGAAATGTTCAGATTTCTTAAGTTGGGGATCAAGGATAGTTAGTATTTAGAAGAGAAACTCAAGGATGTATAATGCCTTTCTTATGTACACAGAATTCTGGGCTCCTTCATGAGTTCTTAATTCCTTTCTAGGACTAGTGCATATAATTTCAAGTCTTTGTGATATAACAAAAAAGTCTCTTAAGTGGTTATCAGAGTAGGTGGCTCCAAGAACCAGGGCCACTTACAACTAACTGGTTGTTGACTCTTTTTTTTTTTTGACAGAGATCACAGAGTAGGCGGCGAGGCAGGCAGAGAGAGAGAGAGAGGAGGAAGAAGCAGGCTCCCCGCTGAGCAGAGAGCCCCATGTGGGGCTCGATCCTAGGACCCTGGGATCATGACCTGAGCTGAAGGCAGAGACTTTAACCCACTGAGCCACCTAGGCTCCCCTGGTTGTTGACTCTGTTGCTTTATTTCTGAGCCTTGGTTTTCTCTTCTATAAGTTAAAGAAGGAGATACTGATAATGATCCGGCTTCCTAAATAGACTTTTTAAGAAGCACAGATAAGATATATACTTTATAGACTATGAAGACCTATATTATGTAAAACTACACAGTGCCTCACTAGGTTAGTTACTAGGTTAGGTTACTGCTGCTTGCTGGCAAACCATAGAGGCTGTCAGATGGTAAAGCTCTCGTTCTTTCCACAGACACAGTGCTTTCCCGTCCCTGAGCCCTAAAGTGTTCTCTGCTGCCGTGCCCATCTCTGCACTGTTTGCCTAGAAGTGTGGAAAGTCACCAGGTTGACTTGGGAGAACTTCCTTTTTTTCCCACTGTATTTTGTACCTTTTTAGGGATCGTGTTGGAGGGAATACGAAATTTATTTTTCTTTCAAAGAACTTATATGTCCAGGATTTTCTAAACCATAGAATTAAGAACCATCTTAGGTTCACTGTACCTCTTAGCGTAGTTGTTTCCATTTAACAAACACTCAAATATTTGTTAATTCAGCACGTATTTACAAAGGTATAGGGGATCCACTATTGTAACAGACTGATGGGAGGTGTAGCTCAACAACGATATAAGAGCATTTGGGGCCTTGGGTTTATAGTAACACGTACTTTCCTTATTTAGTATGTCACACAACTGAACAGAAGCCTCAACCAGCAAGTAAAACGGAAGCCAGAACCTGTGGCATCTCCTTTCCTTGAGAAAACACCTTTGGCTCAGGCCAAAGCAGAAATCTGTGAAATGAGACCTCTTCCGCCCCCCAGCCTACCTTTATCCAGAAAGTCAGGTGAAAAAGAATTGCTCGAACTGGAATCGGCCTCCATAGTTGAAGGCTCGCTAGATGTGGAGACAGAGACAAAGGATGAAAAGCACTGGAAAGAGATGAAGTTGCATCTGGACGATTTGCCGGGAATTTTGGCGCGGCTGTCCAAAATCAAACTCACAGGTACCTTGTTTTTCTGCAGCAGTCAGGTTCTTACTCGAAACTTTATTTTTAGTTAAACGAAATGCTGATTTTATTACTGCACCAAAAGGAATATCTTGAGACTACCCGTCTTCTATTAGTATTTTTTAATTTCTCTTTGATTTACTTGGGATTCAAAATCAGCTTTTCCAAATTCTGTTTACACAGAACTGTAAATAGTTTTGAAGTAAACACATTGTACTAAAACTAGTTTTTTTTATTTGCAGTTAAAGTAGAATGCCTATCCTGCTTATTTTCTTGTCTTTTGTGTCCTTATGCCTACTCTCCTTTAAAGATGACAGTGGGGTAATGAGTTGTGTTTTGAGTTCTAAAAACAAAAAGGCCTGCACGCCTGTGGCCACGGGGACTCTGAGCACTCTGCTGGGTTTTGCTTCTCATAGGGCCTCTGGGATGGTCCCAGGCATGCTGAGACTAGAGTGTATCTCTGGAATCAGATTATGTGGCCTCAGGTCAGTGAACTGTACCAAATTTTACTGTACGCATTAGGTATTAAGCCGTAACAATGTCAATCGGTTGTCTTTGCATCTGTGAGTCAGGCAAAGCTTTATGGTCATCAGCCTGTCTCAGAGCTAAACTTAGAAGTAGCTTATTCTGGGCTAACTGTGTTCACAAGGTACGTCCTGGGACATTTTGCAGCTTGAGGACCCCGCCTCTCTTTCTTGTTGGACGAGAATAGGGAGAAGAAATACAGAGGGGGAATAAAAAGCTAAACCAGGTACTCTTTGAGGAAAGAAGTGGAAAGCAGTGTCACTGAGTCAACATGGCGAAATGAACAGATGGGACAGAGAGGCTTTGGAGAGTAGAGAAGACCAGGGAAAGAGTGGTGTGTGTGTGTTTTTCCAGACAGTTGAATCTTGAGGTATATCAGGTAACTTCTTTCCTCAGGGACCAAAGCCACTTAAAATTTTTTTTTTTTTTTTTTTTTTTTTTGTGGGAGTCGGGGATGGAAAACGGGCATAGAAAGTTTGCCAGATAGAAGAACATAGTAAGACTTACCTTGTGTAACTCCAGAACAGTAAGGCTAATTCCAGGTGCCATCCTTGAAAACAGGCCTCCGTGCTTTATGGCAGCCGAGGAAGGAATCACCACCTTTCAATGAAAAGTTATCTTTTGTCATTTATACAAATGGCGTGTGATGTTGCTGCCATGGTAAGAATGACTACAGATGTCGTCATCGTAAGGATGTCACCCAAAAAATGAGTCCCCTCAGTCTGAAGGCAGCAGAAGTGATCTACATCGACAGCAGGAGCCTCTTGCTTCGTGTGCACATCATGGAACGTGTGCTCAGGTCCGCATCCCGCTCTTGCTCCGCAGATGGCTTCTCCCTCACCGCCCCATTCCTGGCGGTGATACCAGCCTTCTTTGCTTCTCCCAGATGTGAGAGACCTTAGCCTCATTCTTTATTCTTGGCTCTCCAGTCTCCCTTCATCTCTAGTCCTACATCCCGCTGTTAGCATTGGTGTCCCTTGTAACGCCCGTGAGATGACTCATCCCCGTTACTGAAGCTGCCGTCCTAGCTCAGGTCCAAAACATAGGCGACCTCTGGTTACTGCAGCCGGTTGTCTCCAACTCTCTCCTGCTGGACCAACTTCCCTAAAACATTGCTTTCACATATTCCTTACCTACTCAAGAGTCTGCTGTCCTTTTGTTTTGCTTCCTGACACAACTCTACCTGGCTTTAGAGAAAAGCTGTGATCTGGAATGATCAAACTCTTCCCCATAAACAGACTCCTCCTCCCACCCCAACCTTGTCAGTTAGGCTAGGCCTTCCACCCACCATACCCATTCCTCCTGCCACCATGGGAGACCGGTCTGCCCCTCTTATATCCATTCACGGCTTCTCCGTTAAGCCTTCTCTTGTCTGCTCTTGGCCCGACTCTTCTTCTCAAAATTTGGAATCTGACTTTGAGGCCCGGCACACTTGAGTTCAGATCCTGGCTACGACATTTACTAGTCAAGCGAGCCCTTTGGGCATTTTCTCAGCCTTGTTGAGACAATTCTCTCACCTATAGAATAGGAACAATGATAAATCCTCGAAGCGTTAAATCACATAATGCGTTCAAAGTACCCAACAGCAGGCCTGACACAAGGAGCACCTCAAAGGTTAGTTTCCAAATAATTACAGGTAAACCGTATGCTTGTCTATGTAATGTATATTCCCTAAGTTGTTCAAGGTCAAAAATCTTGCCATCTCTGTGTTGAGTACTGAGGTCTCTGAGTCCAAGTGCTTCTCACTTGGAAGGACTTGCCGTTCCCTTGGGGAACGAGATTGTTTGGCTTGGGAGAGAGAAGGGAGGAGGGAGAAGGAAGACAAGAGATGGGAGACTGGCCGTGTTCAAGTAGCGACAGCTCCTGTGATTCAAAGGAGCAGTGCTGCTGATGTCCCGTCGGGAGCACAGAACAAGGAGATTGCATTTCAACAGCACGAAGGAGAGCTCACAGGAGAACGATTGGATGGGGGAAATGGGCTGCCATGTGAGGCCGTGATCCTTGTCCGTTGGAACCATCCAGGTAGAAGCTGATTATCTTTGAGGGAAGGGATCCCTGCGTTGTGTAGTGGGCGGAACTCGATGACACTAGGAGCCGGTCTCCCTTCAGTATTTGTTGTGTGTCCGCCTTGTACCTTTGTGCAAGATGCTGGTGATACGGAGACAGCAGGATTTCTATCCTCAAGAAGAGGCTGATCATGTGGTGGGGGGAGTTTTGTAGGCATACACATATATACGGGTAAAACAACTGCAGTCAGATGCCTCTGAGTTTCAAACCCAGAACTTCTAGTAACCTTCGTGACCTTGGGTCGTTAACCCTGAGTTCAGTAGTTTATCTGTAAGGTAGAGATAACAGTACTCCTGTAGCCTTATCTTAAGATTAAATGAGATAATGCCTATGAGACCTTCAGGTGCCCAGCACCTTGTAGTTGCTAAATTAGCTATTATTAACACTCTTACTCTTACTCTGACCATGCTTAGGGCAGTTGGTGTTCTGAGTGTTGTAGCAGCTGCGTAGTAGGGCAGAGTGGGGCCCCAGGGAAGGGAGTGTTGTTTCTGCCTGTGAAGGGGGTTGAGGTGAATGAGTGCTTACTAGGTACAGAAGGCAAGGATTGTATGTAAGCAGAGGGAGGAGGCTTTGGAAAGGCAAAGAAGCTGGATGCATCCTGGCATATTCTGGAAACTGTGGATACCAAGAGGAATGCAGCAGGACCTGCGTGTGAGACAGAGGAGACGGTCACTGGGAGTCTGAAAGTTCGGCAGGGCCATAGTTCCACACTGGCATGCATTTCATGCTCAGAAGCTTGGCTCTTATGCCCAAGCAGTGGGAATTTCTGGAAAGTTCTTTGGAGAAACACACAGTCACTTTGTGTTCTGTCTCATTTATTTATTTTTTTAATTTTAATTTTAATTTAATTTTAATTTTAATTACTACCCCAGTATTATGAACTTACGGCGATAAAAATTCAAATAATACAGAAGCATGTATCCAAAACTGAAAAAGTACCCTTTCCAGCCATTCTAGATAAAAACCCTGCTTGAAATGTAGCCTCTTCTACATGTATGTAAATAGAAAGATCTATAGCCATGGATATGGTTGTACATTTTAACAGAAATAGGATCATCACACACACACACACACAGAGTTTTGCAGTTTGCTACTTTCTCTTAGCAGCATAACTTCCAGTGAAAGTGTTTGCCACTGTGTACCCTTCCATTAAGTAGAACTGCCGTTTTTTTGCTTACCTCATCCTCTACCGCTAAACACGCAGGGTGTTTCCAGCATGTGGGAATCCGATTCCCTCTGTATCCGGTGCTTGTGCATAAGCCGTCTTTACCGGTTTTTGTTCTAGGGTAACGGAAAAAGATTTTTATGTCTCTTAGGTTTCATATTTTAAGTCATAATGGGATTTAGCATCTTTTTCTCTATCTTGATCATTTGTGTTTTCTCTTCTTTGTTTCTTATACTCTCAGTCATTTCTTACTTGTATTTTTTTGTGCTGTTTTGTGTTCTGTTTTATTTTTTCCCACTGAGATATTTAACTTTTATGTATTGGATAGATTTTTTTTTCTGCCCTGTGGTTATAAAAACATTCACTCATGTTTTTTCCTGGTACTTTTCTGTTTTTTTATCGTGTTCTCTAAGGTTTGGGGAGCATGTCGAATTGAGTTCCATGGAAGGAGTAGGATTGATTAAGAGATCTGTGATATTGGCTAATTGAGCAAGGGGTGCCTGTTCTTGTAAATAAAGCTTTATTGGAACACAGCCATTTCCACTTGTTCTGCACTGATGGCACACTGCTGATGTCACACATGGGCGGAGCTTAGTGACTTATAGAAGACTTATGGCCTGGAAAACCTGAAGCAGTTCCTACCTGGCCCTTTAGAAGGAGAGACCTGCTGAGCCCAGCTGTCGAGCATGGGCCAGTGAGAGGCAAGCATGATGACTAGCACACCAGTGGCAGTCAGCTGTGACCGGCTTGGGCTTCACTAAGGCTGTGGTGGGTCAGGAGGAGAGGGGAGAGAAGGGGACAGAGAGAGATTGAGGAAGTAGAATGAACAGACCTTACGGAGAGTTTGGGAGTGCTGGGGGAGTGCTGGGGGAGTGCTGGGGAGGCCTGAAATAAAAGGTTAGGACACAGAGCAGCAAAGAGTTTGGCTGCCACGAAGCAAGCACTCTCTAGTTCTCTGGGCCCCGTGCTCCTGATTGTCGCACACCTGAGCCAGTGCTCTCAGAGAGAGCACGGTGTAGTGACCTGTGGGCCAGAGTCCCTGCATTCAGATCCTGGCTCTTACTAGTTGAGTGACCTTGAGCAAGTTCCATAAAAAAAGAAAAAACCACAACCACCCTGTGTGCTATGGTTTACCCACCTGTAAACTAGAGCTAATGGTAGCTGCTTTAAACTACATATAAGTGATAGGTTAAGAGCTATACACTTATCTCTTATTTTTCCTTAAGGATTTTATTTATTTGTCAGAGACAGAGAGAGAGCGAGCGCACAGGCAGGCAGAGTGGCAGGCAGAGACAGAGGGAGAAGCAGGCTCCCTGCCAAGCAGGGAGCTTGATGTGGGACTCAATCCCAGGATGCTGGGATCATGACCTGAGCCACCCATACACTTGTCTGTTAAAAGATAAATTCATTCCCTAGGTGCTGTCACAGGCATTTTTTTAAAGGATTTTATTTATTCATTTGATAGAGATCATAAGTAGGCAGAGAAGCAGGCAGAGAGAGGAGGAAGCAGGCTCCCTGCTGAGCAGAGAGCCCGATGTTGGGGCTCCATCCCAGGACCCTGGGATCACGAACTGAGCTGAAGGCAGAGGCTTTGACCCACTGAGCCACCCAGGCGCCCCTGCCATAGGCATTTGAGTGTGAGATGATTAGCCTTGCTCTAGAAAACCTCCCAGCTTTCTTGTGTGGATCAGTGGTACTGGGAGGCTGAAGAGTGTGAACACCGATGGAAGAAACAGGTTTGACGCAGAGATGAGCTCAGTTTTGGTCTCATGGATTTTGAGCAGCTGCTGCATATCCTGGTGGAGAGGTTCAGTGGGCGGTTGGCCGTGGAGGACAGGAGCTCAGACAGGATATTGGGCTGCAAGATGTTGGGTCTTCAGCATGGCCCTCAGCCGTGAAGTGGAGGTGGCCAGCAAAATTGTCAGGGGCCGGTGTGTAGTGACCAGAACAGAAGACCAAGGTCGTTTGGGGGTGCATCCCCTTTTAAGGATTGGGTAGAGCATGTAACGGAGCCCGCGAGAAACTAACTGATCAGAGGAAGGGAAACAGGAAAGGGCTTAGTCACAGACACCAGAGGAGAAGACACAGTTCCTGAATGAAGTGATCAACACTTAAATGCTAGAGGTCTACTAAGATGGCTGGCCAGAAAGTATTTTATTTGGCCCTTAGGAAGTCAGTGTTGACTGACTGCTAAATCAGGAGATAATTGTTAGTGTTTCCTCTTCTTAAGAAGAGCCTTAAATGAGGTACTTGAAATGATTCATTTAGAAGAATTCCTTAAAGTTTATTTTCAGAATGCTCACTTCTTTGGGCACAGAACGAAAGTGTGGGAATTGGTTTAGGACCCATTTTTTTTGGCGGGAGGCCACACCTTTCTCTCCTTCACCCTGACTGTTGCTATCCTGCTTTTCCTTTCATGTACCTTACAGCGTTGTATATCAGAACAGGCATTCCGGATGCAGGGTTTGATGTATAAAACATGGAGACTGGAATCTAAAGCTGCAATTAAATTGCTCATTTAACAGTACGTCATGTGTCAGTGTGCACTGAGTCTTCGGTTCCCACACATCCGCATGCTAATGAGCATACACTGCACACGTGTTCACATGACGCTTCCTGGCCGCTGTCCCCAGGGATTCCGATCCCGTAGGTCTGGGACAGGACCCAGAGATCTGCATTTCTGACAAGCACGCCAGATGATCTGATGCAGGTGGTCCCAGGCCACCCTTCAAGCAAGTGAAGTAGGTGTTGGGCAGGAAGAGGGCCGGTCGCAGACCCGATGGTCTGGCTGGATGTGGGGAGCGCACACCCTGTGAGAGCCAGAGCAGCCCTCGCTACCGCTGGCAGCAGGGAAAGCCAGCTGGGCAGGATCTGGACCACACAAGACAAGGATGCAAAAGCAAGATGTACTGAGGAAAAGGGGAGCAGCAGCCTCCCCTGCAACCACAGAAGGAGAAGTCCCAGGGCAGTAAATTTCCCCTCGTATCATTTTATATATTCCATGCCCCAGGTTTCTGGATGAGCTAATTGAATTAAAGTAATTTCCTTCTGCTTATTCCATTTAAAGAGGCAGCACCCTTTGGGTGACCCCTACCCCCTTATTTGACCTTTTACCTCCCTATTTAGTTTATTACTTGAATTCACACATGTCTTGGAGTCAGCAGGATTTTTTTTTTTTTTTCTTAAAGAAAATCCCTGGTATCTATCAATTGATTTCTTTCAGACTCTTAACATCTTGGGCAATTCATTTATAGCTAATGATAGCCGGGGCAGAAATATCTGAGAGTCAGCGATCACTTTTATAGAACTAGTCTTTCTTTGCCTCCCTTTGTTTATAGCTGTAATATACCAACGATAATTAACCGTAGGATAAGTGAAGGGCCATACAGTGACCCTACTTCTGTTTCATTTGTAGGATAGCGGGGTAGTCACAGACAGATGCCTTGACATTCATGCCAGGATCTGAGCCAAATGTTTGCTGGTGCTATACCATTTAAGGTTTTTTTTTTCTATGAAAGGAAGTTAAGACTGAATTTATAAAGAAGCAGTAATGTCTCCCTTGAGTTTCTCTTGCCAACTGAGCTATTTACAATATGTTTTTGGAGTTTGTTGCAAGGACCACACCGGGTTGGAGAAATTTTATTTGGGTTAGGATCATAAGAGGCTTTGGTGACTCAACTGAGTTTATACTTAATATGGGCCAATAAAAAGCAGGGTTACCCCCCCCCATAACATCTGTGCTGAAAAGCTACAACATGCTTTCTGAGACCAGAACACGAAAATAGATTGTTTGTTAGAACCAATAGATTATGCTGTTGATGGGACTGATACAAACTACAGTCTATCAATGTATAGATTTTTTCCCCCAGAGCCTAGAATGCTTTTTATTAAAAGAAAAAAAAACCCACAAGAATAGAGGATACAGTTTTATTTTAGATTGCTTGTATATTAAAAGTCAAAGTCAGCTGGCTGCAGTCTTTGGCTCTCAGATACTATAAGGAATCTTTATATTGATTGAGTAGAATTATGATTTCCTGACTTTTCATTTATATTTTGAAATAATTGCCTTAATAATGATATGCTTATAAATGTTAAAATACTATCTTTATTGGTTACTTTTAGGAAACAAAATGGAAAATACAGATAAGCAAAAATGAAAAGAATGTTCAAAATAATAAGCATTTTGATGATTTTGGCATATTCTAGAATTTTTTTTTCCATCCATCCTGTTCATATGTGTTTGCTTCTTAAGCAAATGTAAGACCACAATGTAAATGCTTTTTGTAATTTTAGTGAGATATTATTCTGTGCATATGTTTTGTGTCAGTATATTTGCCCTGTTTTGGTTTTTTTTTTTTTTTAGGATTTTATTTACTTATTTGACAGACAAAGATCACCAGTAGGCAGAGAGACAGGCAGAGAGAGAGGAAGTAGGCTCCCCGATGAGCAGAGAGCCCAATGTGGGACTTAATTCCAGGACCCTGAGATCATGACCTGAGCTGAAGGCAGAGGCTTTAACCCACTGAGCCACCCAGCTGCCCCTAATTTTAAGTTTTGAAAGTAGTGTTTTATTTTCTTTTTTTTTTTTTTTAAGATTTTATTTATTTATTTGACAGGCAGAGATCACAAGTAGGCAGAGAGGCAGGCAGAGAGAGAGAGGAGGAAGCAGGCTCCCCACCGAGCAGAGAGTCCGATGCGGGGCTCGATCCCAGGACCCTGGGATCATGACCCGAGCTGAAGGCAGAGGCTTTAACCCACTGAGCCACCCAGGTGCCCCAAAAGTAGTGTTTTCTTATGAAGAAAACATGTAATATAAAAAGGTCCCCTTTGATCTGTGTAGGTAACTGTTTTGCACATGGTGTTTGAGCCTCTTCTGTGCACACCGTGCATCTCGGTAGAAACAGCACAGCCTCTGGACTGAGGCTGCCTGGGCTGCAGTCTCTGCTCTACCATTTATTGATTTTGTGATATGGACATGTATTTGTTCATTTCTGTAAGCCTCAGTTTCTTCATCTGTAAAATAGGATAATCCTGCCTCATGGGAGTGTTGTCAGGATTATGGGAGATAACACAAGTAAACAAGTACTCAGCCTAGCATACGGTAAAGGTTCAAGAAAGGTTCATCGTCTCTATGCTACATTATATATTATGTTAATGCGTACATAGTTTCTGATGTGTTTGTTTTATAAAAATAGGGTCATAAAACACATTTTGTTCAGTTATTTGGATTCTGCCCTAAATATTGTGTCACAGACAAGCTTCCTTATCCCTAAAGTTAAATCTTCCGCCTTTGTTTTCTTAAAGTTCCCTGTACTTCATAATGTGGATACATTAAATTTATTGAACCATTTCCTTTTTAATTGATATTTAGGTAGTCTGTGGCTTTTACTGCTAGTAATAATGATTTTTCATACCATGGTACATCTGTCCCTGTACACATTTATTTCTGAAAGAGCCTTAGACATGCGCTTTTGGTTTTTTTATTATTATTTTTTTAATATTTTATTTATTTATTTGACACAGAGAGAGTGAGACAGTGAGAGAGGGAACACAAGCATGGGGAAGCAGGCTCTCAGTTAAGCAGGGAGCCCGATGCGGGACTTGATCCCAGAACCCTGGGATCATGACCTGAGCTGAAGGCAGAGACTTAACCCACTGAGCCACCAGGTGCCCAGTATGCTTTTGGTTTTGTTTTGCTTTGCTTTTTTTTTATGCTTTTCGTTTTTAATGGGTAGATAGCATGCCGTTGGCATGGCCGTATCGTAATTTATTTACCACCTTTTCCCCTTAGATTGTTTTCGGTTTTTGTGATTACAAATGGTGCTGTGATATCCGTGACCATTTTCCTCCGGTAGGCGCCTGCAGGGGCCTTGCTCAATCAAAGGCTATGCAGACTCTGTAAGTTTTAATTTTTCCTGACAGATTTCTCTTGAGAAAAGCTCCCAGCAGTCTACGCTATTACCAGATTAACCATCTCTCCACAGCTTCACCAAAAATGCTAGATAATACTGCATATTTAGAAATAACTCTACCTTTGTATCTTTAGGGTAAATACCCAGTAGTGCAATTGCTGGGTCATAGGGTAGTTCTATTTTCAACATTTTGAGGAACCTCCATCTTATTTTCCAGAGAGGTTGCACCAGCTTGCATTCCCACCAACAGTGTAGGAGGATTTCCCTTTCTCCACATCCTCGCCAGCATCTGTCATTTCCTGACTTGTTGATTTTAGCCATTCTGACTGGTGTGAGGTGATATCTCATTGTGCTTTTGATTTGTATTTCCCTGATGCCGAGTGATATGGAGCACTTTTTCATGTGTCAGTTGGCCATCTGGATGTCTTCTTTGCAGACATTTCTGCAAAGAAGAC
>NC_081572.1:52187146-52281647 GCF_022355385.1 Mustela nigripes | reverse complement strand
TAATCCCTATTATATCTATGTATTTTATTTATTATTATATATTTATATATTGTATGAGCCCAATTATATATTACATTATATTATATAACATTATATATTATTACTTCATTATATATTATAATCCATATATATATTTGCTACCATAAGGTTATATTGTAATCCCTATTATATCTATGTATTTTATTTATTATTATATATTTATATATTGTATGAGCCCAATTATATATTACATTATATTATATAACATTATATATTATAATCCATATATATATATTTGCTACCATAAAATATATATATATATACATATATTTGCTACTATAAGCAATACATCATCGTATAACAAACATCCTTGGATCTAAATCTTCTTGCCTAGCCATTGTCTCTCCTTATGGTGCATTTCTGGAAGAGAAATCACTGGGTCAGAGGAAATACAAAATTGGAGGGGTTTTGGTATGGATTTTTTAGTGGCCCTCCAGAAAATCTAAGCCATTTTGAACATCTAGAGCAAGGTAGAAATGTTTTCTTGGGGGTGCCTGGGTGGCTCGGTTGGTTAATCTGCCTTTGGCTCAGCTCCTGATTGAAAGGTCCTGGGATCGAGCCCTGCATCGGGCTCCCTACTCAGCAGGAAGTCTGTTTCTGCCTCTGCCCCTTCTCCTGCTCATGCTCTTCCTCTCTCTCCCCACATAAATAAAATCTTTTTTTTTTAAAAAAGAAATGTTTTCTCGTACCAATTCTGATATTCTACTTGAATTCTAACTGATAGGCACAAGGTAATAGCTCATTGCTTTTATTTGGTTATTAACGAGCTTGAATATATTCATACAGAAATGCTACCACTTATACCCATGTTCTTTGCCTATTCCTCAATGGTAAGATATGTTTTAAAAATTTAATTTGTTAGATGCTCAGCATCACTTATCAGGGAAATGCAAGTCCAAACTATAATGAGATATCACCTCACAGCTGTCAGAATGGCTAAACAAAAAATGTTGGCAAGGATGTGGGGGAAAAGGAACGCTTTGCACTGTTGCTGGGTATGCAAACTGGTGCAGCCACTGTGGAAAACAGTATGGTGAAAATAGAGCTACCCTATGATTCAGGAATTGTATTACTTGATATCTTCCTCCAATATATGAAACACAAATTCAAAGGGATACATGTGTCCTGATGTTTATAGCAGCATTATTTATAATAGCCAAATTATGGAAGCAGCCCAAGTGTCCATGGATAGATGAATGGATAAGGAAGATAGGGTGTGCATATAATGGAGTATTACTCAGCTGTAAAAAAGAATGAAATCTTGTCATTTACAATACCATGGATGGAGCTAGACAGGATTATGTTAAGCAAAATAAGTCAGTCAGAGAAAGACAAAGACCGCATGATTTCATCATGTGGAATTTAAGAAACAAAAGAGGGGAGGTAGGTAGGGTTGTGGGAGAAAGAGGTAATACAGATTAAAGAGTCCACTTAGCATGATGAAAAAAGAAAATGAAAAAAGTTTAATTTGTTAATTATTAATTCAATTTTACATAGTAATTAGCAACTCTTTTCTCTCACATATTTCAGTTTTGATTCAGTTATTTTTGTACAATAACATTCCTAAACTAGAGACAATATTGTTAATTGAATTATAATACTGTTAACTATACTACCGATATGTTTTCTTGGCCTGATCTTTATGTAGAGAAGTTTTTTGACAGTGTTGTCAATTTCTTTTCCAGCTTTTTTACTTGGTTAGTAAATTTTAATAATTTGCATTTTTATAGACAACCGTTTATTTTATTCAGGCTTCAAAATAATGAGCATCAAATTTCGACAGCTATTTCGTAAAAACGTTTCATCTTCTTTGTGCCTGGGGTGTACACTTTTCTTAATTCTGGTAGCGAGATTTGTTTCCTTGATTTTCGCAGAGAGTTTGCCCATTTTATTAGTCTCTTGAAGAAATTTGCTCCTGAATTTTAAAGAATCAACTCTGGGATTTTAAAAAATATATTTTTTTCTTATTCTTATTCATTGTTTGATGCTTATTTTCTTCCAACTCCTTTACTTAGTCTTTTGTTCTTTCTGTTAGTTCCAAAACTGGCCTCTGTACCCAGAGAGCAGGGAGAGATGGAAGAGGCAAGATTATCCTTGATGTTTAATGTCACCTTTATGTTTAATAGGCAAGGGGACTTCTATAGGAGGCGTGTCTTTGGTGGCCTCAAGATGAATAGATCACACCTGCCCACCTGAATCTTAAAAAGATCGTACAGAGACCTTAACGGGGTTCAGTCATGTAAGCCACCCAGGTCTCAACAAGACATTGCTCTCTCAAGGCTACATCCTTGCAAAGGGCTCCAGCAAAGGAATAGTGGACAAAACATACATTCCAAGGACAGGTTTGGACGTGAAGAGCCTCTGATAACCCGGGGGCCCAGCTTGCAGGTCAACCAGTGGTCATGTCCTCTTGATGACCTCCAATACCCTCCAATCCCTTTTGGGATTGCCTTCAGGGCCACAGCCTAGTGCTTGGACCTACCTCATGTCTTAAGTGCTCACCACTTTATTCCCTTTTGTGTTTTGCTTGTTTGTTTTTTCTCTAAGGTCACCTTCTCAATGAGATCTTCCCGACGATTTTATCTAAAATGTCAAAATATCCTCCAATCTTTGCTTCTTCCTTCCTGGCTTTATTCTTACCTTAGCACTTACTTCTATTGAATATAATATATTTAATATATATAATATACAGTAATATATATATATATATTATATTTATCTATCTTGTTTATGTCTCCCCTACTAGACTATAAAATTTCAATTTATCTTGTTTACTGCTTTTCCTCCAGCTTTTAGAATGCCTTGCTTAGTAAGTGCCTAGTAAAAATCTGTCTACTGAGTTAGTGAGTGACTGAATCAATCAACAAATGAACAACACAGCCTGGGACACCTCCAATCAGAAAGTTTCGAGTAGTAAGCCTCAAAGATTTCAACTCCATTTATGAGGATTTCCTTCTTAAGTTCCTCCTTCTCGTTGGTTCACTATACACTTTGCCTAGTATATGTAATATCTTTAGAGTCTTGAAGTTATTTTCATGGCTGGTGGGCAATGGTGATGTCTTTGAGGACCCGAGGTCTTGAAACCTGACTCTCCTCCTGGCATAGCCACCCTTCCACGAGGTTCCCAGGACACAGATGTCCAAGAGACAAGGCCATACTCTTGATTCAAACAACAACTGGATCCCAGGTGGCAGTGAGGTTTCCTGGAGAGTTGTTCTGGATTATGAGTAAACTCCTTTGACCTGAGAAAGGAGGCCTGCTTTTTTTTTTTTCTTCCACCCTTTCTGTATGTTCACCCTCTATTTAAAAGGAGAAAACCCCTTTCTTGAAGGCACACCAGCCAGTAAGAAGTTTTGCCTTGAATGTCTAGGACTGAGCTAGTTTCCTGAAAATAGATCTGACTAGAGTCTTTTGTCCTAAGCCTTTTGGACACCTTTCACCACACAGATGAGATAGCTAAGATACCATGCCACATGGGCTCCAAACTTTAGCTACTCTTCTCTGCACTCTAGACCTCTCTTCCTACCACTAGACTTCTGTGTCCACAAACAGGACTGGTGAGTAAAGGTGAACAGGTCCAAGGGGAACTGTGGGCCTGCTCCCATTGTCCAAATGGCCAAAGAGTCCGTTTTGGGATATTTGTAGATGGGATATTTGGGATCTGGGAGGACATGGTCCTACCCCTGAAAGGCAGTCTCTTGCATTATTGACAGCTGTCCTCCTCTGAAGATGACTGAAAGGGGCTTCCATGCAGAGTTCTGAATTTATTTTCTGATGACCTCCTTGAATAAAACATAACCAATATACTTTCCAAGGGAAAGCTTTTTTTTTTTTTTTTTTTTTTTTTGTATCATTCTGCTTCAAAAATAATTAATGCCCAGGACTGGACCAAGTACTCTATATATGTCTAGAATAGAGCAGAATCACCAGTCTTTTTTGATAAGATATCATACATCAGGATATGTGACAATCTTAGAGCATTTGTCCTTCAAGGGGTTATACATGGTCACTATCTCCAGATATTTGTAAACCATTATATTAATTTGTTCAGTGTCTTTCAGAAGGAGAAAGGAGATAAATGGATGAGAGAAACTGGGGGGCAGATTTTGGCTTTATTTATTTATATATATTTTTAAAGATTTTATTTATTTATTTGACAGAGAGAGAGAGAGAGCGAGAGAGGGAACACAAGCAGGAGAGTGGGAGAGGGAGAAGCAGGCTCCCCGATGAGCAAGGAGCCCGATGCAGGATTTGATCCCAGGACCCTGGGATCATGACCTGAGCTGAAGGCAGTCGCTTAACTGACTGAGACACACAGGTGCCCCAGATTTTGGCTTTAGATGAATAAATGCTTCTTAAAATGTTGGGCTATAGAGGGGTGCTTGGATGGCTCAGTTAGCTGAGCATTAGACTCTTAATTTTGGCTCAGGTCATGATCTCAGGGTCATAAGGTCAAACCCTGCATGGGGCTCCGTGCTGGGCATGGAGCCTTCTTCGGATTCTATCTCTCCCTCTGCCTCTCCCTTCCTACGACTTGCACACACCCACTCTCTCTTAAAAAAAAAAAAAAATGAGCTCAGACAGTAGAGTTACAATGGAAAACATAGTATCTGCCACCTGTTTTGTCCATTCTCATGGGGAGATGTTCCTGTACAAGATAAGTTTAGATGTTCTTGATATTCTTTTGATACTATTTATATTTGATATTCTTCCTCCCTGTCTGTATTTAGAAATAAAGCATCCCCAGACTGCTGGGAGAAGCAAAGGACAGAGGAGTATAGAGGTGGGAGTGGCTCTGTGGCCATAGCCTCAGCAGCCTGGGGTGTGACAAAGGACCTCCAATCTGCTCACCCCTACTCTGACGGTGCCCACTGAGCACAGCAGACACCTGACAGATGGGGCAAGACTATGATACTTCCTTGCTACTCCACTCGTACAATTCCTGGTACAGGCTGTCATGGTGTGTTGGAACCTGCAGCCAGAAAATGGATTCTCATGCCTGAGTATATTAGCCCCTTCCTGGGGATCTTGCAACAAAGTGCCATCAACCAGGTGGCTTAAAACAACTGAAATTTATTTTCTCACTGTTTGGGAAGCCAGAAGTCTAAACTCAAGGTGCCAGCAGGCATGTGCTCCCTCTAAGACTTTATGAGTAGAGTCTTCCCTTGCCATCTCTTGGCTTTGGTGGTGGCCATCCATCTTTGGCATCTCTTGGCTTCTAGCTGCGTCAGACTAATATCTTTCCCTGTTGTCTCATGGTGCTCTTTCTGTGTTTCTACATCCTCTCTCATGTCACAGAACTGCAACCATCTTCTCATATATGAGTTTCTTGTACTGGACCATGAACATCGAGATGTCAGGGTCCATTTCATGTCAATTTCTCCTTCCCCCAGGAGCTCATGGTTCTTACTACATGGAGGGAGAACTTGGAATAATACTGAAGGAAAATGAATTAATTGTATGACTTCTCTTTACAGCCTATCTCATGAACACCCCTAGATATTCTATTGTCAATTCTTCCTCTGAAAACACAGCAGATGCTAAATATATTCCATGAAAAGCAGACCCTCTCCAAGATGTTCTTCTCAGCACCCCTTTGTTCTCGATATATTGTCTCCCTGAGGGATACCACTGCCTCCCACCACTGCTGTGTGGATTGACTCATCGATCTCCATTTTTTGATGCAACCCTTCTCTCAGGGCTCCAGAAAGGATGACATTTCCAATTGTCCACTGGAGCAAATATGTGGCTTACTCAAACTCTACAATCGAGACTTGAAACCTCCACCTTCCCTGAAATGCTGGCTCTTGCTTTCTGATTTCCTAGGCACTAATTAGAATCAATACCAATTAGTCAGTAATTCTAGAGACCTGGGCATCAGAGCCATCATCAGCTTGTGTGGCTTTGATGCTGGAGTAGCATTTGCCATCTGTTGCTTTCCCTGAATTTTCTGCCATAGCTTCATGCAGGATTTTGCTGTCCCTCCACCTTGTGGTGGCATCTTGACAGACCAACCTTTCCTCCCATTGCTTATACTGGAATGGAATTCAACCTTTCCTTTCATACACTTACCTTCTTCTTCTTCTTTTTCTTCTTCTTCTTCTTCTTCTTCTTCTTCTTTTTTTTTTTTTTTAAGATTTTTTGATTTATTTGAGAGAGAGAGAGAGAACAATTGAGAGAGCAAGAACAAGCGGGGGAGGGGAGGGTCAGAGAGGGAGATGGAGATGGAGAGGGAGATGGAGAAGCTGCTGAGCACGGATCCTGACACAGGGCTTGATCCAGGACTCTTGCATCATGACCTGAGCCAAAGGCAGCCACCCAACGGACGGGGCCACCCAGGTGCCCCCATACACCTATCTTCTTGAGAGAAAGATCTGATAGAATGAATCTTTTGCTCAAAAGCTCCCAAAATTTGTATTCAGGTTCTCTTTTTGGGGAGGAGGGAGGATGGTAATGGACATTGGCTGTAAGCCTGGAAATTGGAGTGACACTTTAATTTGTTCAGCTTGATTTGCTGGGTTTGGTGGACTCGGCTCAGTTTGGCTGGGGTTGCCCTGCTCCCAGCATACTCCCCAGGCTCTGGGCCCCTGAGTATTTTTAGGAGGTGCCAGAGCATTGCCAGCAACACCTCCGCGAGGTCATCCTTTTGACCTCATGATTATTGTGTAAGCCCGTTAAGGGCAAAGATCAAATCTTTTGTTTAGCTACACTTCTCAGCTGCACTTAATACAAAACTGGGCAACAGGAGCCTCTGAGGAAAGAAACCCTTCTGAAAGAGGGGGTGTGAGAGAGAGAAATAAACAGCGGAGGCCTCTTGGCCCAAGCGGCAGGGCCAGGCAGGGGCTGCAATGAGATTTGCCGCAGGAGAGCCTGGGCCGTGATTGATGGACGCCGTTTGCATCTGGGCTTGCAACCAGAAGGGCCTCTCCTCACCTTGAGGAATGTGGAACCCAGGGCTCACGTTGCTCGGTAGAGCCAGAGGGTTTCCCTGGACAGCCCAGCATCATGTTTTACTTAGTGCCTAGTGAAGCTCTTCCTCCCCAGGGGACGCGCCCTGAAGCTGGATGGGCGGTGCCAACGGGAGACCCCTTGATGTTCACGCTCTGACTCTCCGGTCCCCGTAGCATCCGATTACCAGTGTGGACCAGGCCCCGCTGGGGCTCCCACCTCCCTCTTTCCTGCTCGTGATTTTCATATGTTTTGGGTCTATTTTCAAGCCCCTCTTCCCTCTCCCCACCCCTCCAGTCTCTGCTCAGCCGAACCATAAAAATGGAGATCCTTTCATCTCCTCGCCAGCAACAATCCTCCCTGTTCCCTTGATCATTTGGCTAACTCGTCTCTGAACTCAGTCCAAACTGTCTGTCTACCCGGGATTCCTCGTCTCCTCAACCGAGCTCAGCCTCCCAGGTGTGGCGGGTGATTAGCGCAGAGGAAGGAGTTAGTGCACTGTGATTAGCGCTGTAATAACAGTGATGTGAGGAAGAGCGGTTGCTGACAACGCACCTGGCCGCAGCCAAGTGGGAGGCAGTCGCGGCTGGGGCCCAGGAAGCTGCCCTTCTTCCTCCTTATCCAAACCCTGGTGGTTCTGTCCCTCATTATGACAGTGATATGCGTTTATTGCGGGAGGTTTGAAAAATTCAGAAAGAGACCTCCATGTAAATTACTGTCACCCTGCAAGGGTAAGTCACCACCGTTACTATTTTGGTGGGTTTTGTCCAGATATATTTGATATTGGCACGCTCAGATTCACCCTTCTAATGTGCCTCAAGCTGTGTGTCGAATTTTGGAATCCTCGTGTCCCCTTGATACGCTGTCACCGGGAATTTTCTGCCTCATGAGATATTCCTCAATACCGTCTTTTTAATAGTTGTCTAGAAATATATAGTCAATGACGTGTTTGACCATTTCCTTATGGTTGGGTCTGCGGGTTGTTGCTGGGCTGAGACATTATGAAAATACTATAAGGGAGAAGCGTGGGACAGCAAGTCAAGGTGACCAAAAGAAATAGCCTGTCATCCGGACAAGAGCCAATGGGAAACTCACTTCTCACAGACCCTGTTCCCACTCCTGGGGGGAAAAAGGCAGATGGTGAAGCCCTGAGCCAGTCAGATGGGGGAAGGGGAACAGCTCTTTGAGTGGGAAGGGTTTTGGAACAATCACTCCTGTCTGTAGGTCTTAACGCCTCAGCCACACAAACACGGATGAACTAGAGAAAGAGGTGTGGGAGGGAATGACCCAGAATTAGCCATTTTGCCCACCCAGTTCTGGGAAGACAGTAAGTATAGAGACTCATTCACATCTCAGAGCTTCAGTGGGCGTTACTACCTCAGAAAACCCAATCTCAGCAGATCCCACTCTCTGGGAGATAAACCAGCGTGGTGAGAAAATTGTCTTTGTGGGTACAAATTGTTCTTTGGAGTGAGAGAATGTGACAGATCAAACTCTCTCAATATAAAAAATTTAACTGTTTCTGTTTTGCTTTCTTTTTTTCTTCTCTTTTCATAGCTCGGTTAAAAAGGAGTCAGTCCTTTCTAAGGAACTGGAATGGGAATTAACTTTAAAGGGACGTGAGGGACCTTATTGGGGGATGAGAATGTCCTACAACTGATTCATGGTGATGGTCGCCCCTCTCAGTAAAGTTATTAAGAATCATGGAATTGTATATTTGCAATGGGTGACTTTGGTGATACGCAAAATACATTTCCAAGAAAGCTATTTAAGAACTAAAACTAAAAAAACCACTTCCTTATAAAAATAAAATCTAGTGTGAAACAGAGGAAAAAGGCTTTTGAAAGGGTTGAATAGGGAGGGCTTGTGGAAGCAAGGTGATGGGATACACAGTGGATATGGTTCCATGTGGCCCCAGGAGTCTGCACCATGACCCACTGAACATAGCAGAAGTTCCCTTAGCCATACTCCCACCTTGAGCTCTTGCTACGGACAACTGGCTTGCTATCTGCCGACTTTGTTCAGTAGTCATTTTATCATCAGGTACAAAGAACAGTTGTCTAGAATTGGAAGAGGCTTTGACCTTTGCTGGCTGTGTGACTTTGGGTAAGTCATTTTACTTTCCTGGGACTTAGATGCCACTGCAGACAATTATGGGAAAATGGGTGGCTTCCAAAGACCTGTGTTGTTTTAACGTTCCTCTGAAGTCATGATTCATGCTTTGTAAGTGGTTATAAGCCAATTCTATAGACAAGTTTCTGGTTTGTCTCTTGCCCGAGGCAAATCAATCATACTTTACTGATGAGAACCCTAAGTAACTCATAGGTATATTCTGAGGTTAAATGAAATAATAGGCCTGAATGATATTTGACAAAGAAAAAAAACGCCTCAAGGACATCATCCTGCCCTCCTCCTCAAATAATTGATCTTGGGTAGTATTTCAACAATGCCTCCTAATCTTGGAGAAGTGGCTGTCATTTGCTGGACTTGGCTGGGCTGAGTCGCCAATCTATTTTTTTTTAAAGTCGATTTTTAAAAAGATTTTATTTGTTTGTGTGAGGGGGAGGAGAACACAAGCAGGGGGAGCGGCAGGCAGAGGGAGAAGCAGGCTCCCCGCCGAGCAGGGAGCACGATGCGGGACTCAATCCCAGGACTCTGGGATCATGACCTGAGCTGAAGGCTGGCACTTAACAGAGTGAACTAATGAGGCACCTGATTTGCCAATCTATTGATTTGACCTGATCTTTAAAAAAATTTCTATCTGGGTACACTGGCACTAATAATATCCTCATTGTAAAACAGGAGGAAATAACAACAAAACAGTTCCGATGATTGTAGATGGGTACCTAAAAAAGGCAAGAAATTCTATAGAGAGGTAACGGGTGGTGAAGACTAGTGCTCTTGTGATGGTCAGTTTTCGCTCTTCCGTCAGCCTGTGAAACAAGACCAGCAGGTTTTAGGTTCTGGTTCTGGCGACATAACAGACCCCAGACACTTTCATGTGCTGTTCTTCATGAGACCCTTCCAGACTGGACACGGGCTACCCAGGCATGTGGTTCTTATAGTTGATTCACACACCGGCAATGCAGCCATCCTGGGGAGGGAGCACCTATGCATCTATAAAGGCTGGACCTGGGTCTCATAGCTCAAAATCAAATATAAAAGAGCACCCATTGGAGCTCAGTAGATATATGGGATTATATTAGATTTTAACGTTGCTCTGAAGTATCAGTTTGACTTATGCTCTGTCAAGTAGACAGCATCCAAATGGACACTTTGCTCTGTGCCCCCTAGACAGAGCCCAAGAAGTCCTTTTTTCTTTTCTTTTCTTTATTTTAAACTCGATGAGTGTTCGGCTCATATTTGAACAATAAACTCAACACCTTGGGACGCCTGGGTGGCTCAGTTGGTTAAGCAACTGCTTTCAGCTCAGGTCATGATCCTGGAGTCCTGGGATCGAGTCTTGCATAGGGATCCCTGCTCGGCAGGGAGTCTGTTTCTCCCTCTGACCCTCCCACTTCTCATGCTCTCATTCTCTTTCTCTCAAATAAATAAATAAAATATTTAAAAAATAAATTAAAAAGTAAACTCAACATCTTGCTTGTGACAGCCTTTCTGGCTGCTTTTGTGGCTGGGCACAGAAAACATGGGAAAGGTTCAGCTCACCTTTCGGAACTTTAGTTCAAGGTGAGGTGGGTGCCTTTGGAGGACAAATGAATCTTCAAGGCAATAATGAAGTCAATATATCTTCTCTCTCCCCACTCTTCTTCCATTTCCCCTAGGGGCTTGAATGGACATGTTTTCCAGATTCAAAATGATGACATGCTGAAGTCCACTGTTTCAACCCGTTGGTTCACTCAGTCACTTGTTCCTTTATTCCCGTGCTCACTTACATATCTATCCATCCATCCATTTCTTTCCTTATTTTCTGACACTCAGTTTTACAAACACCACTTGACTTCCCTCTACCTGTCCAAATCTGTATTTGGTGCTCACGATGCAAAGATGAGTGAGACATGGTCACGTCTTCCAAGATACTCACTAAGGGGAGATGGAAGTAGAAACTTAGAATTGCAACCTTGCGACAAGGGGTAAGCATCACCCCTGAGGCTGGGAATGAGTGCAGCGGGGCATGGAGTGACCAATCCTGCTCAGACAACATCACAGGTGTCCATATAGGCAAAAACTTTTTTTTTTTTTTTTGATAATTGAATAAAGTGATAGTTTTGGCATGGTTACACATATAGCTTATCTTCATCATAGATGAAAGCATTTGAGTTTAGAAGGAATGTGTCCATCTGAAGACTTCTAATCACACACACACACACACAAACACACGCACATGAGTTTATAAAAGGAGTTGTTTTTGATTTTCCAAGGCTTCTCCCAAGGTCTTCTACCTCTCCTCTTTTGAAGTTTGGAAGTTTGTCCAGGTGATGTGGTCACCTGGCATGGGGGCCTGAGGGCTAATGGGCTTTCCTAGAAGTATCTGGGTACAGGAGCTTGGGACCAAACATGAATCTTACCAGTATTATTGGGGTCCTGTCCTTCCCTCAGCCTGGCTTGCCATTATGAAAACAGTAATCTCACGATTCTGGTGGAAAAGAAAAGATACAAGTTCTACTTCTTTGAGACTTCTACTTTTGCTGGTCACTCAGGAGAAATCTTCCTATGAGCTCAGCAAAGGCATCCAGCTATGAGAGTTTCCTTTTCTTCAAGAGACCACTGGCATTTCCTTAGCAAACCATGATGGATTTGTTCCTTGGTGTCGTTAGAATTCCATTTATCCAGCTCAGTCAATTCATAAACATTGTCTGGGCATCTAACTTGTGCTGGTTCTGTGCTGAGCCATAGGCACACACTGGCAACTCCTGGGCGATGCAGAAAAGAGGGATGCTTCTCCCATGCCTGCATCTAGGATTTCTTTCCTGGATCCCGTCCCTTCCCCTGCCTTTCCAACTCCAACATTTTCATCATTACTCTCGCCATGCTAGGGGCTCACCAGACCCTTCTTCATTGATTGAGTCTCTGCTCTAATTGGATCAATCACTAATCACTCTGCCTTCAGCAGGCTCCCTGCAGGGGCCCTCAATAATGTAGGCACTTTAGGTGGCTCTAAAAGCAGCTTAGAAGGATGAAATCGGGCACCCAACTGTGCGGCTGCAGCATGTCTTGAACATTTACAAAATATTTATGCTTTCAACCCGGCTTCTTGCCTGTCCCCACGCGGAGTCCAGGGCCAGAGAAAATCAGAGGTAATGTGCAGGTCTGCCTTGTCCTCTGGCGCTTGGGTACAAGCTTGAGAGGACTCCCGTGGAGTGCAGGATTTGATTCCTTCCATTATTCTTTTCCTGAATCACTGAATGCTAGAACTGCAGGCAACCTTAGTTCTCCTAGATGAGACCCCTGAAGAAAGAAGATAGGATGGGAGATGAAATAGGTCCCAGGAAGATATCAAGAGGGCAAGGTTTACTGATTGACAGGTGCACACGTGTGCCCGTGGAGGTCTCTATCTCAGCTCTGTGTGAGAACAAGTAGCTTGGGACCACTGTCCTCGTCTGCATCCAAAAGGCTGCTGAGCCTGTTGGGGCCCAGCTGTAGAGTTGTTCCTAGGGATGCATTAAGACCCTTGGTAGGTTTAAGCACTAAAAGTATCCTGGAGACACCCCCTCCCTGCTATTTCACACCCCTACCCATTCAAAATGCAAAGTGTTTTAAACTGTAAAATAGTTGCAAAAAATTCTGACACTGTTTCAGTTAAAAAAAAATTATTTATGTATTTATTCATTTAAGAGAGGGAGTGAAAGCAATGGGAACGAGAGGGACAAGTAAACTCTTTGCTGAGCTCACAGCCTGATGCAGGATTTGATCTAACGACCCTGAGATCATGACCTGAGTCGAAATCAAGAGTCAGATTCTTAACAGACTGAGCCACCTGGGTGCTGCTGTTATGGTTTCTTTTGATGAGGAGTCTTTGCAGCATATTGTTAAGCATTAAACTACTTCTATTCTATTATTATTGTTATTATTTATGATCTCTCTCTTTGCTAGGTCTCTAAGCATACACTTGGGCTGCCTGAGGAATATGCTAGAAGCGAACTGTTGTCCCTGCTCCAGGAAGGCCAAGCCCATCCTAAACTAAGCAACAAGGCCCCAGGATCAAGCCTTCTGCTCCTGGGACAAAATCCTGCTCCCCTAGCTGAGCAGAAGTGATGGGCTCTGAGGGATTGACTCAAGGGAAGCCAAAGATGGCAAGACCCAGAAAAACAGCAGAATGCAAATGTAGCATTTACAGCAGCAGACCATTGTCACATGACCGGGAAACTCAAAGTATGTGTGATTGGCACATTATCTCCCTGTTGGAAATTCCAAATACAATCAGACCAAGTTATAATCAGAAGGCTTCTTGCCCAACGTGGAGCCAAAACTGGGGAAGTGGATGAATCAGATGATTAAAAGCATCTATCTGATTTCCCTGGGCTGGCATGGACCATGCCAGTGTATGGTCCAGCTCTCTCCCTTCGCCCTGTTTTGAAGAATGACCAACTACATGCTGATTGGAAGTTGTTTAGGTAATGTAAGTATATTCAAACAAATTAAGAGTAGCTGGAAGCTAGTCTGTGTAACCCAGTTGATTTTATATCTGGGATTCAATTCATCATGTGTTAATTTTAAAATGTGATCCTTACAGGCAACTCCTTTCCCCTAACTTCCTTATTATTATTATTATTAATTTTAGAGGGGAGGGAGAGTGTTGTGGAGGGCAAGGTGATTAAGAAGAGGGAATAATGACTTATTGTAGTTTGTATTTGGCCTTATTTCCAGGTAAGAAAACAGACATAATTATAATCATATAGTTTGAGACAAAGCTGGGAAAAGAACCAAAATAATCCTTGATTCATTCAGTCAACACATATTAATTGAGCACCTGTTATGTTATAGGTGTTGTTCTAGGCTTGGAGGAATAGGACAGCCAGGTTCCTGCCTTCATGGACCTAGTGCAGAAGACAGACAAGATAGAAATAGACAAATCAGTTATAATTTCAGATTGAGGCAGAATTAAATCCAGATGATAGGAAGTTGAGAATGTCAAGGTGTGTGACTTCAAGGACTTTCTCTTTGAAAGGGTACTGTTTGAGGAATGAGGAGGAACTAATCACTCAAACAGCCACGTCGAGCATTCCAAGGAAAGTGGAACCAGCTGGTGCAACAGCATTGGGTTTGAAATAACAGACAGAGATGAAGAGGAGGGGTCTAGATTCGAAGAGCCACAGGAAGTCCCTCAATGGTTCTAAGTGGATAGGTGATATCTTCAATCTGTGATTGAAAGAGACCATTCTCACTGTTATGGATTGAAGGGATGGAAAGTACAAGCTGGTTCAGATCCTGATTTCTCACCTGTGCCTTTTTCTCTATATTGTCTTGTATGTTCGCCTGATCAGATTCAGCCTTAATCTAGCATGCGTTAGTACTTGCTCTGAATTGCTTATACTTATTGGGAAAAAATGTACTGAATTAAGATGGTTTAGTTAAGCCTGTTTGAGATTGAGTTTTCAATTGGAGGAGGCAAGGACCACTGGATGAAGATTTCTATCAACTCCCTGAAGTTTTATATATATGTGTGTGTAGATATATGATCTGTCTTCAAATATCATGACTGATAACATTATTCTTCTATATCCAGTCTAGGAGTTATGGGCTAAAAGATTTTAAGCCAAGCTTAGAGCAGAGTGAGTGCCCTGAACAACCACTGGCCAGGAGATCTCTGACTATTTTAGAAAGTGTCAGAATAAGAAACCAAAGACTGTACTTGACTATCCAGGTAGGTTCCTGCAGGTGTCCATAGACCTTGGATGGAGATTATGACCATCCATCGATATCATTACTACTGCTCAGAAGAGTCCATTTTTCATGGCCCTCCAATCTGGCCCTAAACCTACATGGAGAAGGTTCATGATTCATTCCCCCCTTTGGGAATATCCAACATTCAGAGTGATTTTTTATTAAGAAATTTTCCCCAGAGGCTTAATGTCCAGTGCTTTTTGGCTGTTTGATTTCCTATCCAGTTGAGCCAAGGTTGATGCAGAAGATTTCCTAACAGTCGGACATTGATGTTCCATCCATTGTAATGGTCTCCATTGCTGAGGAGTGTCCCATAGTGTTTTTTGCCTTAAACCTCTGAAAGACCAATTCCTTGTACAAAGTAGAAGAAGAATGGCCTTTGAACTAGGTTGTAGTTCATGGGAACATCGTTATAAACACATTCCTTTGAGGGTTGGCGGGAAGATCAGGGGGATGAGAGCTACAGTAATCTAATCTGGCCATTGGGGAAGAATAAATTACTGCTCTTGTAGTACATATGACCTTCACCCCAGTTATATTTTTGAAATAATTATACAAGAGTCTGTCAGTGGTGTCTACGGGAGAGTTAAAACAGAATTTACGAATTGAGTGGTCTCTTCACCCTTGGACATAGCTCAATGTCTTGAGATAAATTTGAGGTTCAAATCATTAAGAGTCTGAAATTCCTCCAAAGCAGCCAGTTCATTCAGAGAAGTCATTAAATGATGTCTAAAATCAGATGAAATAACCAGCTAGCTGGCCTGCTAACTGGATGTTTGTAGAATTGATACATATTTTGATATGACATAGCTAGCCTGAACTGAATACTTAATTTTGTCGATGTATCATTTCAGTTGAATGTAGATCCTATGGCTCATACCAATATGACATATATGAGCATGACTGAAATTGTTTTGGTCAGCTGTGGACCCAGTCATACAATGACATTTGTTGGCAGCTTTTGACTGAGAAATACTAATGTCAAGAAAGAAAGCCAACTTCCTTTGTTGGCTTTTTAAAATTAAAATTTGTTTTCATTAGTGTTCTTACGGTTTTTGAGATAGTTTCCTCAAAAATGTGTAACTACAGAATCATCTGTACACAGGCTACAAGAAACATACTTTAAATATAACCCACGTGATCAATAATCATAAATAAGCATGAGTGACTACATTAACACCAGAAAAAGTAGACTTCAAGACAAGGAGTGTTTTTTTTTTTTTTTTTTTTTTTAAATTTATTTCTTTATTGGATAGACGGAGACCACAAGTGGGCAGAGACGCAGGGAGAGAGAGTGGGGGAAGCAGAGAGCACGATGCGGAGCTTGATCCCAGGACCCTGGGATCATCGCCTAAGCCAAAGGCAGAGGTTTTAACCCACTGAGCCTTCCAGGGGTTCCAAGATAAGGAGTGTTATCAGATATGATTTCATAATGACAAAATCTGACAGAATTATAGTGAGAAATATACAATGCATAATTATAGTTGGTGGTTTTAACAATTCCTTTTCAATAACGGATAAGATCAAGTATATGGTACCATAAGGAAGAATATAGAAGATTTTAACAACACTATCATTCAATTTAACCTAACTGACATTTATAGAACTACACCCATCCGTAGTAGAATACACATTTTTTTCTGGTTCTGGTGGACATGGAACATTCATCAAGATAGATTATATGTTGGACCATAACGCAAATCTTAATAAATATCAAAGTATTGTGTCATTTGGAATTAAATTAGAAATTAAAAGCAAAAAGATAGCTGGAAAATCCCCAGGTATTTAGAAAATAAGCCATATCCTCTACTCCTGAATAATCCTTGGGTAAAAAGAGAAATCATAAGGGAAATATTTCCAACTAAATGATAAAAGAAAACACGATGTGTTTAAGTTGAGGGATGCAGCAAAAACAAAGTTTGCAGGAGGAATTAACAGCTGGAATTAACAGCTGGAATGCTTATTAGGAAAGAAGACTGGTTTGAAATCAATCACCTAAGCTTCCAGCTTAGGACACTAGGAATAACAAAAGAGCAAATTAAGCCCTGAATACGTAAAACCAAGGAAATAATAAAGATAAGATCAGAAACTAGTGAACTACAAAATGAACAAACAATAGGGAAGGATCAGTAACACCCAAGGTTTGCTCTTTTAAAGATCAATAAAATTGAAAAAAACCTCTCGTTTAGAAACAGACTCATTGATACTCTTCTAGCCAGACTGATAAAGGATGAAGGAAAATACCAATGAGTTTTATCACATAAAGAGGGGCAGCAGTAGTAAAGATTCCACAGATATTTAAAAGATAGGAAGGAAATACCACGAGAACATTTACATCATTAAATTTAACTACGTAGATGACTCAGAGCAGTTGCTGGACAGACACAAATTGCCCAAAGAGACACAAGAAGAAACAGATGATGGGAGTGGTTAAAATACACGAAATTAAATTTAATTCCTGATGAAGTGTTCCCTCAAAAAAAAAAAAAAAAAAAAAAAAAGCTTTGTGCAAGGTGGGTTCCCTAGTAAAGTGTATGAAACAATCAAGGAAGAAATGAAACCAATTCTATACAAACTGTCGGAAAATGCGAGGCCAGCGTAACCTTGATTCCAAAAGCAGACAAGGACATCGTAAGAAAGCAGACCAGTTTCTCTCGTGAGCACAGACTCCAGTGTCCTTAACGAAACATTAGCAAACTGAGTTCAGAAATACATAAAAATGCTAATACATCACGAGACAGTGAGGTTATTTTCCCCTCAAGAACGGATGAGTGGTTTAACATTCAGAAATCAATCCGTGTATTTCTCTAGAATAACAGGAAAAGGGAAAACATTTCATGATCAGCTCAATCTGTGCAGAAAAAGGATTGACTAAAAGGTAAGACCGATTCGGAACTGCAACTCGCAGCTAAGAAGAACAGGAAAAACAGCCTGATAATGAAAAACTATGAAAAATCAACAGCTAACATCACGACAAATGATGAAAAAAAACTCAACTCTTTGCTCTTAGGTTTGGAACACAAGAAGTAACCTCCAGGTTAGATTTTGAACCTGTTATCCCTGCGCTTCTTTATTTGTGTGTTTATTGTTTATTTTTTTAACCACCTGTGTTAAATTTTTCTTAGTTTTGAGCTTTATACCCCATATGGATTTCTGGGATCTGCTGCTTTTCATTCAGCACCATCCTCTGAGACGCGTGTGTTGGTGGTTGTAGCTCTGTTCGCTCGTTTTCTCTGGGTGGTTTATTCTACCCTGTGAATGTATCACGATATCTGTGGCAGCTTCTAAGTGTTTAATTTGTTTCTGTGTCCTGTTGTTTTTGTTATTGTTTGTTTGTTTAGGTCATAATGTCGTTGTCCTTTATGGAATATCTTGGCATAGAGGGGCATTTTAAACAAGGGTTAGAAGTAGAATATTGTAGGGGAACCTTGGTGGCTCAGTTGGTTAAGCATCTGTCTTTGGCTCAGGTCATGATCCCAGGGTCCTGGGATTGAACCCCACATCAGGATCTTTGCTCAGTGGGGAGCCTGCTTCTCTCTCTCTCTCTGCCTGCCACTCCTGCTTGCGTGTGTTCTCTCTATCAAATAAATAAAATCTTAAAAAAAGAAAAAAGAAATAGCACACTGTACAAGGTTATCAACATGGAACTTCTAAGGGTTGCTCATCCTTCTTCTTCTTGACAACCTTCTTTTGTCTTAGGAAGTGTAGAATGCATATCAGCACTCTCTCCCAACTTCCTGTCAGTCTAAATGGTTTCTGCTAATAATTCATCCATCAGGTTTAAGCTCTTCATGTCACCCATTCTGACACTTTGGGACCTTTGTGTGGCTGCTCAGGTGGCCTAGGATGACAGAAACATTTCTGCAACATCTCCATCTCTTCTTATGGGAAGGGGGTACCGAAAACGTCCTGTCCTACTCAAGGTGTGAGAACAGAACCCTCCCGTTTCTGATGTGACCGAAACCTTAGGCATAATGTTGTTTCTTCTTAACAGGGGAAGAAGTTGAGTCCTGGAGAGAGAAAATATTAAAGTCATGACAGTTATTAGAGATGGAACCAAGAGATCAGCGTCTTTGGGGTGATTGTCTCTTGATACTCAGTTAGCACGCAAATAAGATACACTCCAGTAAAAAGACAGGAGCCTGCCCAGATCATGAATGCATTCAGAGTTACCTGTATTCTACTCCCTCACTGTTATGGAGCAAAGGGTGGACCTGGCATGGGGGGGAAGAGAGCCCAAAGAGTCGGTTTTGAACATATCTTTAGAAAGTCCTATTATCCAGGAATGGCTGCTGGAAGAAGAGGTCCATGAGTGTCCCTCAGGGGTGGCTCACAAGGAGGCAAATAAAATTGCTGGTTCTTGGGGTGCCTGGGTGGCTCAGTCAGTTGAGTGCCTGCCTTCAGCTCAGGTCATGAGGTCCAGGTCTAGGGATCAAGCCCTGCATTAGGCTCCCAGATCAGCAGTGAGTCTGCTTCTCCCTCGGACCCACCTTCTCCCTCTCCCTCTCCCCCTGCTTGTGTTCTCTCTGTCTCTCTCACCCTCTCTCTCTCTCAAATGAATAAAGAAAATCTTAAAAAAAAAAATATGTTGCTGGCTCCTTTGGAGGTCAGGTTGGAGTGGAAGCTTAGGGAGGGGTCAGCATCAACAGAGGAGAGATGAGGATATTCAGAGGTACAATAAATGTGCATGTATATCTCTGGGGATGAACATTCTTGTGTGAAGGGAGAGAAATGGCTCCTTCACGCTTGCATTTGGAGCAGGTTGTGATTATCACAAAACTAGATCCCTCCCAAATTCTTTTGTTTTCTTCATTCTTAAATCTCTTTTTCCTTGTTATTTCTTCTTACATCTGCTTTCCTTCATTCCTGTTGCCTCTGGCCCATTCCAAGCCTCCACTAATTCCACGCTGAATTTTTTTTTTTTTTTTTTTTTTTTAGATTTTATTTGTTTACTTACTTGAGAGATAGAGAGTGGGGGAAGGAGCAGAGGTCAGGGGACAGGCAGATTCCATGCTGAGCAGAGTCTGATGTGGGGCTTATGCTTAGGACACCAAGATTGTGACCGGAGCTGAAACCAAGAGTCGATCATTTAACCAACGAAGCCACACAGGCACCCACCACCACCACCCCGCACCCCCGCCGCCCTTTTTTTAATACCTGGTTTAACAAGCTTGGCCAGACTTCTTAGTAATATAGTTTTGATGGGATATGATGCCTTAGTTCTTGGTTAGAAGTCTCTGAGGATGGGATCTTGAGGGATAGAATGATGGCCGATTTTCATGCCTTCCTCATCATATCTGACCCCTTTGGGATAGTATTTTTCTCACTTCCTGTGGTGATGTCTTGGAGCATTGACGATCCTTTGTCAAGGTGTCCATTAAGGAGTGTGGTGGTGCTTTGCTTTTGTAATTACAATAATAACATCCAGCAGACATTTAGTTTTTGTTGTTGTTGTTGTTTTTGTTTTTGTTTTGTTTTGTTTCTTAGAGTTTTTTTTTTTTTAAAGGTTCATGTATTTGACAGAGAGAGACACAGTGAGAGAGGGAACACAAGCAGTGGGAGTGGGAGAGGGAGAAGCAGGCTTCCCACTGAGCAGGGAGCCCAATGTGGGGCTCGATCCCAGGACCCTGGGATCATGGCCTGAGCTGAAAGCAGACGCTTAATGACTGAGCCACCCAGGTTCCCCTTGTTTTGTTTTTTAATTTTTATTTATTTTTTAAAATTTCTTTTCAGTGTAACAGAATTCACTGTTTATGCACCACACCCAGTGCTCTATGCAATGCATGCCTTCCATAATACCCACCACCTGGCTCCCCCAACCTCCCACCCCTGCCCCTTCAAACCCCCAGGATCTAAAAGAACTTCTCAAACTCACCACACACAAAACAGATAATCATATCAAAAAATGGGCAGAAGATATGAACAGACACTTCTCCAATGAAGACACACAAATGGCTATCAGACACATGAAAAAATGTTCATCATCACTAGCCATCTGGGAGATTCAAATTAAAACCATATTGAGATACCACCTTATACCAGTTAGAATGGCCAAAATTAGCAAGACAGGAAACAACGTGTGTTGTGGAGAAAGGGGAACCCTCTTACACTGTTGGTGGGAATGCAAGTTTGGTGCAGCCATTTTGGACTCTGAAAGACATTTAGTTTTTGACTCTACACAACAGAGACTGTGTACTCCCAACATACTCCATTCACGAAAATAATTTCACACCCTGAAGTGTTGTCTTCCATATTCAGTCCCTTCTAAAAGCCTCACGGGGATAAATAATTGCCAATCACAGTAGCTATACTTGTAAAAAGCACGTTGGATTGGAAATGTATTTATCAACATCATAAACTGCTAATGGAAGAGGGAAAGTAGGTCTAAAGATGAAGAAGCCAAAGTCTTATGCTTGCAACCGCCTCAAGAAATGTTCTCCATTTCCTGTAGGAAATTCAAACCTGGCTGTTATATAATCTCCCTCTCCTCCCATAGAACAAGAATGAGGGAGAATGTCACAGGAGAAGACCTATAGTTTGAAGAAAAGAAGACACCTTCCTGAAACATTTTCAAATGTCAAGGAAACTTGAGTTGTTTTGAGGTAGAGACACGACTGGATTAATATTATTGAGAAATTAGGGAAATCACTCCTTTATTTGCTTTGGAACAGTGGAAGTAAATACCAAAAATTTCTACCTTCCCATGTCTTGTTGACCCCTCATTTGCAGTTCTAACTTTTCCCTTCATTCTTGATACTTCCCTAGACTTTGGTTTTGACAATTTAATAAACAGTGCAGAGTAATGAGAAGCCATGAGGCCACACAATTATTTGTTGGTTGCCTGCACGGTGTCGACTGTCCCTTTCCTTTGACAGCATTACTGTATTTGCTATAAGGGACTTCAAACTTCCTTGACTTTCTGCCAGGTTTTTTGTTTTGTTTTGTTTTGTTTTTTAAGATCTAATTGACATGTAACATTGTGTTGGTCTAAAGTGTAATACACGTTGGATTTTGAGAATTTTCTTAACTTTCTTGATTTGTCCTCCTCTTCATCCATAGAAACTGCCCATTGCTGCAAATTCACTCCATCTGCTCTTGCAAATCCTCCCATGGCTCCTCATTCTCACAGAAGGGATGGAAATGCCTCTGCATCTTGGGCAATTATATATGTGAACATATAACCAGAGCTATTACCTCCAATTTACAGCCAAGAAAACTATAAATGGTAGAGGGGGCCTTTTCGTGACCTTTATTAACTATATCCCACACTACTCATCTTTTGGCATAGGTGTCTAGTTCCCCTGCTGTGACCTAACCATCTTCCATATCTGCTAGATTCTTCCCCAGAGCCCAGAAGGTGCCACCCAGTGTTATGAAGGTCACTTCCCTATGTCTGCTCCTTGATTTTCCTCTTGCCTGTCTTCCTTCCTTCTTTCTTTCCTTCCTTCCTTCATACCTTTCTTCCTTCCTCTTTTTTTCTCTTTCTTTCTTTCTTTCTTTGTCTCTCTGTCTCATTCTTTCCTTCCTTCTTTATTTGAGAGAGAGAGAGCACCAGCAAGGGGATAGGCAGAGGGAGAAGCAGACTTTCTGCTGAGTAGGGAGCCCAACCCGGGAGAGAGAGAGAGAGAGATCACACGTAGGCAGAGAAGCAGGCAGGGGTGGGGAGCAGGCTCCCTGCTGAGCAGAGAGCCCAATGTGGGGCTCGATCCCAGGACCCTGAGATCATGACCTGAATGAAGGCAGAGGCTTAACCCACTGAGCCACCCAGGCTCCCCAAATTTAATTTTTCTTACAGTTTTTTGTTGTTGTTGTTGTTATTCCACAAAGATGCTTTTGCTAGTGACTTTTTAATCTCTTACAGCACATAACAGGCACTTTTATTAGCAGGTATGAGTAAAATAATGCCACAGTAACAACTAAACCCTTAAATCTTGGATTCACAGACAATCGTTTATCTCCAGCCCACCCAACATCCAGTGCTGGTCTGGTTCCTCTCAAGAATTCCAGCTACTTCTATTTCAAGGCACTGCCCTCATGTTGTGTGTCTCCATGCTCACTGCCATGCTGTGGGGCCAAAAAGAGTGCCCACCCACTTTCTCATCCCTCAGCTCAGAAGTGAACAATGTCACTTGTGTTCATGCTTCATTGTCTGAGGCTAGCCATACAGTCCCACTGAACCCTAAGAGAGCTGTTAAGGGCACCTTGTAGGGAAGGAAAGTCTGTGTGAGTGAACTCCACCAGTCTGTACCTTGGCTTCTAATACATGTCTGTTGAATGAACAAAATTTGACCCCTAGAAATGCAAGAGACCCTTGGTCCACATAAAGGATAAGTCCTGTAAATTTGATGTTCACGGCTATCCTGGTAAAATGCAATTTCCCTCTTAATGCCTCTGTGTTGTCTTTTGCTCTCATTTCTCCCCCACATCGATTGATCACCAGTAGCAGTGGTTCCAAATCTATAAGATTCACGTTATATTCTATGGCTCAAGAAGAGATAACATATTTTCTTTTAATTTCTCAGAAGTCATGAAAGACTTTTTGACCAGAACCAGAGCTTGTGGAGCAGAACCCAGCAGAGCCCCAATGAGAGGTAGGTACTGGGCCCTGGGCCAGGCTGCTTCTGGATCGTTCTTCTAGCTCATCTGTCTTTTCTCCTGTGTGACTCAAATTTTTGGCTTGGAAAAAGTACAAATTGCTACATGGCAGGCACTTTCAAGGTTACTCTTAAATAATCAAAACCACACAGATTAAATCCTTGAATGCTCTACTGTAGAGCTATAATTTGGAGGAGGGTTTTTTTTTTGGTTATGTACTTTTCTTTTTCTTTTTTTTTTTTTTTTTTTGCATTTAGTATGGCAAATACAGCTTTTTGGCCCTTTGTGGGTTGTGTCAAAGCACTGAGACATGGAAAGATACATAACCAGCTCCGTACTTCTGGTGGTTTATGTGCTCCTTTATTACTCCTGAAATAACCAAAGAATTAATCAACAAAAGATGCTTTCAAAGGACCAAAGATACCACTATAATCTTGTCCTGCGTGCCCAGGGACAGTTTCCAGGGCTGCATCTGTCATGGAAAACTTCAGTGGAATAAGTGAGCTCTGTTGACAGCCATAGGACAAACAGAATTCCCATTGCCCACCCTTCTGCACTGGGTGATTGCGGGAAGGAGATCCATTGGCCTGGGTGGACCATACGATTGTAGGGCTGTCCCCCTGAGCTAGGGACTGGCAAGGCCTGGAACACAATAATGCACATCAAATTAGTAGGCTATCATTCATGGCATCTTCATTTGGTATCCAATTTCCCTCCGCAAAGCCATTAGCTTTAATGTTGCATACTTGATTGGCTTTAAAAATACAAAACAAGGCCATAGTGTTGTTCTGTTTGGTTTTCCTGCTGTTGCGCATTGTGACACTTTTTATTTGGATCAGAAAATGCCTTCCACAAAACAACAGCTGAAGGTTCAGAAGCGGTTGATGACGCTCCATGGAAAACATTCAAAGTGAGTCTGTTTAGGGCAATTTAGAAAGACAGAAAGGTAGGAGATCAGCAGAAATCATTTTTTCCCTATTACTGAGGTCATTTGCATGGAAACTCCAGTAAGTACTAATTGGTTTAACTTGGCACTTCTAATATGTGTTTTCTGTCTTGCCTTCATCTTCAAAGAGTTCCATGAACAATGGGGCTGATTCTTCCACAAAGCTCCTGCTAAGTTTTACAAACTGTGAGCACTATAGTCCCAAGGCCCTTTTTCTCTGCACGTAGTTGGTGGCTTGGGGCTGACAGCCTGGCTCCTGTCATCTGAGCCCAGCACCCAGGACACTGCATCCTAGGCTGGGGATGGTGGCGAGGAGTGTGTCACCCAGGGCGCTAGCTGGGGAGTTACACTCCCCTCTGAAGAATTAGGAAAAGAAAAAAAATCTTGAACATGAGGAACTCCAAAGCTAAGACTGGAAGAACATTTAGGGGTGTGCTTGACACGAAGGAAGCATGGTCAGCCTGGAAACTGTGTGGAGTTCCTCCTGGGCCCCAAACATCAGACCCTATCCTACTTCTCCAGCAGGATTTTTGGGGAAACATCCCAGTCCCTGAGCTTCTTCTCTGTGATACTCAAAGTCTGCCAAACGTGGTGAGTCAGGGTCTTGTGCTTTAAAGATTGTATTTATTTATTTATCAGAGAGACAAAGAGAGAGCACAAGCAGGGGGAGCAGTAGTAAGAGGGAGAAGCAGGCTCCTCGCTGAGCAAGGAGCCTGATGTTGGACTCAGTTCCAGGACCCCGGGATCAGGTCTTTTGCTTTAAAGTGCAGGTAAAAGACAGCTACCTTAGTATGTACGTTCAGGGGAATATCATTCGGCCTTAAAAGGAGAAAAATTGGGATGGCTGAGTGGCTCAGTCAGTTAAGCTGCTGCCTTCGGCTCAGGTCATGATCCCAGGGTTCTGGGATCGAGTCCTGCATCAAGTTCCTTGCTTGGCAGGGAGCCTGCTTCTCTCTCCGCCTCTGCCTGCTTGTGCATTCTCTTTCACTCTCTGACAAATAAATTAAAAAAAAAAAAAAAAAGGAAAATTCTAGAACCTGCTACAATGTGGGTGAATTGCGAGGACACTGAGCTGAGTGAAATAAGCCACTCACAAAAGGCCAACCACTGTATGAATCCACTTATAGAAGACACCAAGAATTGTCACATTCGTGGAGATGGAGGATAGAAGAGTGATTATGGGGGGCAGAGGGAGGGCAGAATGGGGAGGCCACGTTGAATGGGGACAGGGTTTCGGTTTTGCAAATGGGAAAGAACTCTGCAGGTGGATGACGGTGATGTTTGGGTGACAGCGTGAGTGTGCTCCAGGCCACTGAGCCGCACACTTAGAGATGGAGATGGGTGAGATGGTCAACTTTCTGTTGCATGTATTTTACTACACTTAAAATACAAGCTTCTGTCTTAGCAGCAGGCTAGGGTTGACTGGGATAGCCAGAAGGTCCAAGCCAGGTGAAAAGAGGGGAGTAGAGCAGTAGTTAATTGTCTCACCTTTGTATTTCAAAGACCCCACTAGACAAGTCGTGAAGACAGCCTTACGGTCTGAGTGGCGAGATCTGCTGGGGACTTTCGGGAGGGAGCTGGGCCGTGATGGGGAAAGATGAGGGTTGGAAGTTGTCAGGAGCTACAGCAGAGTGTTCTGGAAGCTGGTTAGTCTTCTGGGAATCCTGGGCCTGGGCCGCCCAGAGAGCGGCGTGCACACTCTTGGTCCCCATTGCTGCCCATGACCCATGAGACTCTGCTTTGTGCAGAGAGGGGTGCCTCGAGGGGACATCTCGGTCCTTCCAGGCTCACCCCCAACATGGCCGTGGAGCAGTTCCATTCTCCACCGTCCCTGGTCTTCCTTCCAGCGTCTTCCCTGGGTGTGTCTTCAACGTCATTCAAATCTCATTCACCGTCCTTTTCCCTACCATCCTCATCATTCCCTCCATCACGAACACCACATTTTATTTGTCAGTGCTGTCACAGTGTCTCTGCCCTGTGTATCTTCTCTGTCATTTCAAGGATCCTGGGGTGGGCAGGTAGGGGAGACTGGCCCACGTGCTCACTATGCACTCTCAACAGGGACCCTGTTTAATCTTTCCAAAGAGCTCAAGTTTATTCGTCTCCAGGATAATGTTCTATTATGGAATGAAGTTTTTTGAGGCGAAGATAGAACTGATAGTGGGGTGATTGTTTGAGGGGTCTCCGCGGTGAGTCCCGGAGCCAGTGCTGGGTCCCTTTTCTACATGCTTCATGTCTGTGTCCCCTGCAGGGGCTCCCCAGAGCGTCTCCTAACCTGTCAGGATTCTCGAAGACTCCACACCAAGTCTCTCTTCTTCCTGCTTCACACTCCCCTCCGTGGTGGATTTCAGCGATGAGTGTCTCCCAAATTTATGTAACAACCACCAAACACCTCTTCTGAGCTCCCGGCCCACAAATGCAGTATTTAACATTAAACTTGCTAACTGTTCTCCATAAGTGTGCTTTTCTTTTAGTGAAAAGCATCCCACACACCCCCAAGAGCTAATTATTCTCCAAGTCCTGATGATTCCACACATCACCTTCTGAACATGACCTGACTTTTCTCCCTTCTGTGTTTTCTCGGACTGAGCCCATCATTCCTTCTGGCCAAGGTCTCTGGCACAGCTCCCCACCTGGCTGGCCCACTTCTGATGCATTTTCCACGGTGATGGCCAGATTCCCAGTTCTCAGACAATTCCTCTGTCATATCAAAGATACTTAGATAAAAAAGATGTGTTTTTGTACATAATAAGGCACATTTAAAAAAAAAAAACCAAACAAACAGTAAGCCCCTCCTTCTTTCCACACTTCCAAAGTCACTGATCTCATTGCTTGTGTACCTTTCTGCACCTTTTTTTGCACACCCACTCAAACATTTTCACATCTTTTTCTGGTTTTAACAAACATGAGATCACGCTGTAAACGATATTTTGCAAGTTGCCTTCTTCTGATGTCACCGATATTTCTAAAATAGAAATCACTTCTCTGTTCTCGCACGAAGGATTGTCTCCCCCCACCCCCGCTTTGCCTTCGGTTATCCCAAAGGCCAAGCTCCCTTGAACCTCCTTGTTCTTGCCCATTTCTCCAGCTTAGTCTTCCGTCTCTCCGTCCTGCACACCTGCTCTGGCAACATTTAACCGACTGACTTTATGTTTTTTGAATGCCCCTCTGTCCTGCTTCTGCTTACATGGCTGCTGTTGCGTAGATGTCCTTCCCGGTATTTTATTTGTCTGGCTCTGTCCCGCTTATCTCTGGGGGCTCGGCAGAGACGCCACTTCCTCCCCGTTCAAAGCTAATTTGGCCGTCTTTCCTGCTCAAAAGAGCCTCTCCCCATCACACAGTTTATTACACTGGATTCTAGTTGTTCAAATGGCTGTTTCCCACTAGGATACGAGCTCTGTGAAGGGGCTCAGATCATGTCCTTTTGGGGGTTACGGATTGCTTAGAACTTGATAAAAGTCACAATACACACTGACAAATATTTTCTGAATAAACAGATGGATTAGTAAGTAATAAATGAATAGACCATTGGTCACCAAGGCCAGATGTCCGGGAGTTACTCTTGAATCTTTTCTGCTTTCCTCCCTTCCCTTTACTATCTAAACCATCAGTGAGTCTGGCCAGCTCTGCTTCCAAAATACAGCCCAATAAAGTCATTTCTCGCAATCTCTATGGCTCCCGCTTTGGTCCAAGGCATCTCATCCTTTTCTTAAACGCATCTGTTCTTCTGTTTCCACGTTTCTCTTATCCCGTGTTATTCGTTGCATAAGAGCCAAAGGGATTTTTCAAAATGGTGAGTCAGGTATTAGTTCCTACCTCAAATCCTTCAGTGTCCTCGCACTGCCCATGGGACAAAGCCCAAACCCTCCACCAAAACCTGCCAGGCCTTCTGAGAAGGCCCCAGCCTGCACCCATGAACACATGGAATTTGGATAGCAGGAGAAAACAAGAAAGCTACATAAGCTAAGGACAGACATTTTGAACTCCACGACTGTCTCCACATTTCCTAAGCTGCGTGAACTTGAGAACGTTTCTTAAATTCTAGAATCTTACACCAACGTGGCTGCGAGCACACGGCTCGCCCTCCTCACCTTACGGATTTCTGCGGGGCTTCGGTTGACTCATGGTTGTGAAAATGCCCTTCTCGACAGAGCAACACGTATTTTTCTCAGTCCCAGAATCAGTAAATAACCTGAGTTACCGCAACCACAGTCCCTGGGATATCCCATCAGCAGGACTTTCTGACCGGTAACTGCTGGCCCACCCGAGGAACTGGGGAAGGCTCCCCAGTAGGTAGACCAGCTGTCCCATCGAAACGCTATGCAAGAGAGGAAGGAATACAAAGACAGTGCTAATTTATCAACAGCAAGTACAGAATAATGTCCACTGAGGAAGGATATCACCGCCTGGCATTTCCTTCTCAGGAAGGCGCCATGTTGAAACACTAACTTCCCAAAGGCCTCAGAGAGAGGCAGTGCGAGCGCCCTGTGTCTGACTTTGGATGGCAGTGCCTGCACTGGAGGCCGAGTTGTGTGAATGCCCTAGTCGAGGGGCCCGGCTCTGGACTAATGAAAGACCCAGGCCACTCTCATTATTTATTCATCAGTTTGCTGGCGGCGTCAGACTGGCTGAAACGGGTTATCCTCTTTTCTATTTATATTTTGCAAACCACCAGCCATTCTTAACCAGTGATCCCAGCAAACATTTGTGGCTGGTTGGGTCTTAGGTTCCTTCTAGAAAATAAGTACATTGAGATGTTGCAGAAAATGGAAAAGAAAAAAAAAAAAAAAACCCAACTCTGTTGGATGCAGGAGGTTGTTCACATAAAATAATAAACAGATGCCTGACTTCGTCCTAACTTCCAAGCAACCTTTTAAAGTCCTAATTTAGAAACTCTTGGAGGGGCTCTGTTCTTGCCTTCATTGTGTCCTTCATAGCATTGTGAACATGTGAGATGTTTAATAGCATTGAAATGGATGAGTCAAAATACACTTTTCTGGATTCTGATACTTACTTTTCTGGTTCGGGAATCATTGGATGTAGATAAAGATGGTCTTTGCTTGGAGGTGGCATCCTGAGTATCTAATTAGTTTCTATTAGACTTATATTTTCTTTAACATGGAATTTTCATTGCGGGAACAGCGTATTTGTGAATATTTTCTTGGACCTTTTAAGTTTTTAATTTTCATAGCTTTGTAATTTTCATAGCTTTTAATATGCCTTGGAAAAGTTTGAGAAAGAGCTTTCAGAACTTTTATGCTTTACTGCTCATCTACTATCTACCTAGATATCTATCTGAATTAAATATATATAAATAATATATAAATATTATATATATATTCTTTTCTGATTGCAAAACTAATGCACATTTAGTGTATATGATTTGGGGAATAATTAATGCTATGTTCTTTAAATTTTTATTTTTTTATTTAAAACATCAAATAATAATATTTTGTTTGAGACATATCTTCACTTAACATTCTGCTCCACTTTCATTTCATGTTGGTCAAGAGGCCATCTCATACTGCTTTGGGTATATGTATCATAGTTAATGATGTCTCAAATTCTGTGCATTTCGATCATTTAATTTGTGTTGTTATTTTAAATCCATCCATTAAATGTCTCTGGACATGCATTTTACTACCAATTTCTCACTATTTCCTGAATTTCTTTTAATTTTTTTTTATTTTTTAAAGATTTTATTTATTTATTTGACAGACAGAGATCACAAGTAGGCAGAGAGGCAGGCAGAGAGGGGGGGGGAAGCAGGCTCCCTGCCAAGCAGAGAGCCCGATGCAGGGCTCCATTCCAGGACCCTGAGATCATGACCTGAGCTGAAGGCAGAGGCTTAACCCACGAGCTAACAGGATGAGAGTATAAAAAAAATCTTAAAGCTCTTTTCACACATTTGTAAATTTTTCTTTGAGATTTTTTTCCTATGGGATTATGCTTAGGAAAGTCTAGCATAATTAATAATTACAAAATACTTACCTACCTTTTTTCCTAGTTATTTTATGATGTACTTTACCATTTGTCTTTTTTTAATGCATGGCATCAATATAGAGCTTGATTTCTCCCTCTGATTATTCATTTTTCCTAGAAAGGAAAACTTCATCAGAGAATAAATGATTTCATGTGTCTGGATCTATTTGTTGGCTTCTATTTTGTTCAATGTACAGTCGCTTACTGTTTTGGTACCACAAGGTTTTAATTATGACAGTGTTAGTACTTCAGTGAATCAAGCTGTTTATTGATCCCCTGGCCTCTGCCCTGCCCTGAGCTGGGGATTGGTACATCATGATAAACCTCACAAAACTTAGAGCTGAGTTGGGGGGGTGGGGGCAGATACAGGCATTAAGGAAGGAAACAAAGCCATACTGTGTCATTACACATAACGATAATCGTAATAAACCCAAAGCATAGGATTCTTGGTTAAGAATACCACTGAGGGGGGCCTGGGTGGCTGGGTGGGTTAAGGCCTCTGCCATCGGCTCGGGTCGTGATCCCGGGGTTCTGGGATCGAGTCCCGCGTCGGGCTCTCTTCTCAGTGGGGAGCCTGCTTCCTCCTCTGTCTCTCTGCCTGCCTCTCCGCCGGCTTGTGATCTCTGTCTGTCAAATAAATAAAGTAAAATCTTTAAAAAAAAAAAAAAAAAAAGAATACCACTGAAAACCTTTAAACAGAGGAGCTCTGTGATCCGATTTTTTTCTTTTTTCTTTTTCTTTTCTTCTCTTTCTTTTCCCCTTCTGTTTCTGCTTGTTTTTCCTCCTCCTCCACTACCACTGCTACTACTACTACTGCTGCTACTTTTCTTTCTCCTCCTCTTCCTCTTCCTCCTCCTCCTTCATCTTCCTCCACCAACTCCTTCTTTTTTGTTCTTTGTTGTTGTTTGCTTATTTACGATCACAATGACCGCTGAATAAAGAGGGGATGGGAGATGGTCCAGAGTGGCAGAAGACCAGTCTACAGAGGGATGATAATAATATGATAGAAGGTGGATGTTAATCGGGAGGGAAATCAGTTGCTACGTTCATGAACTCTTTAGATGGTAGAGCCCAAGAAGACGTGGCAACGGATTAAATACAGAAAATAGGAGAAGAGAGCTATCAAGAATGACTCTGGTATATTTAGTCAGAGGGACAAGGATATTGTGATGTTCTGTATAGTGAAAAAGTGGGCAGGAGATGACACAAGATTGGGGGTAAGACGGAAGCAAGAGCTCTGTTTTAGGCAGGAGTAAACCTGGATGGCTGTGAAATATTCTCGAGGTAGTGGTGCCAATCAGGCTCAGAAGAGAACTGTGGATGGGGAGACATGGGCATGTGGGTGAAGCCAAGCAGAGCGAAAGGATGAGATCATAGGGAGAAGGTAAGCCAACACAGAACCAAGCCCTGAGTGAATAACACCAGCCTGTAGAAATCAGAATGAGGAACCTCCTCAAAGAATGGAAAAATGGAACAAAGAAATGGGAAGAAGCCAGAAGAGCACGGTTGTCACCGGACCAAGGGGTGGGAGGTTTCGTGGACGACGGTACCCAGGTGGGATGTTGCTGAGACCTTGGTGAGATGGAGATGAAAGTGAATCCTCTGGACTGGGCACGTATGTCCCTGCAAATGCAGGTGACAGCAATTTGGGTGACATGTTGGAGGTGAGAAACAGACTGGGGTAAAAGTCAAATCTGAATTCGAGAGGGAACAGAATTGTCTCCTCTTTTGGAGAATTTTGACCATCTCTGAGGGATGTACCCTGTGAGGGATTTTTTGGGTTGTTGTGGTTAAAAAGACATTACAGATGTTTCTCAGCTGATAGCAATAATCCAGGAGTGAAAGGGAGGGAGTGAGAGAGGCTACACCTTTCTAAATAAGGAATCCTGAGCTTTATATCTTTTTACTGAAAAGATTGCCCCATTTAAGGTTTTTTGTCTTCAGTTCTACTTTGTGTGATCATAGCATTTGCTTTGGGTCATCGCGTTTATTTCAGTTTGCCTTTGCCAGATTTATCTGTACTTGATCTTTATCTTTAATCCTTTCTACGTGACTTTGTTTACTTATAATTCTGCGCTCTGTACACAACTGCATGGCATTTTTTTTTTTTTTTGGACAAATAAAGGTTGGCCCATATCTATTTATTATATCAAACCATGTTTGATTTTATTCTCTTTTCTTTTTTCCTTACTTCTCCTGTGGTTTTTAAATTTTACTAAATTGTTTGTTATGTAACATCCTGTTTCTATTTCTATTAAAGCATATTTTATGTTTAAAAAATCCTTCTTAAACTTAAATTTCTCTGTCAATCTGAAACTTATATTTCTCTACTGATTTCTCCTAAACTTATGTTTTCTTTGATCAAGAATGGCAATATCTATTGTTTCCTGTGAAAAATGGACTGTGTGGATGCTTTCACTTCACCTTATCTTGTACACAATTTTTTCCTGACTTTCATCATTACACTTTGTGGTTTTCTTTTTTTTTTTTTTTTTCACTTTGTGGTTTTCAATAAGAAAATTATTATTAAATCCTTGCATATTCTTATGTAAGCCTTGTGCCTTCATTTGTAAAATTGTTCTGATCTGTGTTTTCCTGGTTTCAGTATACCCCTACCAGTGCTATAATACCATGTTCACATTCTCATTATGATTTATGTCTTGGTGGGTTTCTTTTCTTTTCTTTCTTTCTTTTTTAAGATTTATTTTTCTTTCTTTCTTTCTTTCTTTCTTTCTTTCTTTCATTTTTTTTTTTTTTTTGAGAGGCAAAGAGAGAGAGAGCATGAGTGGGGGGAGATGCAGATGAAGAGAGTGGGGAAGCATACTCTCCACTGAGCATGGAGCCCTTGACCCCCTGACCTTGAGATCATGACCTGAGCAGAAACCAAGAGATGGACGCCCAAGTTTCTGAGCCACCCAGGCCCCCCAAGTCTTGGTAGGTTTCTTAAGCATGGTACATAAACGATATTTTTTCTGTATCTTTCAATTTTATTTTTTAAAGATTTTATTTATTTATTTGACAGACAGAGATCACAAGTAGGCAGAGAGGCAGGCAGAGAGAGAGGAGGAAGCAGGCTCCCCGCTGAGCAGAGAGCCCGATGCGGGACTCGATCCCAGGACCCTGAGATCATGACCTGAGCTGAAGGCAGAGGCTTTAACCCACTGAGCCACCCAGGCGCCCCTGTACTTTCAATATTTTATATTAACTTCTAACTAATTGCCTTTACCATCTCCAGATGATTAATTCTTGGACCACACGTTTTCTGCCATATACATATGAGAATGTTAACTTCATTTTTCTTCTAATTTTTAACATTAAAGGGAAGAAATTTTAGATCACACATTAAAAAAAGTTATTTTCTGGAGAACCTCTTTTTTTTTTTTTTTTTAAAGGAAGGTTTATAGCCCTTTATCTTTCAAACATGGTAATTTCATAAGATGTTTTTGCTTTCTTTGTTTTTTAATTAATTTTTCCTGGCACTTGATGACACTTTTGCACCTGAGGACTTTGATCTATCACTGGCTCTGGAAAGTTACCTTTCATTTCATCTGTTCCAGTATCTGGTTCAGAAATAACAAATTATTTTATACATTGAATATTCTCTCTAGGGTTTGTTTTTGTTTTGTTTTTGTCACTGATTTCTTTGTTTTGTCTCATTTCCCAGTACATTTTGAGAAAGTTCTTGAGTTTTTTCCCCACAAATCAATAATTCCTTTTGTGCCAGTGTTAATTCTACACTTCTTTATATCTAATATGCATTTTAATTTTTCTATCATATTTAAATTTTCCTTCTTTTCTTATCTTGCCTATTTCTCCTTTATTTTTTCTTTGAAGTCTATTATGATCTCATTTTTTGTGTGTTTGTGCTAGTATTCATGTTCAGTTATTATTATTCTAAAAATTGATTTAGAACACAAACCAGGTGATCTCTCAAACATACTTATTTCCTGCAGTAAATCATTTTTAAAGTTCACCATTCCTTGTAATGTTGACCAGTCTGAACTCCTCCTATATAACTCATTCTCTTTAGAGGCCTCATATTTAACTGACTCATCCTTGAATGAAGACATGTCTATCTAGGACTGGTGTTTTCTGTAAACAGGACAGACAGAATTTTCTTGATTCCTCTTCCTTTCCACCTAATTTTTGGAGTTCTCTTAAATCGTAAGAGGAGGGCCAGCAATTATCTGTAGTTCTTCCCTTGCCAAAAAAGAATGGGTAAAACCCCGAGATTTCCAAAGCCATTTTTTGTTATTTCTTGGTGTTTCTACTCTTTCATAGTCTGTCTGTAACACCGAGAAGCAGAGAACATCAGGGCCTATCTGTCTTTCCCCAGCCCTATTCCATTATTGGGTACCATCATTTCAGAGTAAAGGTAGAAGGACACTATTGGGGTGGAGGATGGGGTGATTGGAGCAGGATTTAAATAGCCTGAAATGCCACAGATAATAGTCCTCCTGTGGAGTGGGACAAGTTTTCCACTTTTTGTTGGTATAGACCTTCTGTCACTGAGCTGGGCAGAAGCAGACCATGGGAGAAGAATGAAGCACGGCCTTACTGCTGTATGCATTCACTCTTGACGGGCAAACAGCCCTGCAAAAGTGACAGGCTGGGACTTTGTCTGTGCCCCTTGTGACGTGGTTGTGGAAATTCTTCCAAGTTTCTCACAATAACTTGATTTTCAGTTAAGTTTCTTATGTTGCCTTTTTTTGGTTCTTTCTTCCTTTCCTCCTTCTTCCTTCCTTCCTTCTTTTTTTCTTCTTTCTTTCTTTCAATTTCATTTGCATGATTATTTTGGTCAGAAAAATAGAAGACTCTCAGTTGTGAATTTCCATCCTGTTTTCAACTTAAACTGAAAGTCCCAAATCCCCATTCCACACTAATATTATTAAGAGCTGAGAGTTAAAGTTGTTACTATAGGGTTTTGGCAAAAAATATTTTTTTTTTATAAAAGGAGGGAATATGAAGATGAATTTCTGACTTCCTTCCCTCCTTTTCTGTATTGGATGTTCTTTAAAAAAATAATTAATAGGTTTTTTTTTTTTTTTTGGTATGGTTTTAGAATTACAGAAAAGTCGAGCATATAGTATAAAGAGTTCCATGTACTCATCCCAACCTTGCTCTCCTAACACTTCATTTCTAGACCTAACACCTCATTTGCTCCCTGGGCCTCTCTGCACTGGATACAACCTTTCTTTTCAATACCTTTCAGTGTGGTCCCTGCAACTCCACATGGTAGTGTCTTAGCCTGGGCTCTCCCGGAAGTGGACCACTGCATGAAGATTGGAATGCAGGTGGATACTGGAGAGGTGATCCCTATCACAAGTTGGGTGTGGAGATATGAGACAAGACAGATATCCCAGATTCTTCACTCAGAGGTGATGTAGCCCTGTGAGTAAATTCTATATAGAATTCTTTGCACCCAGAGGTGCAAAGCGGGATAAACCCCAAGTTGCCGATGGCAGTGACATGCCTATGAACACCACCTGTCCCATCTCCCACCCATGATTAATATTCTAGATATCATCTGATCAGCACAAATTATCCTACACACTCCCTGCCTTTTTTTTTTTTTTAAAGATGTTATTTATTTATTTGACAGAGATCACAAGTAGGCAGAGAGGCAGGCAGAGAGAGGGGGGGAAGCAGGCTCCCTGCTGAGCAGAGAGCCCAATGCGGGGCTTTATCCCAAGACCCTGAGATCAGGACCTGAGCCAAAGGCAGAGGCTTAACCCACTGAGCCACCCAGGCTCCCCATCACTCCCTGCCTTTTTAATACAATCAAGGATACTTACGTCTGTTTGTTAAGCAGCTGAGTCGTATCCCTGAAGCCTTTGATATGTGCTCCTGATTGAAACCCATGGACTACCTCACTGATAGCCAACTCTCTGCTACATCATATGTGAGCATTTATATGTTCTTTGGTGAGTTGGGGTTATTATATGCAGTACCCTATGAGTATTGCTTTTCTGTCTATTTGGTTGGTGTGGATATGGGACTCCAATATGCTGAGGTCAATTTTCTGCAGGAGTTACCCTGCTTCCAAACTACTACTTCCTCTCCCTCTGGCATGAGGCGGGCCTTCCCTCTCCTCATGTCTGTTCTTGCCCACTGACCCCTTTTGTCAGCTCTCAGGCCTCTGTCCTGCCCTGGGTCAAATAGTTAATAGTATGTGTTGTCCCTGATACTGTCTTGCATGTTAAAAAACGAAGTCACACAGCTGTCACGGATGAACCCTAGGAAAGCCATGCATCTGTCTTGCCTTCTAGTTCAAAAACTCAGGGCACTGCATTTTTTCTATTCATGAGTATGACTAAATCTAGATTTTCCATGGAAAGTAATTAAATTAGTATGTGTTGCAAATTTGCCAATTTACTTACACCGTATTAGGAGGCGCATGGGAATTTTAACTTCTTTATTTTTTACAGTGTATCTGATCTCCCCCTCCCCCCTCCAAATCTTCTCAGCAGGCTGGGAAGGAGAGGAGAAATTAAACTTACATTTGCCCGTGTTTGGTATCATAGCAGCTTCCTCCTCAAGCAGCCGTTCAGATGACTCTATATTGTCTGGGAAAGTGCATGGTCTTTCATGTTCCTCACCTTCTTTCTGATTCTCTTTGTTGTGCTTGACCTCTCTGGGTGTGAGCAGAAGTGTGTGGAGCTGTGCCCTGGGCTGTGGGCAGTACAGTTTTCCCTCTCTTGGGATTAGAGACATTTTGCCTGCTGCTGCCTCCAGAAGGGAAGGTCTGGGCTACTGGCTTCTGGTTGCCCTGTACAGAGCAGCCTTTTCATCTTGATCCTGGATCTCTGGTGGTCCTCCAGCCTTTCCACCATCTCCTCTTTCTCTCAATGGGGCACAAAATCTTCTGATTCTCCAAGAAGCCATGAGATATTAGCAGTGACCTATGTTCCTCCAGCAAGGTTGGCCTCCTACTCCTTATGCTGAACATACAGATGGCAGTGATTTTCATAGTAGCATCTCCAGACAATGGCCATGGTCTCCCAACACTCCTGGATTTGCCCATACCTGTCTAGATGTCTCTCTTGTTTCTCTTTTTCAGGGTTCTGTTGCAAGAAGGGGAAAATATGAGCACACACATCTGTCTCTCGTCCCCTTTGTAGATGAGACAATTAGTGTGCACCAAATATTTCATTTCACGCTCTTGCAGTTAGTTTGGACCATATGGCTCTTTGGGGCCAATTACTACCACCAGGTGGAAATGGCTAAGACCAGGAATGTCTCCACCATCCCTGTCTTCTCATGCAATGACAACTCACCAGCAGCCACAGACTTAAGGATGGCAGGACTCCAAGTTGGAGGCAGGATGCCTGTCCTGTATCCAACTTTAAAAGAACAAGAAACAAACGTTTGCTGTGATAAGCCCCTGCGACGTGGGAGTTTGTGACTGCTACATAGATGATCGCCTTGCATTATGCATTCTTTCCTTGACTACCGAAGCTGGGAGGGGTAGATTTCTTCATTCTTCTTGTTAAGGAAGGACACTTCTGGGCACCTTGGTGGTTCAGTCAGTGATGCATCTGACTTCAGCTCAGGTCATGATCCCTGGGTCCTGGGATTGGCCCTGCATTAGGCTTCCTGCTCAGCGAGGAGTCGGCTTATTCTTCTCCCTCTGCCTCCCTCTTACTCATGCTCGTTTTCTCTCATGCTTGCTTTATTACTTTCAAATAAATAAATAATCTTAAAAAAAAAAAAGAAAGAAAGAAAGGACATTTCCTACTCTGCATCTTCCTTTCTGGGTGAGTTTTGGAGGGGTGAATGCATTAAGCTTCATTACTGAGCCTTCCAAGATGTAAGACTGAGCCTTACTGGGGCAGCTCAGTTGAATTTTGAACCGGGGTTTATCCCCATCACACGTGTTTCCCTGAACACTTATGTATGTCTCATCACATATGCTTCAACGTGGCTTGCTGAACACACACATGGGAGCTCTTCCAATTGTAAATGTTGGATGTTTCTTAGTGTCAACAAAATAATCAAAGAATCGAAAGATGGTCACATCAAATGCAAAACATGCAGGAGATGTGTCATGGAGTTGAATCACATTCTCCCCAAAGACCCTCAGGTCCTAAATTCCAACATCCGTGGATGTCACCTTATTTGGAAATAGAGTCTTTGCAAATGCTCAGATGAATTGAGAGGAGGTCACTGGAGTGGGCTGTAACCCAGTGTGACTGATGTCCTTTCTGAAAGGGGAACTTTGGAGACAGAGACAGACATGCAGAGGAGGAGGACATGAAGATGGGGAGAATGCCACCTGGCATTCTGGCATCCTGGCATCCAGGGGAGAATGCCACCTGCAATCCAAGGAACAGTTGAGGGTACCAGGAGCTGAGAAGGAGGCATGTGACCAATTCTCCCCCACAAATCTTGAGAAGAAACGAGCCAAACTGACAGCTTAATCTAGTACTTTCAGCCTCCAGGACCATGATACAACAAATCTCTATTGTTTATACCACTCACCTTGTGGTGTTTGATTACATCAACCCTAGGAAACTGAAACAAGATGGTAACACACTGATTTCAGGGTGGTGGTTACTCCAGAGAGAGATGGAAAAAAGCAGTCGGTGGATGGGAGGGAGGGACTGACGCTCTATCTGTAGTGCTTCCTCTCTTTAGGGACAAGAGAGATCTGCACAAATACGGGAAAATATTCAATATGCTAGATCTGGGTGATGGGTGGTGTGTACATGGAGTGTCATACCATTTCATGTGTTTTTCCCCAAACCCATGGTAATTGGGATCGCAATTGCCAGGCTGTAGTTTTCTGTCTTGCACAGGGAGCTCAGTCTGGCTGCTTCATTAACCACAAAGTGCATGGCCACTGCCTTTTACACATGTGCCTCTTCTAGACATTCTGCATATGGGCTAATTCATAATTTCACATTCATAACACCCATGCTCATTCATAATTTAACACTTGAAAAAATGGGATTACACCTTTCAGCAGGAACATCAACAAGAGAAGCAGCAGTAGAGAGAAGCAGCGGCGTAAGGCCACGCTGGGTGGGGGGGCGGGTTGCCTCGCAGGACGCAGTAGCCAGTATACGTCTATCTTTGTTTAGCTTCCCATGGAGGTGACAGAGTGACTGGAAGCTTTGCAGAGCCCAGGGGTTCCTGGTGCGGTGGGGTTCCTGGTGCGGTGGCCCAGGCTGCCTGGAAGGATGGGCCTTGGTCCCAGGCTTGACGAAGAATAGGGACTCAGTCAGACCACCATCGCTGGCATCCCTCTTGCATTCAGAACCCAGAATCATGTAACAACCATTGCATTTTAAAAAATTTATGAGAGAGAGAGAGCATGAGTGGTGGGTAGGGACAGAGGGAAAGGGAGAATCAGACTCTCTGCTGAATGTGAAGCCTACCATGGGACTCGATTCCAGAACCCTGAGATCATGACCTGAGCCAAACGCAGATGCTTCACCAACTGAGCCACCCAGGTGCCCTCAATTAAGTTTTTAACTTTAATTCCAGTATAGTTACTGAGTAATGCATAGAATTGTGGGGTCACTCTATTGTACACCTGAAACTAACATAACACTGATTTTTTTTTTCCTTTTTTTTTTTTAAGAGGAAACTAAGTTTAGAGAGCTTGAGCATCCTCCTTTTGGTCACACAGATAGCAAGTTAAGAGAGCCAGGGCTGAACCGTAGGTTAGGGACAGAGCCCCACAATAACGATACATTACTAGGAAAGAATTTTGAAAGAATCAACAACTGATAAAGTCGTTTCCCCAGCCATGGATGTGGATTTCAGAGATGACTTAATTTGTCATTTTGAAGATGGTTTACATTTCTTTCTTTCCTCTTTTTCTTTTGGTTTACATTTATTTCTGATTAGCAATGGATCACAAAACTTTATGGCAAAACAGCCGACCCTTTGACTCTCCCATCACATGGTTAATACCGTGTCACAGCATACATGTAGTGGGAACCCTCCAGGCATGCCTTTTCCTTATGGTGGCCAAGAAGAGATTCACCCCTCTGTTGTCTGCACTTTGTATCTCTTGAGCAATGAGTCTGAGTCCAGACTTAGGAACTGCACACATTCAGAATCCTGGGCTTGCTTTTTTCAACTTTGAATAAGTCCTAGTGGGACGCTCAACTCCTTCCTCCCGGTGAGTGTGATTCTGGCCCACCTTGACCAACTTCCGCAGATAACCACAGTCTTTAACAAATGTCCAGATGTTCAAATAAAAAAGAAGAAAACCCCAGTAAAGCAGGCAGGGTCCAAGGCCATATAAACAGTGGTGACTGTGCAGCTGAGCTGTGTCCTCACTGCCTTGGGTGTGAACAGGGGACAAATACAGATAACAGATCGTCTCAGGAGGGAGATGAACATGGTCATTTGTGTGTTTTGGTTTTCCCCTTCTCTTCCCATTAACTAAACGCTCAAGGCCTCTTTGACACTGCTGTGTTCTGTGCACATTGATGCTGGCCTGGTGGGAGGTGTGCGTGTATGGGGGTTGGGGGAGGGTGGCCTGAGCTCTCCAAACTCCAATGTCAGACGTCACCTTCCCAGAGCATAACTTGTAAAATGTCCCAAAGGGATGTGGTTCAGGGTGCCCTTTGGTTCTAGGCATGAGCTCAGTGTCTTGCAGGAGCTGTAAATTATGTTGTGCTGCAGAGAAATCATAGGAGTTTTGAATGGTAGGCTCATAAAGTCATGATTTATAATTAAATTAGACCTCAGGAAAATGTCCCGAGTTATATCTATTTGGCTTTCTCCCGCTTTTTTGAAGGTCCCACAAACAGACCGAATGGAAATTTCACTTAAGAAATTGTTGTCATAAAATTTTATGGGGCCATCTCAGTGGTTAGGGGACTGTTAAACATCCCTGCAGGGGGAAAAATAAACACAATTAGACACAGACTAGCTGCTCTGTTTAGAGGGTGAAAACCAAAGTCACAGTGGAAATGCCACGTCCACAGAAGCATAGCATTCAGCCTCGGCTGGATTTTCTGATGCGAGATTATCGTAAAAATTCTGTCAGGTTTTAACTTTCTATTTTGTTTTATGTTGCTCCTCTTTTTCCTTACCTCTTTTTTTTTAATAGCCTTTGTTTTTTAGAGCATTTTAAGATTCACAGCTGTATTAAGCACAAAGTACAGAGATTTCTTATAGACCCTTGCCCTCTCCCCAAAGTCTCCCGTACTACCAACATCCCCCAGCGAGTGGTGTGTTTGTTACCAATGATGGACACATCATAATTATCTAGAGTTCATTGTTTGCATTAGGGTTCACTCTTGATGGTGTACATTCCCTGGATTTTGACAAATAAATGACAGGCATCCTCCATTATAGTGTCATACAGGATCTTTTTATCCATCTCTCCTTCCCCACTCTTCCCCACTGAACCTTGGCAACCACCGATCTTTTACTGTCTCCATAGTTCTTTTTCCCAGAATGTCATTCCCATTGGAATCTGGTAGGTAGCCCTTCCCAGTTGGCTCCTTTCACTTAGGGATCTATATATGCAGTTCCTCCGTGTCTTTCCATGGCTTGATGGCTCATTTCTATTTCGTGCTGAGTAACAGTCCATTGTGTGGATGAACCACAGTTTCTCTACTCATCCACCTATTGAACATCTTGGTTGCTTCTAAGTTTTGCCAATTGTGAAGGTTTTTTGTGGACATAAAATTATGACTCCTTTGAGTAGATACCAGAGGGAGTGATTGATGGATCATTATGTAAGAGTATGTTTAGTTTTGTAAGAAATTTTCAAAGTGTCTTCCAAAGGGGCAGCAACATTTTGCATTCCCACCAGCATGGAAGGAGCATTCCTGTTGCTTCATATCCTCACCAGCATTTGGTGTTGTCCATGTTGTGGATTTTGGCCATTCTAGTAAATGTGCATTGGTGTCTCATTGTGGTTTTAATTTGCATTTCTCTGAAAATTAAATATGATGTTGAGCAGCTCGAGCATATGTGGAACATAGGACATATGATGCTGGACATCTTTGCAAATGCTATTTGCCATCTCTGTATCTTTGGGGAAGGTGTCTGTTAGGGTCTGTGATCCATTTTTCAAATTGGGCTATTGTTTTCTTGGGTTTTAGGAGTTCTTTGTATATTTTGATTAATAGTCCTGTATCACATGGGCCTTTCGCAAGTATTGCCTCTCAGTGTGTGGCTTGTCGCTTCATTCTGTTGAGAGTGGTTTTCACAGAGCAGAGATTTTAAAAAATTTAATCACTTTCAGGTTATCAAGTCTTTCTTTCACAGATACTGCTTTTGCTGTTGAATCTAAACAGTCACCACGAACTCAAGTTCATCCAGATTTTCTGTTTTATTTTAGGAAATTTACAGCTTTGCCTTTTACATTTAGGTCTGTGATCCATTTTGAGCTAAATTTTGTGGAAAAGTAGGAAGATTTATGTCTAGATTCTTTTAGTTGCTGTTTTTTGTTTGCTTGTGGCTTACAATTGTTCCAGCACCATGTGTTGGAAAAAAAAAACCTCTCTTTTCTCCATTGTATTGCCTTTGCTTCTTTGTCAAAGATCAATTGGCTATATTTATTTGAGTCAATTATCTGGGCTCCTTATTCCATTCCATTGGGCTATTTGGCTATTCATTCACAAATACCACACTATCTTGTTTACTGTAGCATTGTATTAAGTCTTGAAGGCAAGTAATATCAGTTCTTCATCTGTGTTCTTCTTCTTCAATAATGTGTTGACTATACAAGGTTTTTTGCCCCTTTATGCAAACTTTAAAATCAGTTTGTTTATATCCACAAAACTTGCTGGAAGTTTGATTGCGATGACATTGAACCTATAGATCAAGTTAGGAAGAACTGACATCTTGATTACATTGATTCTTCTTATCTTTGAACATGGAATATCTCTCTGTTCATTTAGTTCTTCTGTGACTTCTTTCATCAGTGTTTTGCATAGGAGAGTGTTGATTTTTATACATTAATCTGTGTCCTGCAACTTTGCTATAATCACTTCTTAGTTTCAGGAATTTCATTTGTTGATTCTTCTGGATTTTCTACATAGACAATCATGCCACCTGAAGAGACATTATTTCTCCCTTCCCAATCTGTGTACACTTTATTTCCTTTTCTTGTCTGATTGCATTAACTAGAATTTCAGTATGATGTTAAAAAATAGTGATGAGATGGGATATCCTAGTCTTGTTCCTGATCTTAGTGGGAAGGCTTCAAGCTTCTTAACATTAAGTCATTTAGTATGGGAAAGCTTCAGGCTTCTTAACATTAAGTCATTAAGTATGGTGTTATTTAGAGAGTTTTTGTAGATATTCTTTATTGAGTTGAAGATGTTCCTATATATATTCTTAGTGTACTGAGAGGTTTTTTAAAATTTTTATTTGTTATTTCTTAATCATAAATGACTGTCAAATGTTTTTTCTGTCATTTATTGACATAATCAGGTAACTTATTTTTTAGCCTGTCAATATGATGGATTACATTAAATTTATTCTGAATGTTGAACCAGTTTTGTTCTGAATACCTGGGATGACTTTCACTTGGTTTTCACATTGTTGGATTTGATTTGCTATTATTTTGTTGAGGATTTTGGCATTTATATTCATGAGAGATATTTGTCCATTCTCTTTTCTTGCAATGTTTTTGCCTGGTTTTGATATTAGGGCAAAGCTGGTTTCATTGAATAAGTTAAGAGGTATTCCTTCTGCCTCTTTTCTAGAAAGTTATAAAGAATCAATGTAATTTCTTCCTTAATATCCTTTTTTTTAAAAAAATCTGTTTTTTTCTTCTTCATTTGAAGGTTTTTAAAAAAATTTTTATAGTAAAATACCTATAACATAAAACAAACCATCTTTGTTTTTATTATTAACATATGATATATTATTTGTTTTAAGGTTACAGATCTGTGACTCACCATTCTTACACAATTCACAGTGCTCACCATAGCACATACCTTCCCCAGTGTCCATCACCCAGCCACCCCATCCCTTCTATCTCCTTTATTCCACCAACTCTTAGTTTGTTTCCTGAGATTAAGAGTCTCTTATGGTTTGACTCCCTCTCTGGTTTCATCCCATTTCATTTTTTTCTCTTTCCCCCATGATCATCTGCCTTGTTTCTCAAGTTCTACATACCAGCGAGATCATATGATCATTGTCTTTCTCTGATTTATTTCACTTAGCATAATGCTCTGTATTTCCATCCACATCATTGCAAATGGCAAAATTTTGTGTTTTTTTGATGGCTGCATAGTATTCCATTGTATATATACACCACATCTTCTTTATCCATTCATCTGTCAAGGGACATCTAAACTCTTCCCATAGTTTGGCTATTGTGGACATTGCTGCTGTAAACATTTGGGTGCACATGCCCCTTTGGATCACTACATTTGTATCCTTAGGGTAAATATCCAATAGTGCAATTGCTGGGTCATAGGGTAGCTCTATTTTCAGCTTTTTGAGGAACTTCCATACTGTTCTCCAGAGTGGCTGCAGCAGCCTGCATTCCCACCAACAGTGTAGGAGGGTTCCCCTTTTTCCACATACTCACCAACACCTGTCATTTCCTGGCTTATTAATTTTAGCCATTCTGACTAGTGTCAGATGGTATCTCATTGCGTTTTTTTTTTTTTTTAAAGATTTTATTTATTTATTTGACAGAGATCACAAGTAGGCAGAGAGACAGGCAGAGAAAGGCAGGGGAAGCAGGCTCCCTACCGAGCAGAGAGCCTGATGCAGGGATCCATCCCGGGACCCTGAGATCATGACTTGAGCTGAAGGCAGAGGCTTTAACCCACTGAGCCACCCAGGGACCCCTCATTGTGGTTGTGATTTGTATTTCCCTGATGCCGAGTGATGTTGAGCACTTTTTCATGTGTCTGTTGGCCATTTGGAAATCTTCTTTGAAGAAATGTCTGTTCATGAATAAAACATATCATTTTAACCATTTAAAACCAAATAATCTGGTTATTTAACCAGGTGTACAGTTCAGTAGTGTTAAGTATAGTCACATTGTTGTGCAACCAATCCCCAGAATACTTTTCTTCTTGAAAAATTGAAACTCTGTGTTCATTAGACAGTTGCCCATTTCTCTCTCCCTTAGGCCCTGGTGACCCCATTTCTACTTTCTATCTCTCTGAATTTGGCTACTGAAGATACCTAACATAAGTGGAGTCACATAGCCTTAGTCCTTTTATGATTGGCTTATTTCATATTTCATTCAGCATATTGTCCTTAAGATAGATCATCCATGTTGTAGCAGATGTCAGAATTTCCTTCCTTTTTAAGGCTGAATAATATTCCATTGTATGGATATACCACATTGTGTTTGTCTTTCTATCTGTGAGCGGATATTTGGGTTCTTTCTCTTTGTGCTAATAGGTACTTCCTTAAGCCTTGGGAGTCTGGGATAGGGCTGCAATACATAGTTGCATTGATTGATTTGTGCATGAGTTTGTCCTCATTTGCAGTGATCCTTGGTTTGAATGAACTGAGAAAGCTCGATTTCCTTTATTTTTGTGGTGTCTTGCTAGATGCTTTACGTATATTATATCATTTAATCATAACAATTAGTTACTCTAGCTGTTATTATTATTCCTATTATATGGAGGGAAACCTGAGACTCATTAATATTCTGACTTGCTCAAAGTCTGACAGCCAGGCAGGAGTGGAGCTGGGATTCAGTTCTAGGACATATGATTTCTATACATTTTAATCTGCGTTACTACCTTGGAAAACCCTGTCTCATATGAAAGGGAACTCAGATCAAATCTTCCTTCATGATTTCAGCAATAACAAAATGTATACACAATTTAATATAGTTGTTTTGGGGGTGATCAATTATATATCTATTTGGCTTTTATCTTTGTATCTTATTTACCTTCTTTATTCTGACTAGGGTTACCATTCCATTCACCATCTTTCTTTTCTTTTGTAGGAACACTTAACAAGAAACCAATTTTCTTTCTTTCTTTTTTTTTTTTTAAGATTTTATTTATTTGACACAGAGAGAGAGACATAATGAGAGAGGGGACACAAGCAGCGGGAGTGGGAGAGGGAGAAGCAGGCTTCCAGCTGAGCAGGGAGCCCAATGCGGGGCTTGATCCCTGGGATCACAACCTGAGCCAAAGGTGGAGGCTTAGCGACTGGGCCACCCAGGTGCCCCAAGAAACCAATTTTCTTAACAAGTCTTTAGGTGTACATTATTGTTGGCTATAATATTGGAAAATAGATCTCTAGAGTTTATGAATCTTGCCTCATTGAAACTTTATGCCTGTTGATTAGTAATTCCCCATTTTCCCCAAGCCCCCAGCCCCTGGCAACTATCATTCCACTTCAGATTTTATGAATTTGACTATCTTCAACACCTCTTATAAGTGGGATGAACTGAAGTGGCAGTTTATTTGTTGTTCTGGGACTGGCTTATTTCACTTAGCATAATGCCCTCAAGATTCATCCATGTCACATATGCAAATTTACTTCTTTTTTAGGGCTGAATAAGATTCCATTGTATGTACATACCTTTCACTATCCATTCATTTGTTGATGGATATTTAAATTTTTTCCACACTTGGCTATGGTGAATACTGCTGCAATGGTCATAAGAGTGTTAATATCTCTTGGAGATTCTGATTTCTTTTGGATAAATATCCAGAAGAGGGATTGCTGGATCACAGGGTAGTTCTATTCTTTAATTTTTTGAGGAACCTCCATATTGTTTTCCATAGTGGCTGTGCCACTTTGCTTTCTCACCAACAGTGTGCGAAGTTTCCAGTTTCTTTTCATCTTTGGGTTTTTAGAGGATTTTTTTTTTTTTGTGGTTGTTATTGATTTAAAGGGGTTTCTTATCTATTTGGGAAGTTAGCTCTTTATCAAATTTATGGTTTGAAAATATTTTCACCCATTCCTTAGGTTTCCTTTTCACTCTCTTTTGTTATTGTTGTGCAGAAGCTGTTTAGCTTAATGTAGTCCTACTTTTTTATTTTTGTTTTTGTTTCCTGTGTTTTTAGGGTTACTATCTTTCTATTTTCTACCATCATTAAGAAAAAATTTCAAAGCTGAGTGTACATAGTTAGGATACTTTATGCTGTTAACAAAAAGCTCTGACTCAAACTGCATAAGCAGTATAGATATTTAGTTTTTAACATAACAGTGAGTCCAGAGGGGGAGTGAACACTGAGATTAATTGATGTTAGGATTGGTTAATACTAAACCTACAATATTCTGAGATGCCCAGGAGCTGGTATTCTTGGTGTTGGCTTCCTCTCCAAGCTGGGAACAAGATGGCTGAGGAAATTCTAGGCATCACACACACACACACACACACAATGCCTTAAGAAGAGAGGTCTTATCTTATATCTCCTCGGGAGTGGGGAAGGTCTCCCCAGGCACATCGTTGCCAACTCTTCTTCTTTTTCTTCTTCTTTTTTTTTCATTGCCCAGAATTGGGCCACATGCCCACTCTGAAACAGTCAAGGTTAGCCAATCATATTGACGTTAGAGAGTCATGCTCAGTGATAACCATTTGAATATACAGTGCATATGCACATATTTTATAAACTGCAATATGTTATACAGATAACTGTAATTACCAAGTAGGATAGATAGCACAGCTGCTTCTTCTTTTATAATAAAAAATTTATTTTACTAGAATTAAAATAATTTTAGAGAGGTAGCCATGAGATAGGAACCTCATAGTTAATGATGCATATATCAGAAGGATGGGGGTGAGTGGGAAGGGACAGGGAAAAGCATGCTGGAAAAGGGTCCTACACAAATAAGGCCAGACAATTGAGAAGAAACAGGAAGCCGTCCTGGAGAAGGGACTGAGTTGTGTGGCATGATGTGGCAAGAGGAGAGTTTGGAAGAGTCGATGTGAGTAGACCATTGAGGGCCATGAAAGACAGGTTCAAAGAATTGACCTCTGCAATGAATTTATACAACAACAACAACAACAACAAAAAGGATGTGTATGGAGACTTAAGGAAAGCTATGTCAGCAAATAAGACATGGTAGTCTATCCTACTGCATGATAAAATCCAACTATCCAAATCCTACTCTCCATCTAACTAGTCACTGTGCTGCATCCTCTCCCCATAAGTCTCCAAGTTCTCATGGGTGAAAGTGGTCAAGGATTAGAAGGCAGGACTTCATGGTCTTCCCTGCACCTTTCTTTCTGCTCTTCTTTTTTATCCTTTTGGAGTTACCCTTTGGCTGATCCTTACTCTGGGGTGCTCTTGGATTCTGTAGCTCTCAGTACACAAGAGGCAGGCAATGCCTGTTGAACAGAAGTCTTGGATTTATCTCTCTCTCTCTCTTTAAGGTTAACATTCTTTCATTTTCAATCACTCTCTTCTTTGCCTAATCTTAAGAAGGCACCTGGGAAATTTATTCTTCCAGCTAAGTGTTTTCAGGAACAAAGATGTTTCTGTTCCCTGTGCTCAGCACCTCAGCTGTTTGAGAAAAAGTCTCTGAAATCTTAGCCCAGTTGGAGCAAAGGTCCTTAAAGTTGGATTCAGGGGTCCTGGGGGACCCACAGATGGGCTTCAAGGGCCACATGAACTCTCTGACATCATATGGATTTGGTATGGCAAGTGCATTTTTCTCAGAACTTGGCCAAATATATGCATATGTTATATTTTAAAATACATGTATTAAAATTCTCTAGGTAGTAGTAACCTACAAAAAAAGATTAAGAATCCCTGTAAGACTCAATCTGATAAAAGGCTCAGTGGTCAGTATTTATAGCCTTTCTACTCGAGCCTCTTAGAATAACTCAGTAATGAGTAGGAAAAAGAAGGCAAGGATTCAAAACTGGAGCATTGAATGCTCTGCTCACCAGGTTTGTAACTCTCCTTCCATCCCATCTCCTGCAAAGACCTAGTGCCTATCCTTCTCTATGCCCTGGGGGACCGTGAGCCCTAGCGATCTTACCTAGGCTTGCTTGAAATGCAGCACCTGTCCTGGTCTTGTCTGCGGGAAGACAAGAGGAAAGCAATGTCAATGAACTTCTTCTCTGCCCACTTCCTGCTTTGTGTTCAGGTTCTGGAAGTGATTGATAGAGTCTCTCCACAACTACAGCTCCTCTGGGATGGCTCTTTCTCCATGGCTCCAGTTCTCCCAGTCTTGGGTACCCTCTACCACTCTCCTGTTGCTTCTTCAGCCCTGGGGTGGGACTGACCTCCACTGTTGCTTCCTCAACCCCCTTTACTGGTTTCCTTCACTCTATTGACACCTCTGTAACCAGTCCCTCATTAAACACTCTATCTGAACCATTTGAGGCAAATGTTTCCCACCAGGACCTTGAATGATTCCCTCACTAATAACCAACTCACAGACTGTGACATTCTGTGACGAGATGGGTCACTGAATATGAACCCCATGTTCCTGAATCCCTAAATCAGCATTTAATGACATAAATACAAAGATTTAAAGCCCCCAGACAATGACTGAAGTCTTCCCATCTTGCAATTGTCATGTTGCTCAGAGCCCTCTACTCTGGTGAGAGACCTCATTCCTGCATGGTAGAGGCAGACACATGCCAGCAGAAAGAAGGCAGTTCGATTTCAGCATGTTTATAAAAATTAGCGATAGAGACATGGTCTTGGAAGCTGGGGTTTCCTGCAGCAAGAGCTGGGCTTTTTAAGAGAGAGCTTCTTGAGCCAAAAAACTCAGGATCTGGCAGACTTGGAGGATAGAGTTACTGCCATAAACCACAGTGCACAGTGATGTAAAATAACTTTTCCAAACCCCAAGCAGATCCAGGGTAGCAGTGGGCAGTAAGGGAGAGGTAGAAGAAGACATGATTGGCAGTGATGCTAATCAGTTCCTGAAAAAGAACTACATACAAAGCTCTGCCGAATCAAGCCCCAGAGAAGAACCAAGAGTCCACGGAGAATTTTAGAGAGCTTGCCCCTTACATTTCAGTTCAAGTCCATGGGAGCCAGAAGCCTACTAGGGTTCCCCTTCTCTGCGCTTATGAAACAGATATGATGATGGGGCATGGCATCTTTAGGAATAGTGGACCCAATGTAAATTCCCTCCTCTGAGTCCTCCATGACCTCACCATGGTGCAAGATGGGAACATCAGAGTTTCCTGCACTTCTGGGAGGGACATGATGGAGGAGGTGGCAGGTCAGGAGATGGGACAGGATGAGGTTGGGATGAAGTAATACAGAATGGACCTGGAACCAGAGAGAGAGGTATAGATAGTCTCCAGTGGGTCCAGCAGGGGCCACTTGCAAAACTCAGAACAGGGGAGCCACAACAGCATGAAATTCTAGATAGACTGAGACATCCCCTCTCACCAAAACCTGACACCAGATCACCACCAGGGATGGTAGAGGAAAATTGCAGCTGGACCAGGCGTGTATCCAAAAGAGACTACATACAATTTAGAACTGGCTTCATTTATCTTGAACGGGAAAGTTCCCATTTTCTACCAGCATCAGAATGGGCTTTGGTAGCTTTGTGAAATTCAATTATAGAGAAATTAAGAGAGTTCTTTTATTTATTTATTTATTTTGCCTAAGCTTGTCACCGTGACACTTGTAACTTCTCAACGCTATCCTCAATCTCTATGTGTGAAATTGGCACAGTGAATGCTCCTCCTTACTTTTTCTCAGGGTCAGGTGGGTCCTGGGGCCTCTAAACAGGGGAGTCAAGAAGGAAAACCCAGGATAGAAACACTTCATGCACACATCCGTGAATCCACATGAAGCCTTTGCTTCCAAGTTAAAGTACTGGTTTACAAATGGGTATATTTTGCATCAATTTTGTTCACCTTCACTTGATGCAAATCATCAACATTTGATTGATGATTTAAAGACACGGATTTAGGGCACCGGGGTGGCTCAGTAGGTTAAGCAGCTGCCTTCCGCTTGGGTCATGACCTCAAGGTCCTGGGATTGAGTCCCACATCTGGGCTGTGTTTCTCTCTCTGCCCCTCACTCCTGCTCTTCTCTCTCTTGTTATCTCTCTCTCTCTCAAGTAAATAAATAAAATCTTAAAAAAAAAAAATAAAGGCATGAATTTAAAAGGACTGACAAACAAGGTTGCTTTCTTCATTCATAGTTTTGGCTACTTTAAATGAAATAGCATATTATGAAACTGGGGGTAATAGTGGCCTTTTACTACTTTATGTTGTCAGATTATCCTTGAACTATTTTGTGCACTTTTCAGGCCACAATGCAAGGGGGGTGTGGCCCAGGGGACATCTTTCAGGGGAGGGCACGATGGAAGCTAGTGAAGATTGCCCAGGGCTACCGAACACGCCATCTGAGGAGATGTTGAGAAGACCATGGTACATAAGGAATAATTTGAAGAAAGGAAGATTCAGAAGGACCCTAGGGGCAGTTTTCAAGTTTCTGAAAGTCAACTGGTACTGGAAGACAGATTAGACTTTTATATTCCCAAATTATAAAAGTGAAACCCAAATTCAATTTCTGGTGAATTGCATTCCGTAGGAGTGTCCTATGACACTGTTGAGGGACGTCGAGACTTGGTTGGGGGTCCTGTGGACCCTTTCATCCCTACCATTCCGTGATTTGATGAAATGTCCATGCTGGGTAAACTTAAACAGAACCATGACCACTTTTTTCCCCTCCTTTTACATTTTTTTCCTGGCCCGTTAACAAAGATTTAATGACCTACTAATGCTTGAGGCGCTCTTGAAAAACCACTGTCGGATTAGCTCTTGGCTTTCTAAAAATTAATCTTTTTTTGGTTTGTTGTCTTTTCTCCCATGTAAGGTGCACGGCTGTGTCTCTCTCCTTACCCCTGTTTTGAGAACTGGGCCTGAAACCTAACCAGGTGAGGGTTATGTGCTTTGCCCTTAGAATTGAGCCTTCTCCTCCAGCTCCCCCAGAAGCTGTGCTCTCCTCCCAAGGCTCACGGCTCCATCATTGTTATAGGCGATCGATGCCTGGGACAAGCTGTAGGGAGCTATGGCCTCCAAGATTTCCCTTCCTGTCTATTTGGTTGTTGAGAGAGGCCTCAATCATAACAACTAGGAGGGATAAATTTAGAGGGAGCCTGTGGTTCTAATTTGCTACAACAAATTATTCCTAAATCCAGTTCTCCATGTGGGAACATTTCAGTGGTTCCCAAATGGAAGAAAAAAAAAAGTGGAATTCTTATCTGGGTTCATATAGTGATATGTGACACATGACTTCCAGTGTTTTTAAATTCCACAAAGACAGAAGTCGAGCCTGGACTGTCTTCCCTCTCCTTCCCAAGTGTCTCGATCCCCTTTATCCTTAAACGCTTCTGAGGAGCTTTCTCCCCAACCCCAATCAGAGGAAATCTCCTCTTTTGCAGATTTTCCACAGCATATTGTGTACGTACCTGCCTCATAAATTTCATCACAAGTTGCTTTTTCTACCATTGTCTCCTCCACAAGATTGGTTAGCTCTCAACGGTACGTTCGTCTTTATATTTGTCCCAGGGTACTTGGTGTGACGCCTGTGAGTTGGCAGGTGGCAGGTTATTTGTGGAGCGAACAGATGAACAAATTCATCGTACCTTGTTTTCTCATCATAGTCTTCTCCTTGTCGGAGAAAATATGCCAACTGTGGAGAGCAGCCACCTCCTAGAGCAGGAGGAAACTCTAAAGAGAAAAAATAAGTTAGATACTTTGATACTTCCTAATCATTGTCACGGAAATGAATCTGGGCGTGACGAATTTCATTGTTAGTCTTCATTCTAGAAAGTTTTATTTGCCCCACTCCAAGATGTCTCCTTCAAATCAAAATTGAATGTTTGAAAAGGTCCCAAACAGATTCTCTGGATTTATATACTAGGAACTCCTAGAGAGCCCAAACCGTCTTGTTTATTTTTACCCCTGGATGCACTTGGCCTCATCCCAGGCAACTGCGGTGCTTTGATAAATATCTAATAAATTTCTGAAAAAACACAAGAAGGTAAGGATTCACTTTAATGTATGTCATCCATGTTCATTTTCTCTGCATCATTCTTATTTTAGTAGATGTGCCGCTGAAGGGGGCACTCAATTTAATGTATGTTTGACTCCATCTGATGCCGAAATGTCAGCAACCCAGAATTTTACTTCTTACTCATTAGTACAGCTTCGATCTAGAGGATCAAAGACATGAAACTAAAAAGTGGGCAAACAATCAAAAGAAATGAAATCTTGCCATTTGCAACAACGTGGATGGAACTAGAGCGTATCATGCTTAGCGAAATAAGTCAAGCAGAGAAAGACAACTATCATATGATCTCCCTGATATGAGGAAGTGGTGATACAACATGGAGGCTTAAGTGGGTAGAAGAAGAATAAATGAAGGAAGATGGGATTGGGAGGGAGACAAACCATAAGTGACTCTTAATCTCACAAAACAAACTGAGGGTTGCCGGGGGGAGGGGGTTTGGGAGAAGGGGGTGGGATTATGGACATTGGGGAGGGTATGTGATTTGGTGAGTGCTGTGAAGCGTGTAAACCTGGTGATTCACAGACCTGTACCCCTGGGGATAAAAATATATGTTTATCAAAAATTAAAAATTTAAAAAAAATAAAATAAAATAAAACACCAAAAAAAAAAAAAGTGGGCAAACATTTCGGTTCCTAGTAGGTTAGAATTATGACAGTGGCAGTAACGAAAAAATAAACGTACTGACAGAATTGTGGTTGGTTCTGTGGCCTTAGATAGACCTAGCTGAGTAGAATTGTTCTAGTGAATAATGGATGTGGGGTGATGGCCATCTACTGTTTAATGGTTTTCAAACTAATGTTTAAAGGGAAATGAGTGGTTTATACCAGAATCCAAATCATAGACTTCTCAGCCAATAGTAAAAATGAGTGTTGATTTTGGATTAGTGCTGGGAGTACATTAACAAGAAGGCTGAAAGATTATATTATCTTTGTGGGTTGAACAAATAGATTTACACAGCAAATCTCTTTTGTGGAATAATAAGAGTAGTATTATATATGGATAGTGAGGAAGATACTCTATTTGGAATCTAGAGACCGGGATCATTTTCTTGGTCCTGTAATGAACTAGCTCCCTCCTCTGGAAACCTCCAGTTTTGTTCAGTTGTAGTGCTTAGAACTTTATTATAGTTAACTGCATAAATATTTTTATTCCATTATCTTTTCAAGGTCAGAGGCTCTCTTGTTTATCTTTGAATCCCCGGTGATTAGCAGAGTGTCTGGCAGTGTGAGTGACCAATGCATATTCAGGGAATGAATTGAAATGAAGGGATCCGATAAGATCATTAATTTCTGCTTCTGAGGGTCTGAGATTCTCAAGATCAGACAAATTCAACACACATGCAATTTAAACCATGTTCAAAGATTTTTCAGAGGGGAACCACAGAGGGCTGTTGGTTCAATTTTTTTTTTTTTCCCTCCCGGGTGAAGAGTGTAGTAATTCAGTCTGTAAGCTTTAGAGATAACAATAAAAACCATCAGACAGAAATGCCTATAGGTTTCTGGTATGAAAAACATAACCTCAACCCAATAGTATTCAGCTCATCTCTTTTCTCTCATTACCATAGGCTCTGGTTGCATATGCCTTCCTGACTATTTCAGTTCTCTCATATATTAAGATTCTCCTTCTCAACTTGGGGTACCTCAGTGTTTCTGGTTTTGTTTTATTTTTTTTAAAGATTTTATTTATTTATTTGAGAGAGAGAGAGAGAGAGAAAGAACAAGAAGGAGGGACTGAGGGGGAAGCAGGCTCCCCCCTGAGTAGGGAACCCGATGCGGGGCTGGATCCCAAGACCCTGGGATCATGACCTGAGCTAAGGGCAGACACTCAACTGACTGAGCCACTCAGTTGCCCCTTTTGTTTTGTTTTAAACATCCTTTATATGTCTTCCACTTAAAAACAAAACAAAACAAAACAAAAAACAGATGGCTTTTGGATCCCACATCTTTATCCATCTCAGCCATACTTCTTTTTTTTTTTTTTTTTTAAGAGAAAAAAGGACAAATGCCGGTGGTTTGGGGGGTGGAGGGGGGGGGGGGGGGGGAAGGGAGAGAGAGAATCTCAAGCAGGCTCCATACTCAGCACAGAGCCCTATGCAGGGATTGAACTCATGACCTGAGCCGATATCAAGAGTCGGATGCTTGATCAACTGAGCCATCCAGGCAATCCTCAGCCAGACTTCTTGAAAGAGTTGTCTCCACTTCCCCTCCATCCACCGACTCCATCCTCTACAGTCTGCCATTTGCCCTCCATCATATCAGGGTAGCATTTGCTAAACCGATGATTGACTTGTTGCTGAAACAACAGAATTTTGATTGCTCTTTTCCAGTCTTCTTTACAGGCTCACTGTTCTCAAAAATATCCTCAAAATTGGGAATTCCTTAAAACTCAATGCTAAGTCCAATTAACGTCTCCTTTCATACTCTCACTATACTATATTCCAAACCCATGTTTTTAATGGTTTCATAAAAACTAACTCTTGAACTCACACTTCCCAGCCCAGATCGCTTATCCCTAATGTCCTTTTGGTTGTCTCAAAGGTATCAAGCCAATCAGATGCCAAAACAACTCTCTCTCCCTGCCACTGAAAATGGTGATCCTTTTTCAATATTTTCTGGTTTGGGAAGGGTTCTGACCATACATCCAGTTATAAAATTCATACCCACTCACTGGGTAGGACTCACATTGAAGTCCTTCACTGAATCCTATTGATTTTTATCTCCCTACCATACACAATCTGCTATGTCTCTTCACCTCTACTGTCAACACTCTAGTCCAAGCTATTGTTTTCAGTTTCCTGTACTACTTATTATCTTCAAAGTGGTCAACCCCATCTTCCCTTGCCTTCTTCCAACCCAGTCTCCAAAGTGTGAGCAGATGGATCTTATCAAAACCACCATCTGCTTAAATTCTTCGTCCTACTTATGAACACATCAATGGCTTCCCACTGCTCTTAAAATGAAGAATAAAATGCCTAACAACCTCTCATAACTGTACATGGTCCAGCCCCTACTTGGCTGTCTGAGGCATCACCCACCATTTGTTCTCCTCATTCTTTATGTGCTTAGCCCTTGACTTTGTTTTGTCCAGTATATCTGTTCTTCTGTCTCTAATCACAGCTCTTTATGATGATACGCTGCCAATTATTTGGGGTAAATATTCCCAAAGTGATATCAACTGGTTTGCAAAATACCTGAAAAATCAGTTATCTGTTCTTTGGAGCCACTACGAGCTGGGTTCTATACACATGACTTGGAGCTCTTTTCTCTGATTGGATTCTTTACTCTTGTTGCTGTAAAAATGTCTTCTTAATTTGGAGAGCTCAACTCAATCATTACTTCCTCAGGGAAGCTTTTCTTGATTTCCCTGACGAGGTTCAATCCTCCTACCAGATGTTCTCCGGGCTCGTGCAATACCTCTTTATGGTACTTATCACATTGTACATTTACATTTATTTGATTAATGTCTCATTCCATGAGTAGACTTCTAAGCTTCACGAGTAGGAAGTACAGGTCTGCTTTTGATCAACATTGAATCCCCAGGGTTCAGCACAGTATATGGCATAGAATAAACACACAGTAGAATATCTGTCAAATGAATGGTCATAGAGATCTTCTTGGTTTACAGATGTCCATTTCTGCATGCATCTGGAACAGAAAATTTTGAAGCAGGATCACTAAAGTATTCACAGTGTGCTCAGATATGGCATCTATCAGATCTACATCTAAAATTGATTGGTTCTTCTCAAGAACCCATATACATTTGGTGGAAGGGAAAAATCAGAACTGGGTTGAATCCAGTTCCTTGAGTCTGATAAATTGTCTTGAGTTCATTGCTTGTTCTTCAGATAAATTATAGTTCCTCTGATTTCTGTTCCCGCCCCTCCTCCCCCCCTAAGTAGAAAACATGGGTTCAAAGGGGGAAAAGGGAATGGATGATTGAACCTCTTGACAGTAGAGAGGAACAAGGGCATCAAGCTGCCCTTTGGAAGTTCACTTTTACTCATCCCTGCACCCCACAACTCTATCAGCTTCCCATGGACCCCATAGAGGGTGACATAAAATATAAAACGTCTGTGGCTCCCAGAACTCTTCTTCAGCCCTTCCAAGACTCTTCCCACCTCAAACTGGAATGACCTTAGCCTCCACTGAACACATTTTGAACTTTCTCAAAGTTTTCCCATGACATTCTTTCGCTTTTAGTGTTTCTTCCTAAATCTTTTTTTTCCCCCCTAAATCTTATTCCAAGTTCACTTCCTCTCAAAGTTTTCCTTCTGTAGTCCAGCTCAACAGGACCAGACTCACAGAGATGTGGCCAGCTTTGGTATTAAATCAACACGGATAGCCATGTAGACTGAATTCTCAGATGTGCGTTTAGCTGGGTGAACTTGGGCAGATGACACCTCTTCAGTTGGGATTGTGCGTGAGTAGAAGAGTAAGGTGGGAAACCAGATGCTTGTGTGGCCTCTAAGAGTCTTCTTAAAACTCTGCATTTAAGATATATTTTATAGGTTATAACCAGTAGATCATGCATTTTAAGGCACTCAAATATTGCATAACATTTCAAAATAGATTTCACATAAACATCTAAATTTCTGGGTTCTTTAAAAATACATTTGGTGGGACACCTGAGTGGCTCAGTTGTTAAGTGTCTGCCTTTGGCTCAGGTCATGATCCCAGGGTCCTGGGATCAAGCCCTTGCACTGGGGGTTTCCTGTTCGGCGAGCCTGCTTCTCCCTCTCCCTCTGACTGCTGCTCCCCTTACTGTGTTCTCTCTCTCTCTCTGTGTCAAATAAATAAATAAAATCTTAAAAAAAAAAAAACCTACACACATTTGGCAATATTGTGATGGTGTCTCCATATAGCAACAGTAGGTTGGAGTGAACAACTAGCCCATTTGATGAGAACAGTGCTTTCCAGTGTCCCATATCTCTACTGCACTTCTTTTAAGCTGCTTGGCACCCGTAGACACTGAGTTTCTGGCTTTGGCTTTAGGTATTTCTTTACACCATTTTTTATACCAAGTTATGATTCTTGTATTGTTGGTTAATGATTTATGAATCAATGGTTTGTTTCCCCACGTACCCTATAACTGCCTTGAGGTCAAGGCTTGTATCTCATAATAATGGTAGTTAACACTTTTGGGCTTTTGCTATATGCCAGGCACTAATAAGCACTTCACATGTATTAACTCATTTGATGGAATTTCTTTAATCCCTACATCAGCTAAGAGAGCGTAGCTGCTGCCAGATGTACTTGTGGATTATTTCATAAACTATTTGGCAAGGAGTCAGATTGGAGTCAGGCTCCCTATAACTGCATAACCTTGAGAAAATTCCTAAACTTCCCACCCACCCTAACATTAAGGCCTATCTATCATCTATCTATCTATTAACTATCTATCTATCATTTATCTATATTTATCTATCAGTATCCTTTCTTTGACATATGATTCATGTCAAATAAAGTGCGTAGTTCAGTGAGTTTTGACAAACATCTGACAAACATATGCATTTATGTGGTCACCACCTTAATCAAGGTATAGAACATTCTCATCACTCCTAGAAGTTCCCTCGTGTCCCTTTTCAAGAAATACTCATCTCTCCCTTGATTTATACCACTATTGATTAGTTTTACTTCTCCTAGAACTTTATGTAAATTGAATTCTACAACATGAATTTTATATCTTATATTTATATATATTTTTTGGGTGGGTTCTTTACTGAAAATGTTTTTGAGACTTATACACTTTGTAACACATACAAGTAGTTGCATTCTTTCTTCTCCTCTTTTTTAAATCACTGAGTAGTATTTCCGTCCATGAATATATGAAAATGTGTTCATCTGTTAGTGAATATGTGGGTTATTTCTGGTTTGGGAGTGCTGTAAATAATTCAATGAATAGTCTTATAAAAGATCCCTTTTTTGTGGTTATATAATTTTCCCCTTATTTTTCTCATCTACTGAATGGGCCCCGAAATAATACCTACTTCTTACCATCTTCTGAGGATTAAATGCAAACATGCATTGAATCCCAACACAAGCCTCAGCATATAGCAGATTCTTACAATTAATGTTTTCTATTATCGTTGTGCAAAGGGCCTCTGAAATATAACTTTGCTAGTTTCCTAGAGAGAGTTAAGAGTTAACTCTTTCATTTTCCACAAGCAAAAACTAAAACACATCATTTCAGACCATTCTTTACTTGAGATCATTTGAACTGCACAGATACTTACATTTGAATTATCTGGATAATGTCTGCAGCTCAAATTCAAAGGTACTGAATTTTAAGTTAAACTCAAGTCACGCAAACACATGCAAAGTTGAAGGGCATGCAAAACCAGTAATTGAGAGAACTTGTTTATAAGAAGAACCAAAGCAGCTTCATACAAGAAGCTCAGATAATTTTCTGGACTTAAAATGAATCTTATGGGATAATGTTTTGATAAGTTGAGTAGAAGTGAATTAAGGCCATGTGGGAGTACATTTTCCGTAAAAGAGACTTGAATGTTTAAATCTAATGGAAAAAAGATGCCTGTGGCAAATGCATTTAAAACTCTAACTCACGACTTGTAACAGTTGCATAAACATCAAGGCCAATACTGCTCAATTTCTTCCCAATGACTAGAGAATGCTCTCTCTCACCTGCCCCTTCACTCATGCACAGGATGAAAACATACTTTCCGCATTGGCAGCAAAACTCAGTGTGACATATTTCACTCTGTCCGTGAATTTTCAATCATTTGTCTCTGTCTTCGTATCTACTCAATACTCTCAACATTTAGTGGTCTAATGTGTCCCACGTGTCCTTTATTCCAGAAGGTTCTCAGAGGTGGGCAGTCTAATAGGTACTGAGGACCACCACTTCTTTAACCAGCTTTGGGATGACCCTGTTGAAAAGAATTACAGAAACTTACAGAAACAAAAGTTTCTGAACTGAATGTAAGTTCAGTCTTGTATGTATCCATTACCTTGTTCTTGATAATGAAAATTACTGGAAATATCTGTTCTGTGTATACATGGCTGAGTGGTTAAATGGGGTCTAATAAAAGTGAAAAGGGTTTTTTTAATTAATGAAAAAAATATTTGTTCTATACCTAGTACAGATATGGTACTATTTAAGATAGTTCCTTATCCTCTTAGAACTTATCATTCAAACGGAAACCTAAATCACATGTCCATAAAAACCATCTAGCTTAAGACATACTGGGTAAAGTTATGGCCAAGATATTTCCTATTTTCTTCATTCCCATCACCATAAAAAGCATCCATAATATCACCTTTCAGATAAGTTCATATTAATGTTTTTGTAGGTTTCCTCAAATTCCTGTTTTCCTGTGGGATTTTCACATATTTGTGATCAATCCTACCATGTCTGTTTTCACTGAATATTAATAATACTTTCTGATGCAGTTCAACACCTTTTAAAAAATGCAATTTTAATGGCTATACTATTTAATTGTGTGTGTGCATTAAATTCTTTTTCTATTTCATTATTTTGGGGCATTTAAGTTTGTTTCCCATATTTGATCATTATAAGTAACCATCTTCACAAATAAAGCATTTTTCTGTGTTTTCTATTAGAGCCTTAATCTTTCAGATATCTTGCCTTAAAATGTTTGCACCAATTTGCACTTCTGTAACCAGTGCAGTGCAGTGTAACCACACTATCAGAGGTAACAGCTCTTAGAGTAGGAAATCTTGACTAATCTGTTAAGTGGATATGATTTTGCATTGGTCTTAGTTTCTACTTCTCTGATTAATAATGTACATAAAGAGCTTTCATGTTTCTTGGCTATCTCACATATTACATTAATAGTTAGAAGGTCACCGCTTGGCTCAACGAATGTGTATTAAAGTCCTAGTGTGATAGCCAAAAAGTGGAGGCCACCCACATGGTCATCAGCAGATGAGTGGATAAATAAAAGGTGGTATATCCACACAACAGAATATTATTCCATCCCCAAAAGGAATGAATTCATAATACGCACTACAACATGAGTGGATCTTGTAAATATCGTGCCGCTTGGACGAAGCCAGTCAGATACAAAGGTCACATGTTATGATTCCATTTACATGGAACACACAGAATGGGCCAAATCCATAGAAACAGAAAGTAAGCTAGTTGTTTCCATGGGCTCGGGGAAGAGGGCACTGGGGAGTCTCTGCTAATGAGTATGGGTTTTATGGTGTGGCGATGTTCTGGAATTGGATAGTGGTGATGGGTGCATAACTTTGTGAATATAGCAAAAACCACTGAATGACACACTTGAAAACCAGGAATTTTATAATATACAAATTATATGTCAATGTCTAAAAATTATCATGTTCCAGGCATTAGGAAAGTTTTTGGGATACCAGATAGATAAGATGGAGCCTATGGTTCATTGGAGGAAGATACCTGACCATCTAAGGAACAGAAATGCGCATGTAACTAGGTCTTGCATTATTTTAAAGGTCAAACAACCTCTCCAGACTAGCATGTGGAAGAACAGTTGGATAGCCTCTGTGGGTTTTCCATGGATTCTGTGACTTGGGTTCTAACTCTGCCTCCTTTGGGAATGAGGACTTTTGGGCTTGTTTCCCTTGTTTCAGTGATCTTCACTGCATAGTGGGCTCTGTTCTACATTTAGGAGATCTTAATTTCTGTGCCCCCCTTTATTATTTACAGTATGATATCAAACTAGGGAGCATCTCCCTGAGAGTATCTTGGTATCTCCACACCTTACTCAGGGATGGATAGTAGTTGTTTTATCAATATTTTTAAAAATGTTACTAAAAAAATAAATAATTTGGAGCACCTGGCTGGCTCAGCCGATAGAACGTGAAACACTTGATTTCAGGGTGGTAAGTTTGGGCTCCACATTGGGTGTAGAGATTACTTAAAATAATAAAATCTTTTAAAAAATAATAAAAGGAAATAAATAAGTAAATAAATAAAATGAAAGCAAAAGATAAATATACAATTCATACACCACTTAATGTGAAATAACTTTGGCCAAGTCATTATTTATTTTTTTTAAATTTTACTTCATTTCATACAGCTCTATGGTCTGTGAATTCTGCCTTAATGTTAATTATGTTGAATGTGTCCCATGACCTGTAAAATGGGAAGGATTAGGTCAAGTTGGATTTTCCAAGTTGCTCAGAAACACGGCTGGATTAGGAGACGGTGGGGTTGAGGCTCCAAACTGGCTTCAGTCCTCTATTCCTGTCTACTCTCCCTACTCTTCAAGAAGTTGTACAAGGCTAAGCCCTAAGCCAGTCAGGCCCTCTGGGATTCAGCTATTCATCTGAAAAATGTATAATTCTCTTGCACTATGTCGCAGAGTTCCTTATAAGAACTAAATGAAAAATAAATGTGCTATCATTTTGCAGAGCAGAATGCATTCCATAAGCTGGGTGGTCACTGATGACATCAACACCATCATTGTTGTCATCGTCATCATCATCACCACCACCATGGTCAATTTATCATTCTCATAAATAGTTTTTCAGATGCAAATTTCTTTCAGTCATTCAAGCAGGATGGCAGACAATGAGATGGGGTAGAAAATTATTTTCTCTTCTTTCTCAAACTAATACCAGTTAAGGCAATATTGGTCACCTTCTTGGGTTATGACTACCGAGAAATATTGCTTTGAACTCATTTGCTTAAATTATACAGTAAAATATGTAGGAGAACAGAGTGGTTTTTATTTCTGGGTGGATTGATCATGTGTTGGGCTGATTTATCTGAATGTACCACAGCTAGGCTAGGCTGTAACCTCTAGGCAGTGCACATCTCATTATTCTGTAGTGCCCATGAAGGTTTTCTGGAAAATGAGGCTGAGTTATGGCTGGTCCTGGCAAGCAGTGTCATTTTCATTTGCTGTCAGTGAGTGCTGGAGAGTGAAGAGTCACAAGGGCACTATATTTTCTGTCATAAGAGATTGCCCTGTGATAAATGATCACTCTACAGCGATTGGAGACCAAACTCATCAGTCACTGGAGGGTGGTATTGACAAGCACCCATCACCCGGGCAGCATCAAGGCAGGGAAAGGACTAAAAGAACCCGTATTTTACAGCTCTTTTTAAGAGCAAACCATTACCTTGTGATGGAAGAAGAGGAGGCAACAGTATCTGCCACCACCTTTGAAACTTTGTTGGGAGACCTGACATCAAAGAGGATTTCCTAGACTGTTTGTGGAGAATGCAGCCCATGATGCTATACGGAGTTGATTGAATACATGAGGAACAGAACCGAGAACATTTGGGTACTTTGCCAGACTAGAGAAGATGGTTTATTGGAGAAGGTGGGGGTTCTGGACTGCACTTTTAAAGTCCAGATAGAAACTCCCTTTTCACTTGGTTCCTCAAAACCAGTAGAAGATGCTCTCTAGAGATTGTCTTAAAGGATGATAGCCCAGTGGCAAGTGGCTCTCTGGGAACTGGATTTGCCGTTTCTTTTCTACTGAAAGTGCAGGTCACTAGTGCTTTAGGCTTTTTTGACCCACAACATTATCATCCTTCCTCTAAGCACTTCCTGGTGCTTGGAATACTTCCATTACAGAGTCATTTCTGCATGAACAGTATTTCTCTATTTCTCATTGAAAATGCAAATGTTAATGATTTAATGAAAATGAGAACTTTTTTTTTTTCAGGAGAAAGGAGAGAATCTGAGATCTCAAAAGCAATGAACAATACTGAAAATAATTGAATATAATAAATGCTAAAGGTATTTTTTTTTTTAAAAAAAAGCAATGAACATAAAGGAAGACGGAGGGATGGTGTGAAAAAGGGAAGGGAGGAGTGGAGTACCCCAAACAAACTTTGCTTTCTTTCCATGCCTTCTAGATGAGCCTGCCCAGATTCCTTCCACTGGGAGAAGATAGATGGACAGGTGTGACCTTCTCGGGGCAAGAGGATAATTGGAGGTAGGTCTGAGCAGCTCCCACTTTCCCAGCCACACCCTGGAAAGGACAGCAGGCGGGTATAGGCTGGCCTCACCCTCTCTGGAGGTTGCCTTCCAAATCCACCCTGAGAAGGCGGAAAGAAATGGGCACCGAGGATCCAAGGGAACCTCCCTGGTTTGTTTCACCTAAGGTAATGGAGCTGTTCCCACAACCTTCACAGAGCTGCTCTGAGCTCTTAATTCCTTAACCAGCATGAATAATGGTCCATTTGACCCTCCTTCAAGGATTAGAGCTGAGCAGGTAGATGAAAGGCTGTGCCCATTTCAGAGTGGATACTGGAATCAGGAGACTTGTTTTTCCAGCCTTTGTTTTATTAGATTACAAAATGTGTATTCGTTTTAGACAAATTGGAAACTAAGAAAACATTTAGGTTAACTAGCCAGCACCTTGAGATAGATATGATTGATATTTTGATGATTCACCTTAAGGACTTTTCTCTGTATGGGTACACATGTATTTTTCCAAAAATAGAACATTTAAGGGTCCCTGGGTGGCTCAATCTGTTAAGTATCTGCATTTGGCTCAGGTCATGATCCTGGGGTCCTGGGTTTGAGTCCCACATCAGGCTCCCTGCACAGCGGTGTACCTGCTTCTCCCTCTTCCTCTCCCCCGCCCCGCTTGTGCTCTCTCTCTCTCTGTGTCTCTCAAATAAATAAATAAATAAAATCTTAAAACAACAACAACAACAACAATAACTTTCCTAGGTGTGATGATGGAATTATGTATTTTTCCTTTAATTTAATTCTATCAGTGTGTACTTTATGTAGTGGCAAGCTTGGTCATTAGGTACATACCCCATAATGAGTCTTATGCTTTCCAGTTGAAATTATCTTTTCATCATTTTGGAATATTTCTCTCAATCACCAGTAATACTCCTTGTTTGGAAAGCATCTGTTTGATTTAAAATAGCCAATCCAGTCTTCTTATGCTTACTGTTTGTATAGTATATCAATTTCCACTCACTTATTTTCAACCTAACCATGTCTTCCGTGTCTCTTATGGACACTATTTCCCTGGACTTGCTGTTTTAGCTATTATGACAAACTCAGACCTGAATTGGAACTGATTTACATCTACCATTTTCTTATTTCTTTTCAGTTCATCTTCTCAGCTTTATTATTTTTTAAATATTTTATTTATTTATTTGACAGAGATCACAAGTAGGCAGAGAGGCAGACAGAGAGAGAGGAGGAAGCAGGCTCCCCGCTGAGCAGAGAGCCCGATGCGGGGCTTGATCCCAGGACCCTGGGATCATGACCCGAGCCGAAGGCAGAAGCTTTAACCCACTGAGCCATCCAGGCGCCCTTCTTCTCAGCTTTATTGCCCCTTGGTTCCTCCTTTATGACTTCTTTTGGGTTATTTGAATTCATTTTTAATATTCTATTTTAATTTATGTGCCAGCTGTTGGGCTATCCTCTTTTGCATTCTAGTTTCCATAGTTATTTGTAGGACTACCCTATATGTCCTTAACTTTGCCCAGTTTATTTGCAAAGAGCATGGTCCCGCTTCTCCAACTGATATAAGACCAAGGCATTGAGAAGTGAAGGGACATATACAAAGCTATTAACAATGACTCAGAGACAGACTCTCTAACAGGGCACTTTCCTAGCCCACTAAAAGGAGAAGATCAGAGCTAATAGGTTGGGTGCCAGGAGCCTGGGCTGGCAGGTAAGCTCCAATCTGAAATTCAGAGAAAGCTTGTCTTTCATTGTCCACTTTCCCAGAGATTGTGGTCAGAGGGATTGATGTCTAACAGTAACTATTTGGTTAACACAGCTCATTTTTAGTTCTTACAGGACTGAGTGTTATATCTGATGAGAATGTATGTTCTCTCCTTTGCAAATGTCAGTGCCTGTCGTTTCTCAATTTCGTAGATAGAGCATTTATTGTTGGAAGTGGAAGCTAATAAAATCCTCCAGGCAAGTTTGGGCGTTTATTATGGGAATTGTATTTAAATCCACCTTCTTGGGACACATGTTCCTCTGTGGATTGTATTCTCCTGAATGAGGGGGATACAATTTAAGCATGAGGACTTATGGCAGGATTTTAGTGACAAGAGGTCAAGCCTGCCATTTCAATTAGCACTTAGCTAATTCCAACCCCAGGTTCCTTCCCAGGAAAAAAAAAAAAAAAAGCAACTTTTACTCAAAAAGTCTGTAGACTTGAAACCTTTGAGTTGGTCGTATCCCTGTGGACAGCAGAGAGTCTGCATTTTTGAGGGGCTTGGCTGTGTAGGAGGGTCCGAGTACTCCCTGTGGCTGTTGGAATGATACCCAGTTTGTGGGCTGTCCTTCAGTGTGTTATTACAACTCAGGAAGTTTCATAGAAAGCTGTGTCTGTGGTATATATAGTTTCCCTAGGATTCTTTTCCTTTGGGCTGTGGTTCATACCTTTGAAGCCATGAAATGTGAAAAAAAAATAAATAAAGAGCATGCACTTTTTAATGCTTTTTAATGCTTAGTCCAGGATGGACTACATGAATTCCAATCAGGCTCAGGAATACTTTTGCAATATTGAACTTGCTTTAATAATTGATTGAACATTAAGTGAATTCTAAGCATCCCCGTTAGTGCTGATGACTTTGATCTTCAGAGTGGACTATGGAGCACGAGGTAGCATTGATATCCAGCACTAATGGGCTATGTGACAGCCAAGCTTTTCTGGGCTTTTGTGTCCTTGTCTGTGAAATAAAGGGACTGGAGATAATCACTTGGAGGTTCCAGTTCTGTGTCTAGCCAAGATGCTGGACTCAAACAACTGCAGGATTCCTATGCCAAGAGTGATCTTGAAGAGAACAAGGAGGAAAATATAAAGAACAGGAGGAAGCTGTAATAAATTCTGGGATGATGAGGTGTGTGTGTGTGTGTGTGTGTGTGTGTGTGTGTGTGTGTGTAGGAAGTTGGCTGGGAAAGAATAAAACAGGAAATAATTACTGAATATCTTCTGCTGTTCATTGCCATTGCCTTGGGACAAATGTCTACCTCCCTCTCACCTGCTGTGTCTTGATCTCTGGCTCAAGAGTCCTCAGGAGTCAAATCAGGTCAACACCGAAGTCCAGGACTTGTGAAAGCCTGAGGAGAACAGAGGGATGATAGTTAGCCACCACAGTAATTCAGTCCCAAGCAGGAAAAGTGTCAGGGAACTCCTCCTAGCTATATGCTCCCAATAGAAAAAAAAGGAACAAGAAAACAGAACAGGACTAAGAAGAAGTACTGGGTGTGAAAATTGAAATAACTGAAATAAGGCAAGTAATAGATTTAACAAAGAGCAGTGAAGGTTCAGTGGAGGACCAGTTAGTGAATTAGAACACACACTCAGGGTATTTCCCAGATGGAAGAAGAACAGCAGCAAGAAGTATAAAATAAGGAGAAAACCCAAGATACATGGAAGGAGGAGGTACAGTACTAAAATCCAGGTAATAGAAGTCCCAGAAGTGGAGAATTTTTTTTTTTTAAATAATAATGAGAGGAGAAAAAGTGATACAGATAAATTTTCCTTGGATTAAAAAGAAAAGAAACCTATGAGGAGTTATAAGGAAAACCCCACATCTAGATACCCTATGGACTACCTCTAAAATATCAATTTAAAAATTTCTAAAATCTTGGGGTGCCTGGGTGGCTCAGTTGTTGAGCATCTCCCTTCTGCTCAGGTCATGATCCCAGCGTCCTGGGATCAACCCCCGCTTTGGGCTCCCTGATCAGCAGGAAGCCTGCTTCTCTCTCCCTCACTCCCCCAACTGTGTTCCCTCTCTCTATCAAATAAATAAATAAAATATTTAAAAAATGTATCTAAAATCTTACAGAAAGAGCCGGCTGGGTGGCACAGTTGGCTGAGTGTCTAGCTATTGGTTTCAGCTCAGGTCATGATCTCAGGGTCCTGGGATTGAGCTCCGTGTCAGGCTCTGTGCTCAGTGGGGAGTCTGCTTGAGATTCTCTGTGCCTCTGCTTCTACCCCACTTCTCTACAGTGAGTAAATAAATCTTTAAAAAATAAAATAAAATCTTACAGAAAGAGTTGATTATCTTTAAGGAATACAATTGACATCACACTTTTCAGGAGTCTCACTCGATACAAGACAACACAAAAGAGCATTTAGAAAAAGTGATAGAAAGACAACAAAGAACATCTGATGTTATAGCCAGCCAAACTGTCACTCAACCATGAGGGCATGATATAAAATATTCTCAGGCAAAGAAAGACTCAGAGATTTTGTTGAACAAAGATCCACATTAAAGACTCTTTTGAAAGAATTTTTTCCCAGAAGTGGGAATGGGCAGCAAGATGCATTGCAAGAAACACAAGAAAGCTGCCAAATACCTTGGTAAGCCCTTCTTCTTTCTTTCTTTCTTTCTTTTTTTTAAAGAAAACTAATAACAAGAAGAAAAAATAATCATTATCAATAACAACTCAGAGATAAAAGTTTAGATATCTTCAAGATATCAGGAGATTCAGGAGAGGGACCAAAGACTATGAGAAGGTGCTGAATCCCCTGGACTATTATTATTATTTTAAAAGATTTTATTTATTTATTTGTCAGAGAGAGAGAGAGAGAGGAGAGAGAGAGAGAGAGAGAGAGAGAGCACAAGCAGGAGAAGTGGCAGGCAGAGAGAGAAGCAGGCTCCCCACTGAGCAAGGAGCCTGATGTGGGACTTGATCCCAGGACCCTGGGATCATGACCAGTGCCAAAGGCAGTGGATTAACCAACTGAGCCACCCAGGCATTCCCCCCACCTTGGATTATTAAGCTAGTTAATAAATATAGGTACCATTGGCTTTCAAGTAAAAGCAATTACAGAATAACAGAGGCAAATGGGACAAACTGAAAGAAGAAATTAAGTTGGTAGAAATAGTTCCAAGTAGAATAGTAGTTACTAATTTAACAAGTAAACTAATCAGTTAAAAAAAATACCCAAAGATTTAGAGATTGGAAAATTAAAAACAGAAGCAATACTCAGAGTCAGGCTGCTTACAGAAGATACATCTAAGCAGAAGGACACATGGAGGCTATAAATAAAATCATGGAAAAAGACATGTAAAATAAAAACAGAGAGTATCCCACAAGTCATTACTTGTTGGGTTACTGCATAACCCTGATGCAAAAGCCAGGCCAAAAACATTACAAGAAATGAAATGAAAGTTACAGGATATATGTGTACACACACTCACATTCCCAGAAAAAACATACTAAATGAGAAAACATTAGGAACATTTAAAAAAAGATTTTATTTATTTATTTGAGAGAGAAAGGGAGAGAGAGCATGAGCAGGGGGATGGGCAGAGGGAGAGGAAGAAGTTGACTTGCCCTGAGAGCCTTACACAAGGCTTGATCCCAGTACCCTGGGATCATGACCTGAGCCACCCAGGTGCCCCTATAAGCAACTTTTAAAATCAGGAATATAACTCTGATCACATGACTAACATTGTATTGGGGATTCTAGATACCTGTGATATAAAATAATGAGACAAGAAAATATAAGAGAAGGGGAAACCTCATCATTTGTAGAAGTATGTTCTACTACATAGAAAACTCAAAAGAATTTATAACTTATTAAAAAAATGGGGTAATTGGGGCGCCTGGGTGGCTCAGTGTGTTAAGCCTCTGCCTTCAGCTCAGGTCATGATATCAGGGTCCTGGGATCGAGTCCCACATCAGGCTATCTTCTAGGCAGGGAGCCTGCTTCCTCCAATCTCTCTCTCTCTCTCTCTTTCTCTGCCTGTCTGCCTCTCTGCCTACTTGTGTTCTCTCTCTGTCAAATAAATAAAATCTTTAAGAAAAATGGGGTAATTTATCAATTTGGTTATATATAAGTTATATGCAACAGTCAAATTTCAAAACATGAGCAACAAACAATTAGAAACATTATTAAAAACAAGTAAAAATTTACGTAGTCTCAGAGGACACTCAGCAGCTAGGAATAAAGCCAACAACAGATTTGCAAGATATCTACAGGAAAAACCATCAAGATTTTATCTTATTTTATTATCAAAATTATTAAGAGCTATTAGAAGACTTAAATGAAGTAATACACTATGTTTATTGATAGAAATATATTATTAATATTGTATATGGGCAAATGTTCCCCAAAGTATTCCACAAGATAATCTTGTGGATTCATTTGATTTTTCAAAGAAAATATGAATAGGATTCTCCAGACTGATGCATCATTTTGGCAGGATAACTCCAAAATCTATACTGAAGTGTAAAGGGCCAAGAATTATCAGGATATATTTTTTAAAGATTTTATTTATTTATTTGATAGACAGAGATCACAAGTAGGCAGAGAGGCAGGCAGAGAGAGAGAGAGGAGGAAGCAGGCTCTCTGCGGAGCAGACAGCCCGATGTGGGGCTCGATCCCAGGACCCTGGGATCATGACCTGAGCCAAAGGCAGAGGCCTTAACCCACTGAGCCACCCAGGTGCCCCTATCAGGATATTTTTTAAAAATTTCTTTTCAGTGTTCCAGAATTCATTGTTTATGCACCACTCCCAGTGCTCCATGCAATACATGCCCTCCATAATACCCACCACCAGGCTCACCCAACCCCCACCAAAACCTCGGTTTATTTCGCAGAGTGCACAGTCTCTCATGGTTCAACTCCCCCTCCAATTTCCCCCAACTCTCTTTTCCTCTCCATCTCCCCATGTCCTCCATGTTATTCCTTATGCTCCATAAGTAAGTGAAACCATATGATAACTGACTCTCTCTGCTTGACTTATTTCACTCAGCATAATCTCTTCCAGTCCCGTCCATGTTGATACAGAAGTTGGGTATTCATCCTTTCTGATAGAGGCATAATACTCCATAGTTTATATGGACCACATCTTTTTTATCCATTTGTCTGTTGAAGGGCGTCTTGGTTCTTTCCACAGTTTGGTGATTATGGACATTGCTGCTATGAACATTGGGGTACAGATGGCCCTTCTTTTCACTATATCTGTATCTTTGGGGTAGATACCCAATACTGCAATTGCAGGATATTTTTGAAAAAGACAAGTGAAAGAGAGAGAGACTTGCCCTATAATGCAGTAGGACTTCTTGGAAAGTTATAGTTGTTAGGGCAGTGTAGCATCAGCCCTGGAATCAGTAGAAGAGAAAACCAAGAAACAGGCCTGCATGTATATGATATGTGAGGTGGTATGTCAAATCAATAGGGAAAGAAGATACTTGTAAATAGAGCTGGAAAAACATGGTTATTCTTATGGGGGAAAAAAAAATCCCTACCTCACACTGTATACAGAATTCAACATAAAATGCATTAAGAGTTCAAATATAAAAATAAAACTTTAGAATACTTAGTAGAAATTATTAACATCATTTAGACATTGGGATAAGGATAATTTTCTTAAAACCAAAAAAAAAGTTTACTATAGGAAAAAAACCTGGCAAATTTGCTTAACAAAAAATTTAAAAAATGTGTTCATTAAGATATACTTTTAAATTGTAAAATAACTTACAGGCTAGGAGAAGACATTTGCAAAACACAGAAAGAAAGCATTAGTATCAAGAATAAATAAGCTCTGTAAGTAAGTAATAACACAGCAAGTAGAAAAATGGGCAAAAGTCATAAATGAGCAATCATCTTAGCCAAAATTCATAAGGCTGACAGTATCTAGTGTTGGAGAAGATATAGATCCTTAGGTCCAATGGTGTGGATAACTTTAAGACCTTTGTTACCAAGGTTAAACATGCATATACCCTATAATTCACCAAGGTGTATACTCAAGAGAGAGGAGCATACAAGAAAAATGTAGAATGTTCTTAGTAGCACTGTTTGCTATACAAAAAAACCCAGAAACAGCTCAAATTCCCAGGAAGGGAAGGTGACTGCTCTACTGTTACAATGGAATAGTATGTAGCCACCCAAATCTGTAACCATAGTAATAGCAACCACCTGGATACATCTTAGCAATTAGCTATGAAGTGAAAACAGTGAGTCCATGAAGATTGTACATAGCTCCATATTCTTTTTTTTTTTTTTAAAGATTTTTATTTATTTATTTGACAGACAGAGATCACAGGTAGGCAGAGAAGCAGGCAGAGAAAGAGGAGGAAGCAGGCTCCCTGCAGAGCAGAGAGCCCGACGTGGGGCTCAATCCCAGGACTCTGGGATCATGACCGGAGCCGAAGGCAGAAGCTTTAACCCACTGAGCCAACCACCCAGGCGCCCCAGCTCCATATTCTTTTTATGAAGCCAAACATGATATGTATTCAAAACATGCATAACATCCTTAGAGAGACATGTAGGTACTGTAAATGTACATAAAAGGGAAAAAACAGTAGTGAGATGAATACAGGATTTGGGATGAGGATTATCTAGGTCGGGGGAAGCAGAGAGTAGGAGGGGAAAATGTCATGGCTGTATGTGGTTACTGCCCAAATCCTACTTCTTGTTTGGGGTGCTGAGATCATGGATACTTAATACAGCATTATAAGGAAGGGAGGAAGACGGGAGGGAGAGAAGTAAGAGGGAGGGAGGAAGGAAGGATGGAAAGAAATAGGAGGCGAAAAAAAGAAGAAAAGAGAAGACAAAAGAAGGACAAAAAGAGACAAGCTCGTTAAATACTGCTCTGTGTCTTGGCATCTCAAGTGGAAACTCTCACAGCACACCCTCAAAAATCTCCCTGCAGAATGTCACTCGTTAACTGGTTTCCCAGACTTGTGGGCTCTGCTTAAATCTGTCCTGATTAGGGATATTAAAGAAGACCTTGATGTCTCTGGGGGTAGGCCCGTGAGTGACCCAACTGCCAACAACAATGGCACATCATTGAAATGTATTTAGGAAGCACACATGTGAACAGATGTGTTGCGTGTGGAAAAGGCAAACACTCCATGATTCGCAACCTTACGCTCCTTTATCTTGCTCTTTTCCTTTTCCCTCCTTCTTTCCTTCATTCTCTTTCTCCTAAACCTCCCTACAATGCTCACACGGGGAAGGGGCAATGGCCTGGACTTCCTTTGGGGAGAAGAAAAGTATGAAATCTGCTCCTTGTGGAGTCAGAATACATCTTGTTTGGGCAATTTGTATTTCATGGCACACATGTAAATTACCATGTGGAATTTAATAACCCAATCGAGCGCATTCAATAGGGCCAAACTGGCTTTTATTTCCCGATTTCTGAAGGAGGTTTCTGGCCTTAAGGATGGGGGAAATTTTCACAGATGGCAGCATTTTGATTTAAAATATTTTTCTGCTGAAAGATCAGCTCCAGACTTGCCCGACTCCTAGAATGGGGGGGAAGAGAGGAGCGGAAGGTGGTAATTTGCAAAGAAAGGAAGGAAAAACAATAATATTTATTTGATTACATTTTCCTGTGTTCTAGTGGGGGGTAAATTACAGGCCTAATGACTTCAGTGTTGAGCTTTTGCCTTGAACAAAGCTTGCTGAGACACTGAGGGCTTTGGAGCTAAAGGGAACACACAGAGGAAATACTGCCTATTGGCTCCAAACACCCTTTTCCTCGTCTCCTTACATTGACGACAAATGAGCAATAACAGAAGAAGGGAAAACATTTTGGATTATTAATAAGGCCTTTCATTATCGGTCATTTTTAATTCTTACGACAGCTCTGTGCAAAGGGACTCTCACCCCCATTTTATAAGTGAAGAACTGGGATTTTTCATGATTGCATATGATTTACCGGTGTTTTAGACTTGGGGTTTGTACAAGTGTCTCTTATTATTTTCCAAAGACTGAATTCCCTAGCATTGGCCACCTTCCTTAAAGTTCCAGATGCCTCTTTAAAAAGGCTCTCTGGGCCCAGAAATGAGGAAGCAGGATGAACCCCAATGTCGAGCTGCACTGGAATGACCCCTGGCTGAGAGGGCTGACCAGCTTCCCAGCGCCTGGTGTACCCCACCAGCCTCCCTCTGCCCCGTCCAAATGGCTCACCTGTGCAGTGCCCCACCTACTGAGGGAGTTTGAGCACCGTAAGAGCAGAGATGTCAAGAACTGGTCAACTTGGGTTTGATCATCTCCCAACACAGTATTGTCAGGGGGTGTTAATCACCACTTCAAGTTTCCATTCCTTGCCTTTCATTTAGGAAAAGTTACATGCATGGACCGTCAATCTGTGAGGGTGAAATGCAGTGGTGCTCTCATGGACTGGCTCTGTGTGATACTGCTCTGGTCTCAGCCCTTGGAGACACATGACTTTATCCTGATGAATGGCTTTTTTTTTTTTTTTTTTTTTTTTTTTTTTTTTTTTTTAGAGAATAAAGGCGAGAGAAACAAAAAACCACACTCATCCATAGCCTCTTGATTGGAAGAATATGGCTTGGAATTTCCTCCAAGGCAGAAGGGAAGCCTCATCAATTTCTGCAAAAGCCAAGTCTTGTCCCCTGTTGATGTTTCTGGAAGGTAACATTAGCAATGGTAGGAAGAACACGGGACTAAAAAATAAAAAACCCTTGTGATTTCAAAATCCTCACTAGGACACTTAATGTCTGTGTGACCCAGAGCCATTCACTGGGCTTCTCTGAGTCATAAATAACACCTGTCCACCCCACTGAAGGAAGTGAAAAGAGACCAGACAGGTAAAGAAGATTTTTTAATTATAAAGTAGCCTCAGACATAAAGCAGTATTATCTCTCCTACTGCAATGACTGATAGTCTGCTCTATCTAACAACATATGTTTCTCTGTAAAATTCCTTAAGGAGACTCATACTTAAAAATCATTCTGAAATAGACCCCAGAACCTTCTTTGTTAGGAGAAGTTCCCAGCTCCAGTGCCCCTGACTGCCTGGGCTCTGTGTTCAGACATACCAGAGGGATCTTTATCACTGGGGGATTTGGGGAAATTTCTAATTTGTGGGACTAGATGAGAATAAGATTATACACTTTCTCCATCTCAGCAGGAGAGAAGCGCTTTCCAAACACAGCTAACAACCTTCAGATAAATCTGTCCCGGTGACCAGGTATTTGTAAAAGGTTAATTGAAGATGCATCCCACATTATCATGGATTCTCAACCTGGACATGATTGCACTTGGCTCAATCCACCAAGTTTTCATCCCCCTTCTGCCTGCACTCATCTGATGATAAAATGCCATGTCTCTATTACTGGCATTCGACCTTTAAATGGCAAAGAGCCGCTTTGTCATCAGATAGAGTCGTGAAGAGCCGTAAAGGAGGAGACAGAGTGAGAATACTAACACAGCTAAAGCTGGTGCATTATGAAGCCCCGTCCACTCCAACGCGGGCTTCTGATAGACAGCAGGCTAACGCGGGGCTTCCCGGCTTCCCCTCCCCAGCCCTGTAGGGCAACCCTGTGTCATTACTGAGAGCCAGCGGTGTGTCCATCCATTCACAGACTTTCTGCTTTCAAATTTAGATGAAAAACTCCCTTTCTCTTGTTCAAAGTTAAGTGATAATAATTGATACTTGATTGCCAGTTGTATCGTCGTGCGTGGTTCTGTCTGCCCGATGTGTCTGGTCATGGACACTGAAAATCCTCTGGCTCTTGAACACGCTCTGTAGGACCCTATCAAGCAGTCTCCATTGGACACTTGAGAGTTAAAGTGCATCTCTGCCGTCAAATTGCTGGGCAATGCTGCCAAGCCACTTAACCTTTCTGTGCCTCTGCCTCCAGAGCTATAAAGTAGAATGAGTTTAATAGCATTGCCTCACCTTCTAATGGGAGTGTTTTCAGGAATAACTAATGCTAAACCTTGTAAAACATATGGAAAACTAAGCCACAGGACTAGAAACCTTGATCTCAACTTGACTTTTTTCACCAGGGTGTGGAGAGGAGAGAGAAGGGAAGGCAGCATTTCTGTGTTAGTCTCCAAACAACCAAATCCTTTGGGAGTTTTGCACACCAGAAATCAACACATAATATCTCTGTCAGGAAAGGCAGCGGCGTAGTGCATAAAGAAGAACGTGTCAGTTGATCTGGGAATTCTAGGCTTCCTAATGCAAGCTGGGTTCCCTGATATCTCAGGATTCAGATTTGATGCCTGTCCCTCACTGCTGGTCAGTTCATCATCTTGTTCCTGGCCATCATCAGTGTTTTTCTGTCACCTTCACACTAATCCTCACACAACAGGGAGTTGTCACCAAAGCAAGATGACGAACCCACTGTTAAGATGCGTGTACTAAGTGCACGCAAGTTACATAGTCATTTAGGAGAAGTAGAATGATAAGAAATGGAACTTATTCTCAGGCATCTGAGATGAGACTACCAGGCATGGAATAATTCAGACATAAGATGAAACCCCACGTAAATCAAGGCTAACATTTATGGTACAGACTGCCCATCTGTAGGGTTTTGGAGAAAACTCCCACAAGAGTTATCAACACATCTTGCAAGCTTTTTAGAAAAATGGGATTGGGACAGGTGGGGAGGGGATGAAGAGGCTATTACAAGAAGGGCAGGATGGGGACGCTTGGGTGGCTCAGTCGGTTGGGCGTCTGCCTTCAGCTCAGGTCATAATCCCAGGGTCCTGGGATCGAATCCCACATTGGGTTCCCTGCTCAGCGGGGAGCCTGCTTCTCCCTCTGCCGGCTATGCCTGCTGCTCCCCCTGCTTGTGTCCTCTCTCTGACAAGTAAATAAATAAAATTAAAAAAAAAGGGGGGGGCAGGTTGATCCTAAGTACAGAGAATAGTAGGTGGGGGGCACGGAGGAGCTGGACATAGAGTAGAGAAGGTGCGTACTTGAGATAGTGATGTCTGGTTGGCTAGAATCAGGGTCATGAGGGAGGTTGAAAGCAATGTTCACTGCTTAATTTTACATAAAATACTTAGTCTAAGGGAAGTGTCCCTTCTTTTTCTATGGACTAAAATTTGTGGACTCTGCAACAGCCATTGACCACTCACAAGACTCCCCCCTGCCAACATCCTAATATGGTTTGGTGCTCTGAAATTCTGAAATTAATGGAAGTGGAATTTTTGGGTAAGTGGGCTCTTAAAACCATCCCTAGGAGGTCTGCTTCATAGCATCATCATTACGAGCAAACTGATGCACTTGTTCATACCATTGTTAAAATGGTATGAAAATATAAAAGAGTAAGAGTGAGGATGGGAGAACCCCAAATTCTACAGTCATACCAGGTCAACTTAACATTTAGATACGACAGACAAATGCCCATTCATGGTGTGATTTCAGGGACTTTGGAAAATGCCCAAAGTGTCAAAAAATAAAACATCTCCCCCGCAACCTTTAGCCCTGCTATGGCTGAAATTCTACCAACAACACTTAATCCCTTTAGTTTAAGGAGCTGATCCCTGTTAAAATGTCTATATCCATGGAAGCAGTAATAATTTAAGCTGCTCCCTCAAGCTACTATCCAATTTTTTTTTTTTTTCCCACTGTGACTTCTTCACTGAGTGGTCTACACCCAATTTCCTTACCATCCACTTTCTCTTTAATCTCATAAAATCTAGCTTCTATCTCCATATCTCAGTGATGGCCATTCTCCCCCAGGGCACCAAAGACCTCCTAATCACCAACTCTTTCTTATCACATTGAACCCTATACTGTACTCTCTTCCCTAAAAATCTCCTCTCTCATTATCCAAGCTACAATGTGCTGGAACTCTCTTCTAGATTGCCCTGGTGTTTTTTTCCATGTAACCCTCAAATCCTCCAGAATAGCTAATATTTGCCAATTACTTTACAGGTGGCTAAATGTCTTCATCCATAGCATGTGTGATTTTCAAAACTTTATGAGGTATGTATATTGTTACCATCTCAAGTTTAAGAAAATGAAAGCTCAGAGAGCTGCTAATCAGTAAAGTTGAGAAGTTGACCCAGGCTTCCTGCCTTCAAGCCTCTGTTCTATCTTCATGGCCATCTTTCCGTCATCTTCTCTTCCCTCTCTTCAACTTGTTCATTCATTCAACATGAATTAAACTGTATTCCATGATCTTAAATATCAGGACATACAATGTGGACGACCCAGCTGTAACTGCAACCCAAAGACAGCAGGATGAAGGAGGGATGAATTCTGGGTTGAAATCCTGGTTTTTCCACTTAGTGTTCTTGTTGGGACCATAACTTTGGGAAAGTTATTTAATCTTTGTGATTCTTTCTTACCTTATTTGTAAAATGGGAAAAATAAGACTAGTCTTATTTTCCAGTTTTGTGAGGCTTAAGGAGATGATTCAGACAGAACATTGAACATGTTATTTGAAACACCAAGATATCTCAAATATAAATGTGAGATGCTGCCATTAGCTCTATTAGGGAGATTTGAACAGATGGTCTCAGAGAATTCCTGTCTACATTCTTTCTTTTTCGATCCAAATGAGTACCTTTTTGGACTTTTCCATCTTTCTGTCCATGGCATTGGTATTCATTCCCCTCAGCACCTGGATGTGAAATCTGGCTCCTTCTCTTCTTTTTATCCAATCACTTACCAGGCTTGGTTTATTCTTCCTTCACTGTGTTCTTCCCACTTGGATCACTGATGTGCCCTCCCATGGTCTCTTGAGTGTTTGACCTCCCTCCATTCCAATTCAACCGTCCTATGTCAGTGATAATGATTTTTCAAAACTATAGCTTTACTATTTTTTCCTGGGTAGAAAAACACCCAAACATCCACTGGTGGTCCATTGCCTGTTGGGAAAATCACAAATTGTTCCATATGGAATTCAAAGTCATCCTGGACCTGACGCCTACATCCTTCTTCCCATCTCTTCTGCTCCCTTTGTACTTAAGTCTTATTTTCTGCTCAAAGCTTCTGTTTCAACCAGAAGTTCTATTCATAACCCCAGGCTTTTGATTTATATTCCTGCCCTCCCCACTGCTATGCCCTTATCTGCTTCCAGGGAATCTTCTGAAATATACTCTCTTTGCTTCCCTTTCTACGTTAACTTGGCCCTAGGCTCTGCCTTCATCTCCTCCTCAAAATTCTCTTGCTCCACAGTCATCTCAACTATATCTCAGTCTGATAGTAACAACAGCTACTATTCATTGACTGTCTGCTGTATCTTTTACCCGCACTGTATGTCACCAAATACTTAAGCAATATCCTGCAAAATGGTTACCACACGCATTTTACAGATGAGGAGATAAAGGCTTTAACACTAAGGAATTTGACCAAGACCTCAAGGTCTTGGCAGATGTGAGAATTAGACCAACTCTGAACATGTACCTAATGCATAACACCATTTCTGCCCAACACTTACTTCCATTTTAAAACGAGCATCTGCTACATTGCATACATATTTTAAAATGTTTTAATGAGAAAAAATATTTTAACAAGAATATTCGTTCTCTTAAATTCGTCTCTAAGTTCCTAGAGACCATTTTCCCATGACTGCATATTGTGTTTTTCTGTAGCAGTGGGTGACTGATTCTAGAGGTTTCACGGAAAATCAAAAGGGTTGATATACCTAGTTCTAAGTGTACATTCTGAATAAATTCTCCACATCCCAAGACATCTGGAAAAGATAAAGGATTATCTGAAAGGAGAAGGAAAGTATGGATTTTGATGTAAGAGGCTGCCTGTGAGTACATGTGTACATTAGTATTTAATGCCTCTTGGGGGCATAGTAAATATTAGAGCAGCTGAAACACCTCACATATCTTGTGTCACAGTATATGTGAGCCCTTGTGACATTCTGGATCCACGTACCTCTTAGTATTTCTAACCTCTGGAATCAATATTTTGGCCCACTAGGTTGTTTTAGTTTGTTTCTTTGTTTTTGATCACAACACATCCTCCCTGTTAGTAGAGGGCATGGCCATATTTTCATAATGTGATTATATGTGTTTATATAGGATATAAACGAGATTGGTGTGTCTGTTTATACGTTTGTATATTACAGGCAGCATTAATTCAACCTCTATTGAACTCCTGATATATAAGTATGAGAGAAACGCGGATGTGGGACCTAAGAATTATTATCACAGATGACTCTTCTTTCTTTTATGGTTTTATTTATTTATTTTTTTTGTAAGAGAAGGAGAGACAGCACAAGCAGGGTGAGCAGCAGGCAGAGGGAGAAACAGGAACTGCTTCTCAACTCCCTGTTGAGCAAGGAACTCCGTGTTGAGCAAGGAATCTGATGTGGAAATTGATCCCAAGACCCTGGGATCATGACCTGAGCAGAAGGCAGATGCTTAACTAACTGAGCCACTCGGGTGCCCCTACAGATGGCTCTTCTCTCCCTCTTGATAGACGTGATAGACGTGAAGGACGTCATCTTGATAAAGACGTATTTCTACGCCAGTCTTAAAGAGTTGAGAAGTTCTGGGTACATGTAGGAAGCTTTCCTTTGATCTCTCCCTGGTCTCTGTAGGCGTTGGAGCTCTGTCAATCCTCACACCTCTCATGGCCTTTCTGGGTCCCTCAGGCTCCTTTCAGTGAAAACCACCTACTGTTGTCTCTCTGGATGTCTCTTCCTCTCTGATTCCTCATGAGATTTTATCCCCTGTGTCTTTGTAGAACTCAACTCTTCTCTTTCATGCAACTTGGCAGAAGCCCCAAAAAGCTGAAGATTATGGTCTTTCTCTGTATCTGTGTGTGGATCTTTGTAATTATATTTTCGATCAGAAAGGAGTAATTTTCTTTACACCTAAGCCCTGAAGCTCCCCTCTAAAATTTACAACTTGCTTCTGACTCAGCCTGCTTTAAGATACTAACTTACTAAATTCCAAGCCTACAAGAACATAACTTCCTTTAAAGTATATTTAGTTGGAATATCCAGGTACTAAAAAAATGAATATGAAGTGGGTGCACCACCACCACTCCCCCACAGTTTTATTCCATTAGTAATAAATTCCATTTATTCCATTATTCCATGAATTCTATATATTCTTAGCATCCCTAGATCACAAGTCTATCAAGAGAGACGTGCATTGAATTTCTTTTAGTTTCTGGGGTCAAAATTAAATTTTGAATGCAAAGCCAAGCAGACAGTGATGATTCAGCAGTCACTGGGTACCTTCTCTCTGAGCTCTTGTACCAGGCACCATGGGGAATAGAAATGTGAATAACATACAGCCCTTATGGGGTGCCTGGGTGGTTCAGTCATTAAGTATCTGCCTTCAGATCAGGTCATGATCCCAGGACCCTGTGATTGAGCCCCACTTTGGGCTCAATGCTCAGCAGGAAGCCTGCTTCTCCTTCTCCCTCTCCCCCTGCTTGTGTTCCCTCCCTCTCTCTGTCAAATAAATAAATAAAATCTTAAAAAAAAATACAGCCCTTATTTTCAACATGCTTGTCATCTGTTGAGAGAGCAAAGTATGTACCCAAATCATTGAGCTACAAAGCAGGATTTTAAGGAAATCAATAAGAGACAAGATTTCCAGGGACTCAGGGAAAGAAGAAGAGTATAGGCTGTGCTTTAAACCATTGAGCTGATGTCAGGAAGCAGAAATGATGAGTAGACATGAGAAGCCACAGCCAGAGTGTGAACAAAGATGACCAAGCCTGAAAAATCCCAGCCTTGATCTGAAGTAGTTTTAAAAAATATATTTGACTGAAGCAAGGTTAGATGCAAATCTAGTGGTGAAAGATCAGCCTGAACACTTCAGTTTGGGAGTCATGTGGAACTGGGGCTTAAATGATGTAAAGGACCTTGAATTTTATTCTTTGCCAATAAGAAGACACTGAAATTTTCAGAAATAACTTGTTATCAATTCTTGAGCAATAAAAGAATTTAATATCACCTTTGATGTAGCTTCTTGTAAAAATATGAATATTTCCCTCCCCTTGGGGGTATAGAACGCCTTTTTAAGCTTACAAAGAAAGAACAAAAACATTAAGGGCAAGACATTAATAGCACAGTGATGGAAGAGAGAATAAAACCAGGCATCCTTGGTGGATATTAATGTTCCATTTCATGGTGCAGGATGCCAACAGCCTCTAGCATCCTAACAATGGATACTCAGAGCCTGGTGTTGGATTGGGTGTTAGGCAACAAATTCCAGGAGCGTTTTTTTCCCTAAAAGGCTTTGCCATCCATGGGGGGGACTATGTGGCCTCTCCCAAAAATCCGAGCGTAATCTTTACAGGCTTTTTGTCGGCATAACAGCAGACTGTTACCGTACAAACAGTCATTAACCACAGGCTGTGGGCAAAGCTAATCCTGAGTGCACTGCAACCCATTGGAACCAGGAAATCTGAGCTGCTGCTAATAGGCTTCCAGCAGCTGAGTCCTTAGCGGGTTTTGGCCCAGCTTCCCATTCCTGATAATAGGGCTCCCTTCTTGCCTGTGCACTGTTGTTTAGTTCTGTTAGGGGATTTTTCACCGGTTGAAAGAAAAATCAGAGATCAACATTTTTTTCCCCTCTGAAAATTCAATCTCAGAGTTGGACAGGGATCTCAATGATTTTTAATGTTCAACTAGAATTTGTACATGGGTGCTGAGGCCCAGTATAGGTGGGGGGTGACTGGTGCAAAACAACACAGGCGTTTTCTGTCCATCTCCTCATTTATGAACATTACTCTTAGTTTCAAGCTCGGTAGATCTGGAAAGCCATGGTGTCTCCCTATGCTACTTAATTCATACCCTCCCTTATTATAGCTTGGCTCTTGGACATCTGAACTTACAGTCTATTTCACGTGGTTCTGACACTTCTCCACAATGTCTCTCAAACTATAGCCCTTCATGGATTGCTTGACAAAATGAGTATCAAGGGAAAGAAAAAAACTGGCAGACCTGAAGGATTGGAATAGTTGGAAGTTTATGGGAATGTGTTTGGAGGGCAGCACAGCCCACTTAGCCTAACGGACATCAAGAACCAACTGTGGAATGTCTGTCATTTCAAGGTCATAAAGAAAACAATTCTGGACATCTGATTTCAACACTTATTCGCTCATTGACTAAATAAGAGGTAAAGGCTCCTACCACGTGTGAGGTGTTGAGCTGGCTGCAGAGATAGGTCATCTTTTATTTTGTCTAAGAAGGTCAAATTTCTATGACACAGAACCTGGCTCATGGGTCCATATCTTAGTTGCAAGCTGCCTTCAACCGAGACTCATATGGGACAGAATTTTATAAATGTGGAAAGGGAGGTCAGGTGTTCAGTGGCCAAAGGGATGCAGATGGGGAAATTTATCATAAATGTGCCCACTTGACTTTAGAGCTTGACAGTGGCAGAGAGATCCTAGGACTTGGAAGATGAGAAAACTGCAGGTCAAAGGAGAGCAAGTTGACACATTGCAAAGAACACTTCTGTCCTCACCAAGTTAACAAAAAAAGAGAGGGCCCTGGCATATCCAGATTGTATGTTATGATCAGGTAAAATGATCGCAGCAGGATTATTCCCTCATACTGAGAAAAATGCACCATATGAAACATGTTAGAACCTATGGAATAGGTCCAATACAGCACTTTTAAATGGAATTTTACTTCAAATAATGGATCTTGGCATGGAGATGCTGCAAGTGATTATCATTGCTCTGTGTGTGGGGGGGGGGTGTTGTAGGTGTATTGGTGGTAGAGCAGGAGTGGATATAGATACTGGAAAATTATGGATAACTTGATGAAATCTTTCTGATTCTTTTCATCATAATGAGGTGGGGTTATTTGGAACTCTAAGACACAACCTTGGACTAGTGTCTCTCTGGTCAAAAAGTTCCCTTTGTTACTTGTTAAAATTCCCTTTATCAAGTCCAGTGGGATGCTACATGACATTCAGATATTAACTCTATACCTTTAATTCTTCACCAAAGGGGAGATAATTTAACAGGAAGAAAAGATTGGGCTTTGGAAATGGTTTGGTTGTCTCAGTGATGGGGCAAGGGGAACAAGGGATTTCTCCTATAACTACATGGCTGATTTTTTGTGGAGGCAATTGGGAAATTATTTCAGTAACTGTGAGATGTTCTGACTCATTTTATTTTCTTCCTTGGGGCAAAAATATGTTTATAAACAATCACATGTTTTAACTTAGTTGGGGGGCACTGAAAGTTCTCTCCCTCTCTCTTTCTCTTGATATGACGAAAGCATGATTCTTAAACAAAGAGAAATTTCGAACAGGAAAATTATAGGTATGACAAATTCTCTTCTTTGCTTTAGCTATGAAGCCCAGGGGCACCTGGGTGGCTCAGTCAGTTAAGTGCCTGACTCTTGGTTTTGGTTTGGGTCATGCTCTCAGGGTTGTGAGATCGAGCCCACATTGGGCTCTGTGCTCAGTGGGGAGTCTGCTTGAGATTCTCCCTCTCTCCCTCTTCTTTGCCCCCTCCCCCACTTGTGCTCTATCTGTCTAAGATAAGTGAAGAAAATCTTTAAATAAATACAAAGCTCATTTTCTGTAAAGGGACTTATTAGCCTATCTTGCTTATTAGCTGTATAAAATATTCATGTCTATTAATCCATTTGTTTTCTATAAGAAGGAAAGATTATTACATAGTGATGTTAAAGATTATTATTTTTTTTTTTTAAGAGGGGGCAGGGGTCTAGGACCAGAGGGAGCAGAGGGAGAGGGAGAGAGAGAATCTCAAGCAGGCTCCATATTTAGGGAGGAGCCTGACACCGGGCTTGATCTAATGACCCTGAGACCATTACACCAGCTGAAATCAAGAGTCAGATATTCAACTGACTGAGCCACCCATAAAATATCCCATGTGTTTCTGATCCATGTGGATTAGAACCAATAAAAAGGACACTTCTTTGTCTGGACACAAGAGTATTGGGAAATAAGACAGATATTTAAACATCAAATCTGTGATTCCAGTCCTCAGGAAAAGCTTTCATTTTTGGGAAATATGGTAGACTGACTAACAATCCTGAAACTCTCATTGCCAAACAAGTTCTAGAGAAAATGTTTATTGAAAATATTTTAGGGGCACTTGGGTGGCTCAGTGGTTTAAGCCTCTGCCTTCGGCTCAGGTCATGATCCCAGGGTCCTAGGATGAAGCCCCACACCAGGCTCTCTGCTCAGCAGGGAGCCTGCTTCCCCCCCCCCCGCCTGCATACTTGTGAGATCTCTCTCTGTCGGATAAATAAATAAAATCTTTAAAAAAATTTTTAAATTCAAAGATGAAGTTCTAAGAATACAAAATATATGTGCACACGAATCCAGGTGCTAAGAGAGTCCTGGAGCTGCCCATCCCTGGGACACTTATTGATCTGAGGAGCCTAGAACTTTGGCATCAATGGCTACCTGCCAAGTGGGTCAGGAGACAAAGCCTTTGGCCTTATCGGGATGGGGAGGCAGATCAGAGAATCTAGCATATATCATGGACACCAGATGATGCCCAACCTCAAGAAAAGGATGAATTGGACAATTCCAGAAATGTCTTGGGCTTGGCTCTACATGGAGGGGGAATGGGAAAATTCTCTAAAGATACATAGATATGATTTACCTTATATGGGTTTGTACACTTTTTTTAAAGCAAAGTTTTAAAGATTTTATTTATTTATTTGACAGAGAGAAAGAGTGAGAGAGACAGTGGGAGAAGGAAAACAGGCAGGGGGAGTGGGAGAAGCAGGCTTCCTGCCAAGCAAGGAGCCCAGTGTGGGTTTCAACCCCAGGGCCCTGGGATCATGACCTGAGCTGAAGGCAGACACTAAACAACTGAGCCACCCAAGAACCCAGGGTTAGTACACTTAATTCAGGGTGTTCGCATGGCCTCATAACCCAGAAGTTGAAAAGTTTACCTAAAAGTGAACCACGTTTGGTTCAGCTCAAGGAACCTGGCAGAATCTAATGTTGTTCCTTCATGACAAATGATCTCAGTTCAGGCCTCCAAGAATTTCCACTGAAAGAGTTTGAGCAAACATGTGCTCACAATAAAAAATAACAAAACACATAAGATCACTAGCATCCTGATTGAGAGTCAGCAGAACAAGGAGCAGATTAGAACTTTCAGATTGGAGTTATAGGATATACAGATCAGATATATAGGATATACAGAATATATGTATATTTAATCTGTTTTAAAAATACAAGAAAGAAGAATCTGGCTTAAAAACAGATATACTAAAAAAATCTATATTTCAAAATATATAAAAGCTACAGCTATTTATTTATTTATTTATTTATTTTTAAACGAATTAAATTTTTTTTCAGAGTTCCAATATTCATTGTTTATGCACCACACCCAGTGCTCCATGCAATATGTGCCCTCCTTAATACCCACCACCAGGCTCACCCAATCCCTCACCCTCCTCCCCTCCAAAACCCTCAGTTTGTTTCTCAGAGTACACAGTCATGGTTTGTCTCCCCCTCCGATTTCCCCCAACTCACTTCTCCTGTCCTTCTCCCAGTGTCCTCCATGTTATTCCTTATGCTCCACAAGTAAGTGAAACCATATGACTCTCTTTGCTTGAGTCAACAAAACAAAGAGGCAACCCATGGAATGGGAGAAGATATTTGCAAATGGCACTAAAGACAAAGGGCTGATATCCAAGATCTATAAAGAACTCCTCAAACTCAACACACACAAAGCAGATAATCATGTAAAAAAAAATGGGCAAAAGATGTGAACAAACACTTCTCCAATGAAGACATACAAATGGCTAGCAGACACATGAAAAAGTGTTCATCATCACTAGCCATCAGGGAGATTCAAATCAAAACCACATTGAGACACAGATATATATTTAAAATTAAAACTCAATTAAAGGAGAAGTTTGGATTGAGATGAAGAGTGAGTTTATAAAATGGAAGGTAGACTTTAAGGTATTAAATAGAATGCTTCACAGAGGGGGAAAATTAGAATAAAAAGAAACAGACATGTAGAGAAATGGAAGGAAGAGCAAAAGCAGTCAAATATACATTTAATCACAATTTTAAGAGTTTAATAGAAATAATAGCAGAAAGATAACATTTGGAGTTTGACGGCTGATAATTTTCCAGAATTGATGAAAAAGAGGACCCCTTAGATTCAAAAAGCCTGATGAACTACATGCAAGAAAAAAATAAAAGAAAGTCACATTTAGACATGTCCTAATAAACTAGTAGGGCACTAAGTATATAATAAAATAACTTTATGGCAGCCAGAGCAAAACATTGCTTACATGAAAAAGTGAGTCAACTCATATCTGACTTTTCGGTAACAACAAAGACATCCAGAAGGAACATAAAAAAAATATATAGCTTTGGGGCACCGGGGTGGCTCAATTATTAATTGTCTTCCTTTGGCTCAAGTTGTGATCCCAGGGTCCTGGGACTGATCCCCCAATCCTGGGATTCATCCCCATGTTGGGCTACCTGCTTCGCAGGAAGCCTGTTTCTCCCTTTCCCACTCCCCCTGCTTGTGTTCTCTCTCTTCCTGTTTCTCTCTGTCAAATAAATAAATAAAATCTTTTTTTTAAAAAAGAAGTATAATGACTTCAAAATGATGAAACAAAATAATTGTCAACCTAGAATTACATTTCCACCTGAGCTACCTTTCAAAACCAAAGACTTTTCTGTTAAGCAAAATCTGAGAGTTGATCAATACAAGACTTGAGACACAAGAATTTCTAATGTGGGTGTTTCAGGAAGAAGGAATGTTAAGAATTCAAGGAAGAACAAGTAAAGAAAATGGTAGTCGGGGAAAAAAAGGCAAATGTCTATTGATAGTATAAATAATAATACTAATATCTGAAGAAGTACAAAGCTAAAGTACTGGACAATAATATCATATAAACCAGACTGGACATTTAGAGTTAAAATAGTCTAAGCATCTTGTGTTTTTCAGGATGGAAGTAAAGATTAGCTTAAAACAATGCTAAGAATACATGTTAATATTTCAAAGATAACCACTAAATTATGTGAATGTGAAAAATACATTTCAAACCATTAAAGAGAGAAAGGGGTAATAAGGAGGAAAATACCTCAATTATTTCAAATGAACAAGAGGAAGAAGGACAATGAAATAGAAGATACTAAGTATAGGCTGCCCACAAAAGCAGACTCTGAAGTGAGGGCTGTGTACAGGTAACTTACTTTGGGAACCCATGTAGGAGCAGAAGTGGAAAGGGTGAAGCAGTCCAGTCTAAGAATGAATTATTTAGATGAAAATCATTAAAATTCCATCAGAGACTGTGGGAGCCATGAAGCAGATATCTCACAACTGTCTACCTGAAGAATGGAAGAGGGGAGTATTTATTTGCTGATTTTGATCCATCACCTATTTGCTGATTTCGATCCATCACCCATTAGAGTGTGTTAACGACTTCCCATTTCCAGGTTTGTGTATGTGCCAGAATAGAGAGTATATTCTTGGACATTTCTCACATGGGAGCAACAGAGATACCCCAAGGGGAAAACAGGAAAGACACATGGGACAGTTGAGATGAGTTGCCACCAGCGTATACCTGTGTGGAGCTTGTTGCCACAATGACAAGTGGAATAAAATGGTGAACTAATCTGACATAAGATTAGGCACAGGATATGTCTGGCCAAAGCACAGATAGGAAGCAAATAGAAGATGGTAGAAATGATTACAGATTTGTTGGAGTCTGCAACAAATGTAAACAGACTTAAATCTTTCATTAAAAGACAGAGACCACCCATCTAGATATAAATGTTAGTTATGTGGTATTTAGAAGAGATTCTCTGGACTTAAGGACCAAGAGGTGGCAGGTCAAAAGATGCAACCCCCTTCTCCCCGTATCATTGACCTCCATCCTTCCCATTTGTGGGTTGTTACTTCCCCCTGCAGATCCTACAGTGCTTAGTTGCTGGAAGCCTTGGACCACTGGCTTCAGAGAAAGAGTTGTAAAAGAAATTAGAAGTTAGAAATCTTCTTTACAAATGAAGAGACTGAGACATGGGAAGTAAAGGGACATGAGAGTCACAAAACTCATAGAGATAGATCTTGGACTAGAAGTCAAATGTATTAATTTAAAGTTCATTTACTCTTCCTCTGTACCAACGGGGTTGGTAAATAGTCTGAATAAAGGGTCAAAATATTTCAGTTCTTGCCTGCCTTGTGGTCTCTCTGTTGCAACAACTTGAATCTGCCAAAGTCACATAAGAGTGGCCCCAGCCAGTATGTACATGAATGGCTGTATCTGTATTTCAATACAAGTACACTTATAAAAAATTGGATTTGGCCCATGGGCAATAGTTTGCCTACCTCTGCACTACACCTGGCTACTTTCTCAGCTATTCTGGAAATAATATCAAGCAACCTCATTGCTTGACATTACACATTAGGTAATGTCTCCCTACATTACACATTAGGGAGAAACTCAGCTCACATCTTCAGTGATGCTCAGGCTTCATCTCAGCAAGTGAGAAGTAGTTGCCTCCCACCACAAATGAAGTAAAAGAGAAAAGAAAAAACCAAAAAGGTTGCAGACAGCTCTTATCAAGATGGCCATCTGAGCCACATGTTACTTCTGCTTTCTCCTAAATTCCCTAGCAGGGCATGGTCCCAGTGATCTCTGGATGTAGGGAGTCATGCTGGGTAGAGAAGGGCTATTGCCTCAGTTCACATTACCCAGTTGGTGATAAATTTCCTGGAACCAATTCTCTTTCTCCTTGGTTAAGTCCCTCCTCCTATTTAGGCTATTTTTCTCCCATTCTAGACAAACACAAAAGAGACCACCCAAATCTACAGCAATATAAATTTCCCCCTCTTTCCCATTTGTCCAAGATTATGGAAATTCCCCTCTCTTTTCTCATATATACATTTCCTAATATTTTTACAAGGGTCATAGATTTCTTTTTCAAGAGAGGAAGAGAATTCAGGGCTGCCACAAGAATTACTGTGTTATCCTTCTTCTATGAGCTTCTCTCCCTCTGGACATGACAAAGGATGGTTTATGCTTATTAAAATACAGAACTTGGCACCCTCAAAGTTAAAAAAGGACAGAATTTAATTTGTCCTTTGTAGTTCCTCTTTTCTATCCCTTTTGGTAACATTTCATTAACTCCGTGCTTTTCTCAAAAGTCACAGCGTATTATTCTTTGTTTTCAAAAAAACAAAACAAAACAAAGCAAAATCCAAAGCTAACAGGACTTGTACAAAGAACAATAGGAAATGAAGAGCCAAGGCTCCCAGTGATGATGATGATTATTATGAATCTTTGTGAGAAAATGTCATTGGGACTCTGCCATGGAATTGAATTCCTCTTCCCAATTTTATTGGCACTTATTGGGTCTGACAGTTTGATGAGAGAATTGTGGATTATTTAGAAGCTCTTCCATCACTGGTCGATCCAGTTTGATAAAAAGCATTTATTGAGTGCTAGTTACAACCTCAGTTACTGTGAGGAGGAAGGAGAAAAATGAAATTGTTACATTCCCTCCAGGAGGGGAGGGAAGGAGAAATTCATGAAAGACATTCATCTTTTTATTCGGTTAACCAAGATTTAGTCCTCACTTCCTTTTTACACAGCCAAAGAGAGAAAGGTACACATTATTGTGATACAGCATTATTTAAATGGAGCTTCTGGGGAGGGGGGGCATTGGTAAAAGTAGGTGGTGCTAATTAGGAAATTTCTTCCTATGGGATCAAATTGTGCTAGGTAGTAAAGAGAGGGAGAATGGGAGACTTGTAAGAGTCACCTTTATGGTTGTGATATCAAACCTGAAAATCAGAAGAGGTACAGTGATTTCCTTCTTTGAATGCCTCATTTTGTTTTCAAAACATATTTATAGTTTCCAGCTTCAATTTATTTTTTTAAAGATTTTATTTATTTATTTGACAGAGATCACAAGTAGGCAGGGAGTGAGAGGGAGAGAAGTATGTTCCCTGCTGAGCAGAGAGCCCGATGGGGGCTCGATCCCAGGACCCTAGGATCATGACCTGAGCTGAAGGCAGAGGCTTTAACCCACTAAGCCACCCAGGTGCCCCTCCAGCTTCAATTTAAAAAGTGCTCCCCTACCCACGCACTGCCTTTGAGTGTGGGCTGGACTTCAACGAGACTCACATTGGGTGACAACCTAACCATTAAGTTAGGATGGCAAGTATTGCCTTCACAAAATGATCAGTTATGGGGCACCTGGCTGGCTTTGTTGGTTAAGGAGATGAATTTTGGCTCAGGTCATGATCTCAGAGTTTTGGGATTGAGCCCCAGGTCGGGCTCTGCTCAGTGCAGAGCCTATTTCTCCCTCTCGCTCTACTCATCCGCCTCCTTCAAATAAATACATAAAATCTTTTTTAAAAAATGATCAGAATTACCACCACCCGTGATAAAATGTACGTTAAGTGTGCCCTGAGAGGATGTGATAAGACACATCTAGGGTATTCTTTCCCCAAGCCCTTACCCCCTGTCTCATCATGAGAAAAACATCACACCCAAACTGAGAGACATTCTACAAAATGCCTAACCAGTACACCTCAAAAGCGTAAAGGTCATGAAAAACAAAGGACTGAAAAACTGTGGTAAACCAGGGGAGACTAGTTAACCTGACACCTGAAATGCAATGACATCTTTTGGATTGGAACCTGGGACAGAAGAAGGACAGGAGAGGAAACACTCATGAAATCTGAATAAAACCTGGAGGTTGTTAATAGTGATGTACAAATAGCAATGTACCGATGATGGAACAATTCTTAGCTGTGTCATGCTAATACTGAGGGAAACCGGATGACAGAAACTGTTTGCACTCTGTTTACAACTTTTCTGAAGGTCTATAGTTATTCCAGAACCAAAAATTTAAAACAGTATGGTTTCTGAATCATTCAGGAAGGTAGGAAAAAGGGTTTGTCAACCAAACGTTGTCTTCATCATGGTATTGTTGTGATCAGTTAGGACCTGTATTCACTTCAAAATTCGAACAGTGTCAAATGCAGTAAATGCTGAAGATGAACTTTGTTACTTTGAGGGTGTCTCTCGGTGTGGATTTAAGATTTAGTTGGATCTGAACAGTTTGCCATGGTACACTCCAGTTGAAGTGTTGCACTTCACGAGAAAAGGCAGAAAAAGATGATGAATTGGTTAAAAAAAGAAAAAGAAAAAAGACAGCCACTGTTTCAACCTTTTCTGGCTTCCCACTGAAATTCACATGGAGACCACACAGCACACACACACACACACAGAGGATGAAAACTGCCCCACGAAAAATCAGCCCTTAAGGACAGCTTATCTCCATATCCCTGGATGCTAGGACTTGAGCAAACACAGACAGAGGTCCTGTCAGGGCGGGCTAATGTGTTCTCATTGGAACAAAAGCTGCTGGGAAAAAATTAAGCATGTACTCTCTTCCTTTTCCACTCCAACTCTGGACTCAGAGATCCAAGGAATAAACCACCTGGAAAATGGAGAAACTCTCCTTTTACCCCATGAATGCTGATTTCTAAGAAAACCCCCAACCCTCCATTCTTATCCCTATAGCAGCTACCAGAAAATGAGAGAAAAAGAGGGTGGGTATAGGAAGTGAGTGTGGAAAACCACAATCTTGGAAGAATGTGTTCTACTTTCTTTCACACCCGACATGGAATATACCAAGAAATACTCTTGGCTCTTCCCTCCACACATGTCCAGAACCTGACCACTTTTCACCACCTCCAGTACCAGCACTATGGCTCTGGCCAGTCTCATCTCTCAAGAGAACTACTACATGAATTTTCTCAACACTCTCCCTGCTTTTACCCTTGTACCCTCTGAAGTTGATTTTCAACCTCAGAATCTAGAACAATTCTGCTTAAATGCATGTTGGATGGTGTCACTTTTCTGCAGCACTAAGCACACCCATTTCAACAACCCACAAGCCTCCAAGTATCTGACCATCTGTTGTCTTTCTGATCTCAATACCTATGACTCTCCGTGCATCTTGCTCTCTCTCCTCTAGCCCACATTTAAACATACCAGGTATATTCCCACTTTAAGGCCATTTCCTCCTATCCAGAACCTTCTTTCCTTAATTAGATGACTAAATCTCTCTTCTTCAAGTCTGTGGCTATTAAAATATTCAATCCCATTAATATTAATATGTCAACTCATACCTGTATACCTTTAGTCTCTAGCCCCCTTATACTGCTTTCATTGTTTTATTTCTATATTTTTTCTGCCTTCTACTTATTTATTATGTTTATTATTTACAATCAATAGTAATAAAACCCACCAAAATATAATTCCATGAGGAGAAGGATTTTTGTTCGTTTTGTTTATTGAAAAATGTCTAGCACAGAGCAGGTACTCAAATGTCTTTGGATAAGCAGATAAATAATGATTCACTCAAGAAAAGAGTTTAGTTGGGCCAGAAATGAGAAGAACCTCACAGAAAAGCATGTTGGGCAAAGTAGTTTACCTAATAGATAGGCTTCATATTACAGAACCAGAGAATGTGGTAGTTGATACCTCCTTGGTAAAAAGGAGCAGCTCTAGTTAAAGTCTGCTAAGTGCAGGGAATTGAATGTAGAACTACCCGTATTAATGTATCCCCTGCTGTAAAATATAAATGAATTTGGCCATCAAATAAGAATCAAGGGCAGCCAAAGCACTTTGTTTATAGTCTGTTGACAGTTAATTGGTCTAAAGAGTTCTTGTTTCAATCAAGGGTGAGATTAAAAAAAACAGCTTAACAAACTTAAAAGACAAGCCACATTTGTCATAAGTATGCTATGACATATATTACATAAAAAGGACAGATATCCTTCCTATATAAAGAGTCCACAAGCAAAAAACAACATTAATACTGGAAAACAGAATGGGTGTAAATTGGTAAATCACATAGAGAGAAAAAAGCTCATGGTCTCTAGTACCCAAGGAAATATACATCAAAGGCATACTTCCTGTTTTCTGTAATTAGATTTAAAAAGTTGTCAAATATGTATTATAAAACTGTCTATCAGAACAATTGTACCAGTATACAGCACCTTTAGATTTAGTAATCCCATGTGTAGGCATTTATTCCAAGGGAATAATCTTGGAGATATTAAGTAATGGAATAAATATTAATATTTATTGGAGCTTTGTTCATAACATCAAAACATTGGAAACAATTCACACATCCATATTTAACCAGTTAACACAATGGATTGCCCAATGAAAACTTGGCATGTAATCTACAATCATTGCTTTTATTTGAACCCTATCTCCATCCCTCCCAAACCGTGTGACTTTGAATATGTTAATTATTCTAAGTATTTTATAGGAAGGGGCTGAGAAAGAGTATATTATAGAAGAGATGAAAAGTTCAATGTGACTGCATTTCCTTAGTAGATGTGTGGGTGAATGTATGTGTGAAAAGTCAGGTGGGGCTCAGGCCTTCCGGGGTGCTTGTTAGCCATGGGGAGCAGCAGAAGGATTCTGGTAAGGGAATCACTTGATCATACATATGAGTTTATAATGATCACTTAAGTAGAACTGAGGAGGATTGACAAAAGGAGAGGTGATGTTACAGACTTCCCGAGTTGGGAAGGTCTCATAACAATCTGGCCATTGAATATGAGGATGATGGTAAGTTTTGTGCATTCTTTTTTTTTTTTTTTTTTTTTTTTTT
>NC_081572.1:52120388-52177146 GCF_022355385.1 Mustela nigripes | reverse complement strand
CCAGGAACCTGGGATCATGACCTGAGCCAAAGGCAGAGGCTTTAACCGACTGAGCCACCCAGGCACTCCAAGTTTGGATATTTTTTAAAAATGTCAACTATGGTCATTTTTAAGCACATACAAAATTAGAAAGAATTGCACAGTGAGCTCCACTTACCCATCAACTAATCCCTACCTTTAAAAAACTCTTTTAATAGGGAATCCATAGGTACTTTCTAAAGACAATTACTCAAGAAACAGAGATCTAAGAAAATTATTTGCAGTTTAACTGAAATGACAAAATTTGGTGATCCCTGAGCTGTAGGACTGGAGGTGGGACTATTAACTGACATTAATAAGGATATTATTAATGTTAACCTTATGCTCTTCAGTCTTAATTGAATCGTTATAACCAAGTCTAACTATTCAGTGTAAGAAAATCTATATGTATTTACTAATAGAACCCAGAGGGAAAAGCACCAGAAACATCACTTCCTCAAAAGGCCAGTTACTTTCTCTGGAAGAAAGTCAACGGAAGGGAGACCCAGAATTATGGGTACAGGAGAGAACGGTTTTGTTTTGTGACTCACATGAGTCACTTAATCACCATGTTGCATTCCTTCATCTGTAAAATAAAAATAATGACAGCAACTTTGCAGAGTGACTATAAACAAGAATAAATTCACAAGGAGCCTCATCACGAATAACACATAATAGCTCATCAATAAATATTGGCTCTTCCTTTCATTGAAGAATTATGTCCCATGATCCCCAGAGTTCTGTCCTTTTACATACCCCTTCTTTGCCAGTGCGATTCTGTTCCCCAAGCCCTGGCCACTCAGTAAGCAGGAAGCACGAATGGAGGATGTATCCCATGCTAACTTGTGAATACTTTCCCCTAATTAACTTCTTGTGGTGTGTCCACTTCTCCTCCACTCCAATCCTCTCAGATGCTCCTGGCTTGCCCTTTGGGCAAAACAAAACCTGCTCTTTTTACCTGCCTGATATTTCAGTCATCTTGGCATCTGGGTGGCTCAGTTGGTTAAGAGTCTGCCTTTTTTTGATCTCCAGGTCCTGGGATCAAGCCCTGAGTCACGCACGTTCCCTGTTGGGTGGGGAGTCTGCTTCTCACCCTGTCTGTCACCCCTGCTCATGCTCTCACTCACTCTTACTCTCTCTCTCTCTCTTAAATAATAAAATCATTAAAAAAGAAAATTGCAGTCATCAAGCAAACACACACAAGGACACATTGCCTTCTTTATGCCTTTTTGTCAATGTTTTAACATTCAAGCATTTCATATGAAATTTTTATATTTTATTAGTCCCTTTCTTGATCACTTGCTTCTACATTGTTCACAAATAGGATTTTTTTTTTTTTTTGGTCCCTAGCTGGTTCCTCACCTCCTCTGTCTTTCATGTTGGTCCTCATGGCCCCCCTCTTTTTTTTTTTTCCTGTGTTTATCTGATAACCCCACACCTGGCAGTTACCAAGAGAATCGACATCTTAAAACAGAGGAGCTGGGCTGAAGACACCTGAGAAGGGAACAGTGTGTACCTGAGGGGCTCCCTCTTTCCGTTCTCATCCCCCCGTATCAGAGTAGATCAAGACAGATCTGGGTGATTTCAAACCCTGTCTTCCTTGCTCTTTCTTATCCTCAAGGGCAACTGAAGACTGGCTTTACCCGCCTATAAATCAGCAGCAGCCATAAAACATGTCTGTCCTCAGCAACGACTTTCCCCTTGTGGGATACTTTACAACCATGGAACATGCCCAACATATTAATGACACAGATTCATTACTCTAAATGCACATTCTGACAGACACATTGCAGAGTTGTTGGAAGAGGTATGCATGGACCAGAGTCTGGTATGGCAAACACCGGCTGTTTCTAACTAACTTTGAGGACTAGACAGATTAGAGATCTGCCCCCACCCTCAGACAGTTAATGAATGAGGTTCAGTAAAACAACCTCCTACAGTCCCACTATCCCAAGGGAGCTTGGGGAATAAGAAAGATTTGAAATGACAGAGACAGGCAGGACATCCCAGGGGAAGACACCTGAATCATTTTCACACAAGGAACATGGGCCAACCCATCCAAACCCTGTGCTGCTTCCTTATTTTATGCATTTTCTGCTTTCTATTGTTAACACAGCTTAGTAACAAAAAAAGAGGATTTTAAAATTAAGGAATGGGCCATTCATAATCTTATTTTTTTAAAAACATGTTTCTCTTCTCAGTTCCAGTTGATTTATGGAAATAAGTTCACGTCATTATGATCAGGTCACAGATTACATTTTGTTCTCTGCACATTACAACGACCTAAAATCTTTAGGTCTCTTATTTAAAACCGTAAGCATAACTGCTCAGAGGAAAGCAATCATGCATTTCTTGGAACAAGAGCCAGCACAGAGCAGGAAAGGGCATCCCCTCCAAAATGCAACCAACGGCTCCCTGTTGCTGACATGCTCTTTAATGGTTGACTTACTGGGAAACATCATAATGTATAAATATCCTTTCACAACTCCTGGGGACTCAATGTGTGGATTTTGCTACCCAGACAATAAAAAAGTTCTCTTTCTGCATCTCACCTCAGGTCTCAGTTGGAATCAGTATGTAGGTCCGCTTGTATGGGTGTGTGGATGTGATAATTCACTGGAGGAGAAAGTAAGTGTTCATGAATGGAGAATCAAGCAAGATTAGCTTTGCACAAATATCACCAGAAACACTCTAGACCGTAGAACTGCACTGAAAGATGTACATGAGACCAAAATGAACATTACTTTTCTATGCAAAGAAACAAACTCCTGAAATGGGGTTGTCCATGGGAGTTTCTGGCACTGTGAACCTCGAAGTCATCTGTCCTGCACACTATGAGTTGATCTAGCCTTTTATTAAAGTGTTTATTCTCTAGAACCCTCTTATTCACATACAAAAAAAGTACATGTGGATCCCCCAAAACTAGGGCTGAAAGGTCTGTTCAGTGCATCAAGCCTGTTACACACTGATTTGTCTATTGACGGGGCAGAATACAGTGATTGTCTTAGTCAGGATACATGATTTCCACAGAAACAAATAATCCCAAATCTTAAAGACTTATAACAAACAAACAAACAAACCCAAACCCTAAAGAAATGATTCTCTCTCAGTCTACATGTCCGTGATGAGTTGGCTGGTGACTCTTTGCCATGACCCACACTGGGTCCCATGGTGCCAGAGCAACCACCAGGGGAATACTGAAAGCAGCCAAAGAGGCAGAGGAAGAAAGAGGATGCTGTCACACACATTCATTGGCTCCTCACACTTCCACAATGAGTTGACCTGTATCACATCTCCTCATATGTCACTTCTCAGACCAAGTGCCACAGCCATACCCAAGGGCATGCCATCTTACCAGGTGTTTAGGGGAAGGAGAGAATCCAGTATTTTCAATACTCCTAGTGACTTCCACAGGGACCTTCCTACTTCAAGACCACCGAAGAAAGAAATCTTGGGAAAATAAAGTGTGGATTAAATATCCTAGAGAAAATGGCAGGGCAGGGTGCCTGGGTGGCTGAGTGGGTTAAAGACTCTGCTTTTGGTTCAGGTCATGATTCCAGGGTCCTGGGATCAAGCCCCGCATCTGGCTCTCTGCTCAGCGGGGAGCCTGCTTCCTCCTCTTTCTCTGCCTGGCTCTCTGCCTACTTGTGATCTTGTGTCTGTCAAATAAGTAAATAAAATCTATTAGAAAAAAAGAAAGAAAGAAAATGGTGGGGCAAATTAGCATTGAGCAGATTGCTCAAATTAGCTCATTCTCTGCACTCCATTGTATTGCTTTCATCATTACCCATGCTCTCCTGGATGGTTACTTGATGGGACTCACCTGGTCTTCCAGTTGCTGGGTCCTCCTAGTCACAGCCCATGAGGTGAGAGGGATTTCCTGGAAGCAGCTTCTCCAGGCATGGCTGCACCCACAGACTTGCCCCATAGCTCCCTCTGAGCACAGTGTTGGCCAAAATCTGAGACTAGACAACAGGAAGTGAGGGGTTACCTTCAGCTCACCAGACACAAAGCCTATAAAGGGAATCCTTTATCCTTTTAAATAAGCTAAAAATTAGAAAACTGTGTACCTTCTAATCAGTTAATTAACTTGTTACTTCTTGTGGCTAGAGCTAGTTGTAGGCTTTAATCTCTGCCTTAAGGAGGCTCTGGAATAATCAGGGAATTAAGTCACGTGTACATGCAGGTAAGTGATGACTAAGCGTTTGCTCCATACATTCTTGAGTTAGGACTTCAGAGTTCAACTCTCAACCCAGCTGGTTTTTGGCTGACTTCCACTCTACCATTCTTCACTCTACTATTCTCACCCCTCACCAAACACACAGATTTCCCTTGTTATTTTTTTAAAATAAAACAGTATTTTTGCATAAACACTGAATCAACCTCGAATTAACTGGCCGTGTCAGTCTGTAGAGGGCAAGCCTGGCCCACAGGACACTCTTGGTCTTTGGTTGACGGTGGTCAGCATTGGAACGGGCTGGGATGCTCACCATCTGTAACAGGTGGGGACACAAAAACCAAGGGACTTTTTTTTTTTTTTTTTTTTTCACGGAATTGTCTGAATCACCCAGTTGGTTTGGCCTTATCTCTGCCAGCTTTTGTATGAAAAAGGGGTCTGGTGGAAATCTCACAGAGCACTTGTACAGTCTATGAGCTCAATCACATTGTTGATAAAAGGATAACTGATGAAAGCAGTTCAACAAAGTTTAACTAATCAACTGACTTATCAGAAGGGTAACTCCAAGCTCATGATCCTATTGGTTTTATGTATAGCCATAGTTTTGTTCTTCACGGTCAAAGTTAAGTCCAAGGGGAAGATGATAAAAGGACTAATTTGCTCCAAATTATTCAGAAAACTGGTTTCACTCTCTCCTGGGTCTTAGCTGAAAAGATGGTGTCAAACGTCTTCCAGTAAGACCCAAAGAATTCCATCCACATTTGTGGAATTGGCTTTGTGACCCAACTAGATATGATACAAGTCATGCAAAACCTGGGCAGACAAAATGAACAGAGTGTATGGGATTAGTTTAAGAGAATTATTTCCTGCACAGAATATCATTATCCACAATTTTCAGGCCTTTGCAAATAGCACTTATGGTCATTTTGAGCCCATTAAAATGCTTTTTAGGCATGATGTTGAACTAAAAAGTAGTCATTGCTGCAAATCCCGGTGATGAGCTGATTGCATTACTACACAAATTACAGGCTTTGCAAAACTATTTGCTGGGAATCCTTCTAACATTGGTTGTTGAATAGAACTTCAGGAGCTTTAATTTAATTATGATTAAAGTAAATTCCTAAGTGAAACAAGGGTGTGAGAGTGGAGAATTTGTTGTTTTTGTTTGAGCAAGAAAAAAGAGCTCTGAAGACTTTATTGATGTAGCAAATAAAGGAGAATAAATACAGAATTCAATGACATGACATTTGTAATTAGAGAACCGCAAAGGGGTCAACATTGCGGCTCACTTATTTCTTTCTCTCCATTAGGATTATTGAAGAAGGAAAGGGAAGACCAAAAATTACTCTTATTTAATGAAGAGGCCAGAATTGGATATAAATTGAAATTTTATTAAGAGCAATTAATTTCATCCTTCTAAAAAGCCAATTGAGTCCAAGTGTATGAAATCATTTAGAAGCACAGATTCTCGGACAATTGGGGAAAATGTTCCATTTCGTATCATTTGGACACATCAAATTGTGCTATTTATCACCATTTTGCAACTCAAGAATGCTGATTTAGGAATGGAAAAAAATTAATATACAACATGAACTGGGCACCATAGCACTCAGGGCTGGAATTTGAAACTCACTGATATTTTCCCAAACTAGTTATCTCTCACTTGTCCAAGGAGATGTCAGTCCCTTCCCATACTGGAATGTCTTTTTTTAAGAAAATCAAGTGTTAAGACCACGTCAGGCGCTACTTGTTTTTGTCTTCCAGAAAGCGTACTAAATATTTCTGATTCATTGAAAGAAGTGAGGATGTGACACATATCCTCCCTACACTTCCTGGAGGCACATCATTGAGGTGACATCTGGGGCCTAAAGAAGCACGGGTGTCTGTCATCATTTAGTTGAAACCTTCTGGAACAACCCAGACCCAACCCAGATTCTCAGTGATGGCTCCCAGTGGAGAAATAAGATGGGCATATGTGGGAAAATCCAGGAGCAAATCTCAGTATCCATTTCCCATTTGCTCATCATGCTTCATGTTACGGGGGCCATAGCAAAAATTGCGATGCTTGTCTTGGTTGATTTTGCATCTGGGCTTCAAGACCACTCTATGCCTTGGCTTGTTGTCTCTATGCCTCAGACTTCTCATATTCCAGACACAAACTTCCTTACTATTTTTTTTTTCTTTTTTAAAGATTTTAGTTATTTATTTCAGAGAGAGAACACAAGCAGAGGGGAGGGGCAGAGGGAGAGGGAAAAGCGGATTCCCCACTGAGCAGGGAGCCTGACATGAGACTTGATCCCAGGATCCCAGGATCACAACCTGAGCCAGAGGCAAATGCTTAACCGACCAAGCCACCCAGGCACCCTGAACCTCTTTACCTATGATTTAGCAGGATGTTCATACACTTTCACAACCTGGGCATGTGGTTGACTTCATCCTTCTACCGCATTTATTCATCCTTCTCAGTGCATACCTCTAACAATCAGGTGATCTTGCAGAAGAAGAATGCCACTTTTTCCTGGATGCCGAGTTCATCACCTTAGGTACTTTCAAAGGCCCATGGCTCTCCCAATTTATTTAAAAACAAAAGTTCCTTTTAGCCTTACCGCCAAGCCCTGTTTGCTGTTGGAGAAACGTGTTGAGCTGAGACTCGTCTTTGAAGGAAAGGTCACCAACACAACAACAGCACAGGACAAAACCACTGGGTATGACATTTCCACACGAATGTCAGTTTATTGTTGGACTTCCTAGTCTTTCCCACTGCTTCTCTGCGTTCCTTGTTCGTGCACCACTACCATATTGTTTTAGAGGATTTATAGTTTATTTATTGAGGATGAGACACCCCTCACTGGTTTCTTATTCATTGCTTTCCTGACCACTGTTCCATGCTGCTTTACCGTAAGAACTTTAGTATCAACTTAACTGGTTTCATAAAAAGCTTGTCAGTATTCTCTACCCCAACATTTTCAGTCCAATGTCTTTCTCCACTGTCAAACATTAGGTTTGCATCAGTTTCCTCTGACTGTTGTAACAACACACCACAAACTGGAGGTGTGTGTTCTTAAAACCACAGAAACCTTTTCACTCACATTCACTCTGGAGCTTATAAGTCTGCAGGTAAAGGTGTCAGCAAGTCTGTGCTCCCTCTTAGGACTCTAGAGAGACAGCGAATCATTCCTTCTTCCTTCTAGATTCTGGTAGTCATCGGCAATTATTGGCATCTCTCCAGTCTGTGCCTCCCTGGTCACATGGGGTTCTCCCCGTGGGGATGGCTGTCTGAATCTTTACATGGCCTTCTTATAGGGACACAAGTTGCTGGGTTTAGGGATCACCCTAACACAGTATGACTTCTTCTTCCCTAAATATATCTGAAAAGGGCACAGTTCTGGGATACCTAGGTAACTCTGTTGGCTAAGTGTCTGATTCTTCATTTTGGCTCAGGTCATGATCTCAGGGTCCTGAGATTGAGCCCCATGTAGGGCTCCATGCTCAGTACAGAGTCTGCTTGTCCCTCTCTCTGCTCCTCCTCCTGTGCACACGTGTTCTCTCTCTTTCTCTCTCTCTCTGTCTTATTCTCATAAATAATCTTTTTTTAAAAAGGCCATATTTCTAAATCAGGTCACATTCTGAGGTTCTCAGTGAATACCAATTTGGGGGGGGGGGGGGTTCAAAGCTATTTTTATAAATAACATGTGTGCAGAGACCCAGTTAGAGACACATTAACACAAATGATAGCTATAAACTTGGGAATGGTTTCCCCTTGATTTTGCTGCTACCTGTAGCCACATTGCTTATGCTGATTGCTTTCACAGCAAACGACACGCTCTCTCAACTTCTCTTCCTCTCCACCGTGCTCTTTCACCTCCCTACCTTCTACTAATAGCTGTCCAGCTATTAGTTCTTGCTGTGATCTGTTCTTTTGAGTCACCTAAAGCCTCCTTCTACTTGGTTGAAAGTGTGTTAAAGTACAATGTCTGGTGCTTACTTTGTACCATTTGCACATTAAAAATTTTTTTGCCCTGAAAGACCATTGGTGTCTATCATTTTTCTTTCATTGCTCATCCAAACAATGTGTAATTCTTTGCCTTAAGTATATTTTCCAGACCTCTTGGACCACCTTACTTTTTAGCATCCACACAGAAGTTACAAACTGGTGACCCATTTGGGTAAATGAGAGCAGTACATCTTTAAAAAAGAACACTGACTTGGTTGCTCTTAGATGCGACATATGTGCTCTAGTTCACCCAGCCCTTCCACTTCCTATTGATTTGGACCTTTATATATTCCACTTCCCACATGTATATGCCCACTGTTGGAGACGTTTGAGTTTGTAGTCCTCCCTTTAGAGGGTTGGGCTATGAATTATGCTCCTCTTTACCTGCGGGCTGTCTGTGGGGCACCAGGAGTCAAATATTTTCTTCCTCATGCCTTTAGAATTTTTAGGTATGCCTGTTAGGATTATTTGCCTTTTTGGAAGAGGGTGTTATTTTTCTTCATTGATTTATACAAGTTTGTCTTCTATATTAAGGCTATTAACTTGCTTGTATGATACAATTTCACCTCTTGCTCAACATTTGCCATTCAGTTACTTCTATACTGCAAAAGTTATGAGCTCCATTTAATTGTCAGTTTTTCTTTCTTTCTTTCTTTCTGTCTGTCTTTCTTTCTTTTTTTAAAAAGATTTTATCTATTTATTTGACAGACAGAGATCATAGCAGGCAGAGAGGCAGGTAGGGAGGGAGAAGCAGTCTCCCCACTGAGCAGAGAGCCCGATATGGGGCTTGATCCCAGGACCCTGAGATCATGACCTGAGCTGAAGACAGAATCTTAACCCACTGAGCCACCCAGGCACCCCAATTTTCAGTTTTTCTGTATGGTTGTTTCTTTTAGTGCCATGGTAATAAAGATTTTTAAAAATTGCCTAATTGAAGTTGAGACTGAAAATGCATACATTTATATGTTAATTTTAAGAAATTTATAAGAATTCAGTATATTCAAACCAGTCGATGTATTTTTATTTTTGGTACTCTTGTAAATGGAGTACTCACCTATGTTATATTTTTTAAAATATCTTTTGTTATACCAAAAGCAGATATATGCATTTTAGAAAATTATATAATATGAAGAACAAAAAAATAAAAGAATATAAAAACATACTCACTATTCACAGAATGCTATTTTTAACACTGTAGCAGGTACATTTTCATATTCTTTTTAAATTTTTATACCAATACATGTTGTATATACTGTTTTGTACCTTTTTGGTTAATATTCTTCATCTTGCTATTTTGATAATTTTCTATTTTACCTAATAGCTAAAACAATATTCACATTCCTCTAATTGTCTTCAATGTCTTTCAGGTTTTATTTTTTTCAAAATCCTATCTAATCCAAGACTACATGGTGCATTTGTTTGTGATGTTCCTTAAGCCTCTTTCCAATAGCCCTGGTTTAGTTTAAGAAATCAGGCCAATCATACTCCAGAATGCTCCTAGTTTTGCAATTGTTTTCTTATTCATTGTATCATTTAGCTTGTTCCTCTATCCCATGTATATCTAGTAAACCAGAGTTAGATCTAAAGTTTGATGTGTTCAAATCAAATATTTTTATATGTAATGTGATCTGTTGAATCATCTCAGAAGATATGTATTACCTGTTTGTTCCAATTTGTGATGTTAAGGTGCCAAGATGGGACAAGATGCTAAGATCAACTATTGGTTTGCAGCAAAAAGTTTGATCCAGTTATTGTAGAATTGCATTCCCCCCATTGTGACTATGCTGTGCTGTGCACTATTTGAAGATCCAACTAATGCAATTGTCTTACACTGATTCATAATCAGTTCCTGAATCAACGATTCCATTAGGGTTTACAAAATTGTTTTTTCTAATATTATTAGAAATATATATTCTTTCCCATTAGTGAAGACTCAGCAAAGCAAGGAGTTGGTGTAATAATTGCCTCAAATAGTTACCAATGAGTTTTCTATATTTTTAGTATTTTTATGATTCATGAATTTTCACTGATTCATTGTATTTGAATCCATTCTAATGTCATTTTTAGCTACTATTGTTTATTTCTAAAGACTTTTTTTTTAAGATTTTATTTATTTATTTGACAGACAGAGATCACAAGTAGGCCGATAGGCCTGATGCAGGGCTCGATCCCAGGAAGCCAGGATCATGACCCGAGCTGAAGGCAGAGGCCTTAACCCACTGAGCCACCCAGGCACTCCTAAAGACTTTATTTTTAAGAGCAGTTTTTGGCTTATAAAAAAATTGAGAGGAAGGTGCAGAAATTCTCATATAGCCCTAGCCCCCATGCATAGCCTCTCTCATAATCAACATCACTCAAGAGAATGGTGCATTTTAAAGCAAGGATGAATCTACATTGACAAATAATCACATGAAGTCCACAGTTTACCTTGAGGTTCACTCTTGGTATTGGATATTCTGTGGGTTTAGACAAATGCATAATAATATACCTATCATTATATATTGCACAGAGTATTTTCATTTGCCCTAAAAATCCACTATGCTCTGTCCGTTCATCTGTCCTGCACCCTCTCTCCCACCCTGCAGCTGTTGATCTTTGTCTTGTCTCCATTGTTTTGCCTTCTCTAGAATGCAATATAGTTGTAATCATACCGTATGGGCCCTTTTCAGATTGGCTCCTTTCACTTAGTCGTGTGCTTTTAAATTTCCTTCATGTCTTTTCCTGGCCTGATAGCTCATTTCTTTTTAGTGACATTACATTGTCTGGATGCACCATAGTTTATTTATCCATTCATCCACAGATGTTTCTAAGTTTGGGCAATTATCAATAAAGTGACTATAAACATCCATGTGCAAATTTTGGTGTGGACATAAGTTTTCAATTCCTTTGGCAGATAGCCAGGAACATAATTACTGGATTGTATGATAAGAGTGTGTTCATTTTGTCAGCAACCACCAAACTGTCTTCCAAAGTGGCTGTAGTATTTTACATTCCCACCGGCAGGGTATGAGGGTCCCTATTCCTCAAATGCTGTCAGTGTCCTGGGTTTTTGGCTGTTTTAATAGGTATATAGTCATATCTCATGATTGTTTTAATTTGCATCTCTCTGATAACATATGATGTGAAACATCTTTCCATATGCTTATCTGCTGTGTATCTTTTTTGGTGAGATGTCTGTTAAAGTCTTTGGCCCATTTTCAAAAATCAAGTTTTGTACTTATTGTTGAGTTTATTGTTATTACTATTATTTATTTATACATTTTCATACACATATATACAAAGTACTAGGTGTTGGGAATACAGGTAATTCTTTCCTTGGGAACAAGATAGTCTCCAAAGGATCTTTCTTAAGCCCATCTGCTTGTAAGTTCAAAGCATAATTATAAATATAAGCATATTGTCAACAATTAACAGGAAGCAGAGTTGATGAGCTTTTGCTTTTTAGATTCTGCTATGGAAGTTTATATGCTCGAAGATTCTTGAAAGAGATGCTGTCTACAGAAATAAATAAAACATGTTTTAATAAAATCACAGACTATGGGCAAAATGTGAGTGAATAAAATGACATTACATTATAACCCTTTGGGAAAGAGGGTCTGAGAGATAAGGATTATTCTCATTTCTTCTTAACCTTTCATTATGGAAAATTTCAAGTATATGAAAAGAGAGAGAAAACTAAAGTGAGCTCAATGTACCTGTAACCTAACTTCAAAGATTTTCAATACATGAATCAACCTTGTTTCGTCTAGAGTTCTATTCACTACTCCCTGGCCACTGGATAATCTGAAGCAAATTTCAGACATCAATGACATCAATCACTTAAAAATCATGAATATTTCAGTACCGATCTCTAAAGATAAGGACTTTCAAAAATGTAATTATAATACACTATCATCCTGGAAAGTGAATAATAAATATTTAATATATCAAATATCTCATAGTGTTCATAGTTTTTCCATTGTCTTACACATTTTTTAAAGTTAAGTCTGTCTGAGTCATGGTCTAAATAAGGTCCAAACATGCCACTTGGTTGATATGTGTCCTCAGATTCAAAGATTCTTCTTACAAGTTATTCTTTCTTCTTACATAGTTGTGTTAAAGAGGCCAGGATCCTTGTCCTACAGAATGTCCCATGGTGTCATTTAACATATGCCTTGTGTGTTCTGTCAATTGGCAGTTAAAGCCAAAAGGATGAATTTAACCTAAATCCAAATTCAAGTTGGAGTTTTGATTTTTATTTTTTAGCAAGAACACCTCATAAGTAGTAGTGTATACTTCCATCAAGAGACACTTAAGGTCTGGCAGTCACTCTTTGGTGAAATTATCTGCTTTAAGGATCATAACTGAGATCCATTAATTCATTAATGGTTGGAAAATGGTAACACTCAAATTTTATCTTTCTTTCTTCATTCATCAGCTGGAATATTTCTAAAAAAAGATTATTGCTCCTTCATTAATTACTTACTTGCTCAGTGCTATAAATCATACAGCAAAGACAAGATAAATGCTTGATTATTTTCTTTTATTTACAAATTTTGAAAATAATGGGCATTAGTCACACAATATTCCAAAGGTGACCAATTTTTTTAGTATGAGTTCCTGAGTTTCAATATATCTGACATACTTCAATCCATGATGATGATGATGATGATAAAATTGTCCTAGCATTGGCCAGGGGGACTCTCTTCAAATTGGATCTTGAATTCTTTCAACATGACCCCAGTAAATTTTGTTAGCTTCCTTACTCTCCTACACCATGAGGTACGTCATCTTGTGCATTTCCTTCCAGACCTGAAACCAGCCATTTTCCCAAGAAACTCTGGTTCCTTCTGGTGGGAAATATTATTCAGAAATCATAATAGGGGCTCTAAGGGCCAATTAGCCATAATATATTTTTAATTGTTTAATGTTGGTTTGGATGAAAGACTGATGTTCATTTATTTTGAAAGCAGCCACCCCACAGAATGTTATTAGTTCACAAAGTTTTCATTGGATTCTCTTGGAATGTCCAGCAAATAATATAATCGACACATAAAAGTTAATTTTTATTTCTCCTTTAAAATATTTGTTCCAGGTGTCCCTGGATGGCTCAGTTGGTAAAGCATCTGACTTTTGATTTGGGATCAGGTCATAATTTCAGGGTTGTGGGATCGAGCCCCACTTCGGGCTCTGTGCTTAGCAGGGTGTCTTGCTTGACATTCTCTCTCTCCCTCTCCCCTTGTTCCTCCCCCACCGATGTGCTCTCTCTCTCAAAAATACATAAATCTTCTAAAAAATTAAATATTTCTTCCACTTTTTAATTTTTCATATCCTAGTATATAAAATCTACTCTCAGAACAATAATAAAATGATAAATACCAGTATTGAAAGTGGTTGCTCTATTCATTTCTAGTATTAGTGGAAATACAGCTCTCCATTACCATTAAGGATGATATCTGCATTACTTTGAAATAAGTATCTTTTTACATTTAGTTCACCAAACTTCAAAAAAATAAAGTTGCATATACCAAAGCCATTTTCAACCCTTCACAATATTTAAAGGGTTTCCCCTCTGACCTGTGATAAAATGAACAATTTAAATACATTTTCTTTTTTTAAATTTTAAAATTTTTTTTAATTTTAAGATTTTATTTATTTATATGAGAGAGAGAGACAGTGAGAGAGAGCATGAGCAAGGAGAAGGTCAGAGGGAGAAGCAGATTCCCCGTGGAGCTGGGAGCCTGATGCGGGACTCCATCCCGGGACTCTGGGATCATGACCTGAGCCAAAAGCAGTCGTCCAAACAACTGAGCCACCCAGGCATCCCAATACATTTTTTAGTATTGAGCAACCATTACACTCCTGTGGTGAATTTACTTGGCCATGACATATTATTCTTTGAAGAGAGTGCTGGTTTCGATTTGTTTATATTTTATTTAGACTTTTTGTAATGATATGCATATTTATAGAGGGTCTGTTCTTTTCCTTTTAGCTTCTTTTTTTTTTTTTTAAGATTTTATTTATTTGTCAAAGAGAGAGGGAGAACAAGAGGGGGGGTGGCAGGCAGAGGGAGAAGCAGGCTCCCCACTGAGCTAGGAGCCCCATGCAGAACTCAATCCCAGGAGTCTAGTATCAGGACCTGAGCCAAAGGCAGACATTAACTGACTGAGCCACCCAGGTGTCCCCATTTTAGCTTCTTTGTCAGGCTGTGCACCAAGGAGAAGCCCAACCCATGAATTGAATTGGCAAATATTTTATCTTTTCCTCTAAGTTTGGACTGTTTACATGGTATGGGCATTGTCTCTTCGAAGACTCCCAAAACTCACCCATCACCATCAGAGTCCTTGTAGTTGCTGATTATCTGGAAGCTTTCCTAAATCTTTCATGAAACAGAATTCCTAGGAATCTTAGTGATAAATTCTAGTTTCATGTAATTCAGTTTTATTATTATCACTGCTGGACTCTATGCTGTATTTGTAGATTTTTGCTTATGTAATCTCTACATTTTAGAATGTATTGAGGTTTTACTTGTAGCCTCCTGTAGTAATTATTTTTATAAGTGTCTGATGGATTTTTGGAAAAGATTGTATTGTCTTAAGCATAAAGCTTGATATATAAACATGTTTGGTAAAATCACCCTATTAATTATATTATCAAGTCACCTATGTCATTATGCATTTTTACTCTAATGGTCTAATCTAATGATTTAATGATCATTGCTGTGGTTTTGACCCTACCTAGGTATGCATACACCTAATAATTTTTATTTATATGTTTCAATTCTAGGCCACTTGGACTATGTATAGGCTCATAACCATGTTCGTTTCATTGTGGATTATTTCTTCCCATTTAAAAAATTTAGTTTTGTTGTATATTCTATTGTTCCTGATGTTAGTTTTGCCAACCTAGTTTTCTGCCCTTTTTATCTCCTTCCTTTCCCCCTTTATTCCTTCCTTCCTTCCCCTCACTCTTTTTTAAAGTTTATAATATAAACTTTATTTAAATATACATTATAATGTATTATATATTTAAATATATAAACATATAAATAAACTTTATTTTAAAGTTTATATATAAAGTTTATAGTTCATAATATAAAGGCGATCTTTCTCATTTTCTGTTCTTCTAACTTCTATTTATTCCCTTATATCTTTTGAAATTAAAATTCTTTTGATTGTTCATCTAATAATCTTTGATTTCAAGATGGATGTTTATGGTGTTATAAATCATAATTTTCTTCTATTATTTTGTTTTATGATTTCAGGTTTGTTTGTTCCCTTTTACTATATTGCTCAGTTTCTTTTCTTTTCTTTTCTTTTCTTTTAAGATTTTATTTATTTATTTGACAGAGAAAGAGAGAGATCACAAGTAGGCAGAGAGGCAGGCAGAGAGACAGGGGGAAGCAGGCTCCCTGCTGAGCAGAGAGCCCAATATGGAACTCTATTCCAGGACCCTGAGACCATGACCTGAGCCGAAGGCAGAAGTTTAACCCACTGAGCCACCCAGGTGACCTCAATTTCTTTTTTACATATATTTTCCCCCCTAGTATAGTGTTGTCCACAGAAACTTCAGCAGATCAGTAGTTTGAGGAGATGCTACAGGAAGATTTGTAGAAAAAATTAGGTAACACATTCCATGCTTAAACAAGATAGGAGAGAATCTGGGGATTGTTTTGGAGAAAACTACAATGAATATCAAAAAAGTAGAGCTCAGAATCTCCACATTTATGCAATCGATTGAACTATGTTAAATCAGCGTTCACAAACTTATTTGAACCCCGAAAACATTTTTCAAAATATGTCTAGTGATGTCTTATGGGATTATAGCTTCTGAAATACCACTTTGGGGAAATGCAATGCAGTCCTAGTGATTTGAAATTCATACTTCCTACTTTACTACACCATTTTCACCTTTGAGTACTCCAGCAGTACAAATTGAACCTATTTTTCTGACCCTACTGTTCTGCGTGTGCATTCTGTGTGTCTTCTCCTCTCATTCCAACTGATTCTTTGGATTTACAGCTCCTCGTGACTTGGTATCATAGTGTAATTCAGTCACCATTAGAGTTTGCCAGCTGAGACATTTTATCAGCAAATAATTACATAGAGCTATTACAAGAGAAAGCCCTAGTGACAAACGTAGCTTGGCCCTAGGTAGATGTTCCAACTGCTGTGGGTAAGAAAGGAATGTCTAATGGATGATAAGAGAGAAACAAAAGATCGGAAGCCCACATGAAAATGGACAGGAGTTTAACACTTAAGACACATAGATTGACTTTGCAATGAACAACATTGTCACATTCAGCTGGCAGTTTTATTTCAAGAAGTTCAAAGAACTTCAAAGGCTCCATGACAAAAGCATTTGTGGGAGCCAAAAAAATAACATATTTGGCTTTGAAACAACCATCAGTGTTTTGATGGCACACTAGTCCTCAAAGAAAGGCAATAGATGGTCTATAAGAAGAAGCTGGCCGAGAAGTCAGGGAAACTGGATTCTGTGACAACTGGGCATCCACTCAGCTATCCTTGGCTGAGTCATTTCTCTTCTCTCACCCTGAGGTACTGCTGCTGGAGAAGAGAGCTGAGAAGTAGCTAAAGTAGCTCAATGATTCTTAAAATATCAGAAATTCTGCAGTTCTGTGAATATGAGTTTTAGCATGTTGCTATTACAAAGGTCACAATGAACATGTTATGAATGTTACAGTGTTGCACAAATGTTATAGTGTTACACAAATGTTCCAGTGTCACAATGAACACCCTCCCACCAACCTACAGGTGCATGTTTGAACCTTTCTTTGGTGGGGGTATTGTTTGCAACCCATCAGAGTGCTGTGAAATAAATTTAGCCAGTCACTACCAACATTTTTTTAAAAGATTTATTTATTTATTTAAGAGAGAAAGAGAGACAGAGAGAGAGAGAGAGCAAGTGTCAGTGAGGGGAGGGACTGAGGGCTACCAGAAAGAGAGAATCCCAAACTGACTCTGCACTGAGTGTGGAGCCCGGCCCAGGACCCTGAGATCATGACCTGAGCAGAAATCAAGAGTTGGACACTTACTGAGTGAGCCAACCAGGCTCCCCTACCAACCTTTTTTTTTTTTTAAGAAAGATGATAGAGGGGCACCTGGGTGGCTCAGACAGTTAAGCAGCTGCCTTTGGCTCAAGTCATGATCCCAGGATCCTGGGATCGAAGCCCTGGATTGGGCTCCGGGCTCTGCTGAGAGCCTGCTTCTCCTTCTCCCTCTGCCTGCCCCTCTGCCTACTTGTGCTCTCTTTCTCTCTCTCTCTGTGTCAAATAAACATATGAATAAATAATCTTTTTAAAAAGAGAGAGATAATAGAGTAGTACAAAAAATGTGAGTGCATCACAAGTAGTTAATGGTAATGAACATTTTGTAAAATTATGTTTTATTTTATTTATAAACTTAAATGTACTGCGTTGTCCTGTAAAAGGCACGTTCCACAGTGAATTGCTTAAAAGCAGTTTGAAATACGCTCCCTTAACAGCAATTGTCTAGAGGTGGATTTGATAAGTGGAGTTTGTAGGGAATTACACTGTCTTCAGCTGCATTTAAGAGTCTGAATATTAATTAACACATTTTTTTTTTAGATGTGCTAATTTTTCCCAAGCTAAAGGGTGTAAAACAGTATGACATTTCCACTTTTCTTTTCCTGGATGCTGGTGAAGTTGAGCAATCTTTTAGGGATCTATTGGTCATTTAAATCTCCCAGTCATTGATTTATCTGCTCAAACCCTTCGTCTATTTTTGCATTGTTTAGCCTTTTCTTATTGACTTACAGGAGTTGCAAAATATTTTCTGGATACTTCGTGAGTTATATCCATTGCTAGTATTTTTCTTAGTTTATGGCATTAGGAAATGCAAAGCCATATGGGACTTTGCAGTTCAAAGACTTTAAAATGTAATATGATCAAACTTAGTCATCTTTCTCTATTGATTTGTGATATGAGGGTCTTGTTTAAAAAAGTCTTCCCATCTCCAAGTTCACAAAAACATATTTCTATATATTCTTCTAAACGTTTTAAAGTACACTTTTCAGATGTATGCCTTTATTCCATTTGAAGGGTGTTTTTGTGCCTTGTGTGAGGCAGTGATCTTCTTGTTTTCAATATGAATAGCCACCTTTTTCAATGCCATCTATTGAGTATCTCCCTTTTTTAAAGAGATTTATTTAATTTAGAGAGACAGCAGTGGAAGGTGCAGAGGGAGAGGGAAAGTGAGAGTGAGAATCTCAAGGTGAACACTTCGCTCAGTGTGGTGCTTAATGCGGGATTTTTCTCACAACCCTGAGATCTGAGCGGAAATCAAGAGTCACTTAACCAACTGAGCCACCCAGGTGCCCCAAGAGTAATTCCTTCTTAACTCTATTGTAATGTGACCTTTCTCATACACCAAGCTCCCAGATATATGTAGCTCTGTTTCTGTTATAAAAATGACTGATGCCTTACAAAGCTGATCTTATTTGCTGTTAGACACTCCCTGATAACTCCTGGAAATAGTTTCGAGGAAATTATTTTGCAGAGGACTGTAAACTTGTATTAATATCTGAAGGGATTCAATTACCAAGAAACAGGAAATGCAGGTTACATGCATTAAATAAACATTAAAATACATTGGTGTCTTCCAGGGGAAGGCATTCTGTTACGAACTAGTGATAAAGATATAAATAAGATGGTTATCCTTGAATGATAAGATCTTCGAGGAAGTTATGGTCTGGTATTGTAGTTAGAAACCTTATCAGACTGAGCACTCTTTTTTTTTTTTTTTAATTCTGTAATTGACCATATTACTATCTTGAACTCTATTTTATTTATACACATAATATATCCCATTGACTCATACGTCAAAAAAATCAACACAGTACCTTTTTATAATATAAGTAAAAAAGAAAATTGCTGCATAAGAGAATTATACATGTTTCAGTACACAAGTGCTCCAGGAGGTCCCACTACAATAAACTCATCAAATGTCCACCCTGTATGTAGGGTCACCTGGAATGTGACAGGTACACTTACAGGCCTTTGTTACTTTGTTACATTTTGTTGACTCACATACCACGAGAAAATGACCACTGACACAGTGAACAATTAACTAGGTTTTAAGCCAAACAACATAGTTATTCTCAATTCCCATAGGAGTTGCACCCCTAGAAAATTCAGTATCTGTGAATGTGTAGAACTTTACTTTGTATACAATGCAAAGTTAAAGCCCAGGTTCAGAAGAGTGTAAGCGTGTTTTCATCTACACGAATGTCCAGCTGGACACTGAAAAGTCAAGAGGGGTGAGGAACAATTTTTCTTTTTTGTGGGCATATCCCTTGCATCGTAACAATGTCCAACTTCTATGGTCTTCCCTCATTAAATGTCCACTGTCACCCCCAAATCAGTGTCACAACTAAAAAAAAAAACACCTTCTCCTCCCAACAAAGTCTCAAAATGCTCCCCAAGGGATAGTGCCAGCCTTATTGAACCACACCATCCTAGAAGTCAGAGAAATATCAAAAGTGCTGGAATAAATACATTTGAAGGGTGCGTTGGGGTACAGAGCCACCACGATGGGATGAAGAGTGGTCAGCCATGGTAGTCCTGACAGACAGCAGGGACGGACAGGAATCGTAAGTAAATGTTACCCAGATGGCCGAGTCTGAGGAAGAGGTTGAAATTGTCTCATTTGTCTCTAAAGAGAGCATCTCTTCTTTGCCATTAGAAGGTGGTTATGCTATAAGTCACATACAATGAAGAAAATTATGCCTACAAAAATGTCACCAAAGCCAGACTCAACACCTCCTGACCCATCCATCCTAAGATCCAAAACATATTTTGTCTTAACTAGGTTACAGAGGCAGACAGAGAAGATAGATCATTTTTCTTAAGTTTGAGAAAGCAGGGTCTCCCCCACCGCCCCCCATAAAACTCATACACAAAGATGTCCCTGAATTTCCTTCATCAGAGACCCTTGATTAGCTCCATGGCCTGCAGAATGGGCAGACTGGCCTTACCCATATCTCTTGTGAGTCTGTTTTGTTAACATGTCTCTCCTTTGAACTGGTATCTGCCAAAGGACAGAGAAAAATGGAGAGACCTTTACTCTTTTACTCTTTGCATGACTCTTTAAAGGTCATTTCTCCCTGGGAAAAATGTATTCAAACATCAGTAGCCAGGGATTGAGGGGAAATAGAAGATCAGCAAATTATCAAGCAGAATATCCTCAGAATAGATTTGTTAGTGCAACTGGGAAACTCACCATGGGAATAGCCTGGATTGAATAATGTGTGCCTCTTCCTCTAGAGAGCTAACGTGAAACCAGCCCTAATCTCAACGATTCCAAGTGAGACAGGTTTTACAAGAAGTTTTATCACTAAATCAGGCACTTCTTGTGGGAATCTAATTGCCCCAACGTAATGTCTGTTTATAATTCCATTCCCAGTCCTTAAAAAAAAAAAAAAAAGTTCCGCCATTGCTGTCTTGGATGTGAATTCTGGATTTCATTCAACCCGGGCTCATGAGTAGGTATAGCATGTCCTCAGCGCTGGCCCTGTGTTTGATATAAGGAATGTCTGCTAGCTAGAAGAAGACTAAACGAATGAAAGAAAGAGACATCACAGAAGCAGGTACACTTTGTTAATTTAGTCTGCTGTTGTCCCAGGACACTACATTATCTGGACCCCAAAACACCAGTGTTGGAATCCATAAGGAAGATTCAGATAAATGCCCTCAAGCTAGGAGGAATTTGGAAGGGAGCCTACAATATTCCTGGTGGCATCTGCTTTTCTCTTTTCAACTGATCACGTCTCTCAACACTCAATATTTCCTTCCAGGTTTTTCTCCAACGTGCCCAGGCCTGGAAGAGAGAAACAAAGTACTGAGACAAATAAATACCATTTCGTCTTCTTACCTAATTGAAAAGACTCTTGTGATGATAGAATTGACTAACGTAGCTCGAAGTATTTCTTAAACTGCTAAACACAGCTATTTACCGAGTATCTGATATGTGCCTGTGACCAGGCTACAGAATATGAATTTGGAGAGTACTCATCGTCTGTTCTAAAAAAAGCTGACAATCTAGTGAAAATACTGACATATAGAAATTCACTTTAGAGAATTCCTTAAGAGATTTCTGTAAGGGAGTATAGCCCACACAGTTCTAGGACCTACATGTATAAAACACATAGAGAGAGGGTGCTGTGTCTCAAGACCTTATGGGACAAAGGATCTGAGGATAATGAGTGGTAGAAATTAATGATGGAAAGAACCGTACATGGTCTTACTATATAACGCTACACAATGAAATCTGAAGGACATATTGTGGGTTCTGAGATCAAGTTCTGTTCTACCCACGAAGGGATTGGTGGTATCAGGATGGCTAAGCCAATGGCCTGAGCTAGTCTAGTTTGGTCCTATCCTCACTGTTCTTTTCCTTCTTATCCGGAATGCCCACTTCTTGCTAGAAAGCCCTTATTAAAAAAACATTAACCTTTGCTAATAGAACTATTAAGCATACAGAATCTTTATTTTAGTCAATTACTTTCAAAGTCTTTATTTCCTTTCAATACCTTCAACAAATGTCAGCTATGGTTTTTCAACTCTCTCTAATTAGAAATGTTGTCTATGTGTATCTGTGACTTCTTTCTTTTTTCTGTTTGTTTTTTAATTTCCAAAGTTCAAATATGCATAAATTTGCTTATAAGCGAGTAAACATGTATTACACATACACGTACACTTTTTTTTATGGTAGAATCTTTTTTTAAAAAATAAATTTATTTATTTTCAGCATAACAGTATTCATTATTTTTTCACCACACCCAGTGCTCCATGCAATCTGTGCCCTCTATAATACCCATCACCTGGTACCCCAACCTCCCACTCCCACCCCGCCACTTCAAACCCCTCAGATTGTTTTTCAGAGTCCATAGTCTCTCATGATTCACCTCCCCTTCCAATTTCCCCCAACTCCCTTCTCCTCTCTAACTCCCCATGTCCTCCATGCTATTTGTTATGCTCCACAAATAAGTGAAACCATATGATAATTGACTTTCTCTGCTTGACTTATTTCACTCAGCATAATCTCTTCGAGTCCCGTTCATGTTGCTACAAAAGTTGGGTATTCATCCTTTCTGATGGAGGCATAATACTCCATTCTCTTATACCATACACAAAGATAAAATCAAAATGGATAAAAGACCTCAACATGAGATAGGAATCCATCAGAATCCTAGAGGAGAACATAGGCAGTAATCTCTTCGATATCAGCCACAGCAACTTCTTTCAAGATATGTCTCCAAAGGCAAAGGAAACAAAAGCGAAAATAAACTTTTGGGACTTCATCAAAATCAAAAGCTTCTGCACAGCAAAGGAAACAGTCAAAAAACAAAGAGGCAACCCATGGAATGGGAGAAGATATTTGCAAATGACAGTACAGACAAAAGGTTGACATCCAGGATCTATAATGAACTCCTCAAACTCAACACACACAAAACAGGCAATCGTATCAAAAAATGTATCTGTGACTTCTCTTGGTAATTACGTTCTGATAAATATATCTTTTAAAAAAAGATTTATTAACTTATTTAAGAAAAGAGAGAATGAGAGAGAGAGAGAGAGAGAGAGAAAGAGCATGAGCAGGGGGAGGGGCAAAAGGAAAGAATTTCAAGCAGACTCCCTGCTGAGCCTGGACCCTTACTCAGGACCCTGAGATCATGGCCTGAACTGAAGTCAGAAGTCAGACGCTCAACTGACTGAGCCACCCTGGTGCCCCTACTTTTTTAATACTTCCTTTGCCAATGGCAGGGAAGCTTAATTTATTTTCAAGTGGAGAAAGTATTAGCTCAAGGTGGTGTTTTCCATTTCAAGAGAAGGAAAAGACCATACAGATGTTGAGAACGCCCCCTTCTTCTTACCCTCAATATCTTTGGGGGAATAACCATTCCTCCTCCCTCTTCCCCATAATCTGGACTTATTACCACTGCAACTCCATTGACCAGCCTAATGTTACCTCCTAGTAGAGGCAGACACTGAAAGCAGTGTTTGGCTTTGGAGCTGGAAGGTTCTTTAGACTTGGGGTCAACCCTGCTGTTTGAGGAGTGGCCATCCTGTACAATCAGACTGCAGACAAAGAAGGTGTCAGTGGGTTCTGAGTCCATGAGAAAAATCACTTTGTCCTCAGAGCACTTGCTGGGGACCAGGGATGGTGGCCTTGGCTGCACAGCACATGGATTTCAGATCCACCTTCTCAGCTGCACTGACTGGTCCTTGTAGCCTCCCCCTTGTCTGACAATGACTTCCAGTATCTGCAGCTGGTAAAACTGTGGTCTCCTCCCTCCCCACCTGAGGAGAGAAGCCACTTCTCTCCCAGCTGGTCTGTTCCACATCCCCTGACGATTATTTGGCTCACTTTTACTCCAGCTCAAATCTCGGCTACATCTGTATCCCTCTGTGGGGCTAGGAGGACTGTCTGCTCAGCTTCCATACCACACAGGAGCTAAGAGAGTCTCCCAGATGCTAGATTGTCTGTTGTCAGTTTGGCACACAACACCGCTCCCTTCTAAAATACATTCTTTCTACAGATGGAGAAGTCAGAAACTGCATTTCTGAAATCTCCTTTCTCATAATGGTCCAGGGGAGAGTCTGCTAACGAGGCACACTCACAGGGCATTTGGAAGGTGGACAGGAGAGGGAGGCATTACTCTCCAGAGACGGCGGCAGTCAGACACATGGGCAGACATGAGATACACAGTGTCCTCCCCTCACACTCTTGAGAAGCTCCACAGTAATGTTTTGGGCTCTGGTCAGTGGGAGTGTCTTCTCTTTCCTTCATACTTTCAGCTCTTCCAAGAATTGCATAAGACCCTAAGTTCCTATATAAAATCCCCTCACACCCAAAACACATACAGTGACTGTTTACTTGACCTAATCCTGACTAGTGGATATTTGTAGTCTTTTTCTGGAGACCAGATGGGAAAATGGGTAAACACTCTTTTGCTTTTGGTTTTCTCCCCTATTCTATGTATACCCACACCCCCTTGGAATTTTTTTTTTTTAAAGATTTCATTTATTTATTTGTCAGACAGAGAGGGAGCGCACAAGCAGGGGGAATGCAGAGGGAGAAGCAGGCTCTCTGCTGAGCAGGGAGCCTGATACAGGACTCGATCCCAGGACCTGAGCTAAACGTTAACTCTCGACTGGCTGAGCCACCCAAAAATCTTGGGATTTTTCCGGCCATGTTATTATATTACATATAGTATTATACACTATTAATAGAATGGGACTATTCTCCCATTGTCCTTCCCTCTTCCCTCGCTCTTGGGCAGGAAAGGATGAGCTGTTAATTACTACACATCATACTTCATAACCATGACATATTACCTTGGTGAGAGTCAGAAGACATTTAAATAGCTAGCAGACTAACCAGTAGATTTCACCCTAAATCACTGGGAATGCGAGGGGAGAGGCAGGAACTGAAGGAGAGTAAAATTCTCAACTACCACGAGAGAGACAAACATCTAAAACCAAGAGGTCAAGAAGGAGCAATATGGACCTGAGATTCAGAAATGTCAAGTTACCCACCGAAATCAACTAAAAGAGTTTGCCGTGATTAGCCCCGGGGATGAAGACTCAGAGACACAGAGGGACTGGGACAGAGAACAGGTATGTTTCATTATAAGCCCTTGGGTAAAATATATATATTTTTAATTTATTTGTCAGAGAGAGAGAGAGAGGGAGAGCAAGCACAGGCAGACAGAGTGGCAGGCAGAGTCAGAGGGAGAAGCAGGCTCCCTGCCGAGCAAGGAGCCCGATGTGGGACTCGATCCCAGGACGCTGGGATCATGACCTGAGCCGAAGGCAGCCGCTTAACCAACTGAGCCACCCACGCGTCCCTAAAGTATTTTTTTAATTAAGAATATTAATATATAAGAATATTAAGAACATATTTTTTCTTAAGTCATATAAATGTATTAATTCCACTAAAACAATTTTTGGAAATGAAAAGCAGCAGACAGATGACAGTGGTAGGGAGAAGAAGACACGGCCATTCTGTAGGAGAAATGTGATTCCAGCCCCCTATGCCCCCCACCCCCACCGCCACCCTTACCTCCTTCTGTGTCCAAATGCATGTTACACCAGCAGCAGATCTCAGGAAATCAGCTGAGCTGGTGAGATAGCACCAGTGTCTCCAAACAGGAGACCCTGAACGAGCAACATGAACAAACCAAACAGCCCTCTTGCTCCCCGCAAGCTAGAGAACTTGCAAGCTTGATTGCCAATCCCAGGAAAGCTTTTTTAGTCTTCTTGTCTCCCATTGCTCACAGCACACACACAGACGTCATGAGAGTGGGGAGTGAGCACATTCTGGACAGCCAAGACTTGGTAGCAACAGGTAGGACTTGGGAAGGCAAGGGTCCCCTTTGGGTGCATCATAATTGAGTAATATAAATAACTACTTGGTAGACTGAGAAAGGAAAGATGGCCACTGTACTAGTGTTCTTGGGCTGTCCTAACAAAGTATCACATGCTGGATAGCTTAAACCATAGGAGTGTATTGTTTTGGAGTTCTGGAGGCTGGAAGTCCAAGATCAAGGTGTCAGTGAGGTGGGTTTCTTCTGAGACTTCTCTCCTTGTCTTATAGATGACCCCCTCTTCCCTGTGTCTTCACATAGCCTTCCCTCTGTGCATGTGTCTAATCTCCTCTATTTAGAACGCCAGTCATGCTAGATGACCTCATCCTAACTCAATTACTACTTTAAAGACCCCATCTCCAAATACAGTCAAATCCTATAGTCCTAGGGGTTGGGATGTGGGGCAGGACACCCTTCAGCCCATGATGTCCCATCTGACATGACATGACACTTTTTGGCCTCCAGCTTCCAGATCTGCTGTAAACATCCTGACACATCTGTCATTTTAGTCCCTGTCTGTGTTCCTCAGCCCTGAGTCTTTCAACCCACACCACCCACCACTCCATTACTAGGATTTCTTTCCTTCCTTCCTTCCTTCCTTCCTTCCTTCCTTCCTTCCTTCCTTCCTTTTGCACATAAAGGTCTTCAAAGATGCAGCATTACATCTGCACATTGCATAGTATTTTCTGATTGTGCACTTTTAGAAACGTTGCCCTCAAATGAAGCCCATGGTAGAGAAATAATGAAATAATCATTAAATCCTGTTGTGTATCCTATGTTCCCTAATTAAAAATCAAAATATGTATAATTTATAAAAATGAAACCAGTAAAGAACCTTAAGCACTTTTATTTTCAGAGTTGGTGTTTGCAATAATAGGATTGTTCATCACTGATGCAGGTGGTACTTGGAATCTGGGGTATAGATGCGGACACCACAAGGTGTCTGCAGTTCAGATGGAAATAGAGACCATAGTCTCTAACTGCACTGATGTTGGACGTTTAGACAGCTGGCTTCCTATTCAATCTGTCCTTCACAGAAAAAGATTACAGTAAACCTCCTTTTTTTTTTTCTTTAAGATTTTATTTACTTCAGAGAGAGAGAAAGTGTGCATGAGCAGCAGGAGAAGCAGAGAGGGAAGGAGAGAGAATCTGAAGCAGACTCCATGCTGAGTGTGGAGCCTGATGTGGGACTTGATCTCATGACCTTGAGATCAGGATCTGAGCCCAAAACAGGAGTTGAACGCTTAATCGACTAAGACACCCAGGCACCCCTACAGTAAACTTCCTTAAGTAATATGTTGCACAAGCTTCAAGACATGTTTTGTACACTTAAAGCTTTAAGGATATTTGGTTTTTCTAAACTGAAGATATTTTGTCCCATGTGTTTTTCATCCATTGGAAGCAAATTTCTAATGTCAAATATAACATTTTCTAAAAACGTGACCATCCTTTTATTCTATATTGTTTCCCAAAGTGTAAGGCAGCTTCTTTCATATTTGGGTATGGTACGTTATACCGAGTATTAAAGCCACCTCATGATAGAATGAGGTCTCAGGCAATGGTCAAATTCCATAGGGGTAGTCACCAAAGAATGGTTTCTCCAACCAGAATTGCTATGTCCTTCTCTCTGCCTCACTGTCAGGTAGCATCCAGGCAAAACCAGAGGTGTTCTACAACCTACCTTGCTGCTAACACCCTGTGAAATGTTGACAAAAGCAATGCATAATTATGAGCCTAGAATTTGTACCTATTTAAATTAGCATCGAGGTGACAAAAAGCACTTTTTTTTTTTTTTTTAAGGAAAAAAAAAACATGTGAAACCAGCTTGAAGCAAGGTGAGAAAGTAATTCTTCTATTCTGGACCCCAATGCCAAATGGATACAGAAAAGCAGAGAGATCAACTATCAGAAAGGTACCTTGGTGTTTTAAACGCAAGATCTGAGGAAGAGCCAAGTGTTTCCAGGCTTTGCAAAGATTGGTTATCATTTATTTTTTTGTGTTTTATTGATGTCGGCTTGTCAAGCTTTTGACAGGTAGAGAGAGCAAGTGCCTTTTAAAGGACCCAATCTCTCGGATGTATACAAAGTGAAGGACCAATGGAATGAGTTTTGGCTTAATATTATCTGACATTTATTTTAATTCTTGCCTGATATTTTGGAATACAGGCTGTTGAGGGTCTTTTCTGCATCTGTTTTCTGTGAGTCAGTCTTTTGCTTCCTCCCCTGGACGAGGTCATATCTTATCTCAGAAGCCTCCTTCAGAAAGTTAAATTGTGAAGGTCTTTGGTTTTAAAGAACAAAAATAGATCCAACTTTTTTTTTTTTTTTTTTTTTTTTTTTAAGGGTGGTTTATATTGGAGTGTCTGGGTGGCTCAGTCAGTTAAGGGTCAGACTCTTGATTTCAGCTCAGGTCATGATCTCAGGGTCATGAGATCGAACCTTGTGTTGGGCTCCAGGCTCAGTGGGGTGTCTGCTTGGGATTCTCTCTCTCCCTCTCCCTCTGTTCCTCACTCCCACCTCTCAAATAAATCAATAAATCCTGATAATAATAATAATAATAATAATAATAATTATAAGGAAATGGAATCTTTACCCCTCCCCATCCCCTGAGTGTGAAAATGTTGACCCAAACACAGTAGCCTGAAAAATGGGTCTCAAAATCAAAGTAGAAAGATGCCCATCCCTACTTCCCTACCTGCCCCAGACCACCAACATAAAGCTTGTATGTCATTGTAGGTCTCTTCAAAGAGACCTCAAAAGTAGTCATTACTTGAAAGTTAGACACAAGTATGATTTCACTGAAGTCCATGACTATGGTGGATTGTAACTCCCTCCCTAGCTTGTCACAGAGACCAGAGGAGGACCTGGCTTGTCATCTGGATAACTCAATGAACACATCTTTGTGGAAATACCAACTTTAAAAAACACCAGAAATGACAAGTGGGAACAAGATCAAGAAGATCTGAAGGACGCCCAAATTGTTCCTTAAAGGCTTTTCCGAAGAGATAGCGCAACATTGTAACTTAATCACTATCTATATACCTGGACCTGGACCACTTGGCAGGTTGCCTGCGAATAAGCCAGAGCAAGCTGGGAGAAGGAAAAAGATAAGAGTAACAGTTAGCCTACAGAATGGTTCCATCCCAGTGGTAATTAAAAACTTCACATTTCGGTGTCAAATTTCTGGACAGCGGTTTTGCAATAAAGAACAAATGCTGTAAATGTGAGCATCCTCCTGCAGAACTGCAGATTTGGAAACTGATTCTAAGAAACAGAGAAATGAGTAAACATTTAGCTGAAAGAATTTACACTGCAACATTTAAAAAAAAAAGATTTTATTTATTTATTTGACACAGAAAGGGAGCACAAGCAGGGGGAGTGTCAGGAAGAGGGAGCAGCAGGCTCCCCCTGAGCAGAAAGCCTGAGGCAGGGCTCAATCCCAGGACCCTGAGCTGAAGTCAGACCCTTAACCGACTGAGCCACCTAGGTGTCCAAAATGGCAGCATTCTTTATAAAAGTAAAAATATTTTTAAAATGTTTAGTGGAAGCATAGTGGACTCAATAGATTAGTTTCAGAGCTACAACATGGCAATTCAACAATTATATACATTATAACATGTTCACCACAAGAAGCATATTTACTGTCTGTCACTATGTGAAACAAAAAAGCAATTTACTGAATGGGAGAAGGTAATTGCAAAGGATATATCCCATAACGGGTCAGTATCCAAATTCATGAAAGAACTCAACACCAAAAAATAATCTGACTTACAAATGGGCAGAGGATCCACGAATATTTTTCCAAAGAAGACATCCAGATGACCAACAGGTACATGAAAAGATGCTTAACATCCCTCCTGATCAGGGAAATGCAAAGCAAAACCACAACGAGATACCACCTCACACCAGTCAGAATGGCTAAAATTAACACACAGAAAACAAGAGTTATCCCAAAGATTGGGATAAAGGGGATCCCTCACGCCCAGCTGGTGGCAGGGTACAATGGCACACTCTGCAAAAGAGTTTAGACTTTCCTCAAAAAGAATAAAAAATTGCTAACCATCCAAATGAACCTGAACAGAGTGTTCAATAAGCCCATTTAATGAAACTCAATCTAGCCATTAAAAATGATGCCGGAGACATATTTTCTTCACCTTAACAGATGTCCATGATGTATTGTAAGTGAAAAAAATGGGTTCTAAAATAATATGTTTAATGTGATTTCCATCATTGTCCAAAATATATGTGCAATTATGTAGGCAGAGGAGGAAAAAAAAAAAAAAAAAAAAAGCCTGGCAGGGGTAAAAAAAAAATATCCGGCAGGGTAAACACTAGTCTTCACAGTTGTTTGTCTCTGGGTGGTGGGTTATGGAGAATTTATTCTGTGTTTTGTTCTTTTTTTTTAATTGGTATCTTTTTATTCTATCATTAACAGGTTAAATAAGACAAAAAGGAATACAGTGAAACTTCTCTGAAGTAATCCTTTGCAATGCAAATGACCATACCCTGTCTTTCTCAATATGGAGCACATTTCTTCCCTACAGGGTGGCCCTCCATCATTGGCAGATGAAGAATCAGCATATTTCCACTATTTCCAGTAAAGCTGTCCCCACAGTCTTTTACTCAAGGAGAGTTACAGTTTCTTAAAGTGGATTTTGTGTTTCTGAGGTGGAAAACGAACAAACAAAAATCTTCCCCCAAATCACTTGGCTTCCTGCCATTGATTCAGTGACTTGGGGACACAATTTGGGGCTTTCCTATTTTTCTTTCAGGCAAGCGCTTGAGCCTCTGCTAATGTGTGTGGGGGTTGAGGGCACGATTCATGGCTTGCAGGGTTTGAGGGGGGAGGGTGCAGCCCCCACATGAGCACAGACCCTCACTGGAGAACAGTTATCACTGCCTGTCCCTTTCCTGGGTGTATTTCTTCTGAATACTCCCTGGCCCTGGAAAGATTACATTGGAAAAAATTCTTTATAGGTCAGTACTTCTATTTTTTTGACAGGTGAACTTCTCCTGACCTCTGTGGAATTCTGCTTCTGGAAGCTGGGCTAACTTAGCTGCATTCTGCAAAAATAAATAAATAAATAAATAAATAAATAAATAGAATTGTTTCATTAACTTAGCTGGAAGAGGTTTCACCCTAATTCCTGACGTGCTAATGATGGCTCGTTCTTGAGGGTGTTAATTTTGAAACTCCAGTGTGGGAAATGTGTTCCTTTCCCCAGAGACTCAGTATTATTAGCCTTGTTTCTCCTTTTTTTTTTTTTTCTTTGCTGAATACTGATAGCGGTTTATGTTTGGAGTTGGGCCTAAATAAATACACGCAGAATATATACATTTAAAAAGAGGGGTGCCTGGGTGGCTCAGTGGGTTAAAACCTCTGCCTTGGGCTCGGGTCATGATCTCAGGATCTTGGGATCGAGCCCCGCCATTGGGCTCTCTGCTCAGCAGGGAGCCTGCTTCCCTCTCTCTCTCTGCCTGCCTCTCTGCCTACTTGTGATCTCTCTCTGTCAAATAAATAAATAAAATCTTTAAAAAAAAAAAAAAAGAAAGAAATACATGTTCGATATTTAACCCATGCTTTATCACCAAGCACTGTTGCACAAAATAGAGTGTTGGATCTTAAGAACTGCAAACCTGCTTTCCTCTGAGAATGGCAACAGAATGTGTAGCTCTTATCATATGCTTAAAGCCCTCTTTATTTTTTGGAGAATTTCTCCCAAAAGATCTTCATTGCTAATGCTTCCTTTTTATTTTTTTGCATTCTTTATTTGTTTTAATGCAAGGAGAGAAAGAAGATATGTAAATACTGGCCCTTGTTTTCTTTCATTCCCCGGGCCATATTGTGGATGCTTCGAGCTGCCCTCAGTGGGAATCACTGCTCAGATCACACCTCTACTTGCTAAGCATCCCCTTTTCCAAAAGCAGTCAGTTGCTCAACATTCTTTTTTCTTTTCTTTTTTTTTTTTTAATTAAAACTGCTTCTAAAATCAGGAGGAGGCTTGTGCTAACAGTTGGGGCGAGATTGTGGGAGGAGGACGGTTCTGGGTCTCCGAGGATTGACAGTAGACCAGTCTGGAGTCTTCCCCACCATTTAAAAGCTTAACTCTTCACCTGCACCTGCATGCATTTTGGGTAGAATATAGGTCCCAGGAACTGCTAGGGTATTGGGTATCACCACTGGCCATGACCTAGTCTAGTTCAATCCCATTCAATCACAAATGGAAATTTATTACATGCCAGCATTGTCTGGGGGCTGGAGGTGGGGATAGGGGTAGTGGGAGGCATCCCGGATGGAAAGAAGGAGACTCCAGATGGGCCAGATCTGACAGGTCACATCCCAATCTTCCTGCCAATGGTTGGATCTTGCCTACATTGTAATCTCACCAAGCCTGGGTTCCTCATCTGGAATATGGAGGTAATCATCATGTGGTCTTGAGAGATTGCTGGGACAATTGGCATGGGCATAAGCAAAAGGTTTAGTGTTCTGTGGTTGGCCAAGAAAGAGTAGCTGTGATGACTACTCTTCTGTCCACTTGTAAGATAACTGAAACATAGTCCCTGCCCTTAAGGGAGCTGAGAGTTAAATAGGACACACAGCAGGCAATATGGCCTTAGAATGTCTACAGCTGGGTTCGTGGATTAGTCTGCAAATGGGTGGGTCATAGTAGTCTCCTCAACCCGAATTGTACTGTAGTGAGGCAATTACCTCTATTTCCCATCACAGAACCCCAGGAATGAGGGGGAGAAGGGAGAAGGGCCTGGGAATGGGATAAATTACACATGACATGCCCCAAATTTGTCTCATTAGACTGTAATTTGGTTGCTGGAAAAACTCACCTGTAAAACATGAGACATTCTTCCTCCTAATTCTTGAGCAAACCTCAAAATGGCAGGGGATCAATTTGGAGCTTAGCAAGAATGTAGCCACTTCCTCAAATCCTTTGTGTTTGTATGTTACAGAGGCGTATGTCTTCCTGCTGTGCAAACAACCTGTTGAAAATCGAAATTTTACTGAAAGCTTTCTCCTACATGACATACAGAGCAACACTTGATTTTTTTTATTGCTTTGTCCATATATTGGGTAGAAATAATTGGCAATTAATTCACAGTGATTGAATTTGTCTTGGGTAAACACATATTTCCGGCTGTTGCACAAAGCAAAGATAAATAATTTTTTTTCAACATTTTGTCATATCTACCATTTTGAGTCTAAATATTTATATATATATACAAAATATATGTATATTATATATATTTTTTAAATATGCATAAAAGTTGAACCTATCTGTGCTTAGATTGGAAAGCCTTCTACCAATCTTGGTTCTACCTACAACTTTAAGGCCATTTAATCAGAAGAATCATTCTTACTAATCATTCTTATTAAAGCCTCCTCATTAGTAGCTGGAAGCAACCCAATCAATCCTTTCCCCTTGTTCTTGTGAGAGGGAAATTCTTGAACACGGGGAGACATTGAGTCTGCTATGTTATTTATCTGCTTTCTGACTCTGTCTCTGTCCTTCTGGCCTGTGGAAATATATAAATATTCCATTTTATTCTAATGTTTTTGAGAAATAATATTGGTTGTTCTATAAGCTATACTGGATTCAAAAAGGAAGAAAGGGAGGGAGGGAAGGAAGGACTTATCTTCATCCTGAAGGTGTTTAAAATCTAGCCGGAGAGTGGTCAGGGTGCCCAGGTAGACCAATCGGTTAAGCATCGGACTCTTGATTTTGACTTAGGTCATGATCTCAAGGTCATGAGATCAAGCTCTGCATCAGGCTTTGCACTGAGCCTGGAACCTGCTTAAGATTCTCTCTCTCCCTTTGCCCCCCACCCCCCCCCCCCCGCCCCTCCCCCCCCAAAAAAAAAAAAAAAAAAAAGAGAGAGAGAAGAAGAAGAAGAAGACGGTAAAATCTAGCTGGAGAGACAAAAGTCACAGATGTAGTATAGTCATTAAGAGCCCGAGTTCAGGGTTCAAGACAGAAATGTTAACTTTACCTTCTACCAACATTGGGCAATTTACTGAAACTGTCTACCTCGGTTTTTCATCTCTAAAGTGGGAGTAAACACATTTATCTTATAAGGCAATAATATAAAAGGTTTAAATAAAATTGTGAGCTCAAAGCGTTTAACATAGTATCTGACACTAATACGAGCAATCACATGGAGGTCATTGCCGCTACCATCATTGTTACTATGGCTGGTAAGGAGAAGGGACAAATATGGATGAGCAAAGCAAGTGACAGTAGTGCTTTGGTGGTCCTGGGCTTTGGAAATGTGGTTTGCAGGTAGTCATGGCAACAGTGTGGCACGTGTCTGGGGAAGCTAGGAACTGAAGGAGATCTTCCTGACTCCGAAGCCACCTCTGAGTGATTGGGACAACTATGACAGCGCACGAAAAGATGCATTGACTGAGCCAACGGCCCTAATGTAGGGGACTGACACTGGATGTATGTGTCAGTATGGGCTCATGACTCTTTATTAGGCATCAGAGTGTCCCAAAAGTCTTAGTGCAATTTCATGCTTTAAAAACTTCAGAAATTTAGGGGTGCCCATGTGGCTCAGTCGGTTAAGCACCTGCCTTTGCCCCAGGTCATGATCCCAGGCTCCTGGGATCAAGTCCATCATCAGGTTCCTTGTTCAGGGGGAAGCCTGCTTCTCCCTCTGCCTGCTGGTTCCCCTGTGTGTATGTTCTCTCTGAAAATAAGTAAATAAAATCTTTTTTAAAAAACCCTTCAGAAATGTAAATGCTGCATACTTTCTATTTTTTTTTAAGGTTTTATTTATTTATTTGACAGAGAGAGAGAGGTCACAAGTAGGCAGAGAGGCAGGCAGATGGGAAAGGGGAAGCAGGCCCCCTGCTGAGCAGAGAGCCCCATGTGGGACTCGATCCCAGGACCCTGAGCTGAAGGCAGAGGCTTAAGCCCCTGAGCCACCCAGGTGCCCCAATGCCGCATACTTTCAAAAAACATCATTTAAAAGCTGAATACTTTATATGTCTTGTATGCTTATTTAATATTGAGAAATTAGTCTTTAATGTTTTATATCAATTGATGTGTGCTATCTTAAATCTGAGGGACTATGAAAAATGTGTTAATGAAGTTAATCAAGTTCTCAAAACCAATTAAGTGTAAATAATGTAAATAATAAAACTGTCAACTTGAATTTTTGCTACTTTGTAGTATTAGTGCATTTCAAGTTACTAAAGCGTAAAATTGCACCAAGATGATCAGGGCATGACCAATACCCCAGTGGATCTTTTACTAACATAATGAAAATATAGTGAATGTTTATCCTGCTAGCCCTTCCTACAACTCATGAATTAATGACCTTCAACATTGCATTCATCTCAAATATGTTGCTTAATAAGAATATACACAGAATTATATTTTTCATATATTTTGTCACTGTTCTATGTCTATAAAAAGTTAACATTTGGGGAATCTGGATGAAGGACAAGGTTTAGGGGAATGGGCTGTTGACACATGGAAATAGGTCCTGTGACACTTAGATTTATTTTCAGGCAAACTGTTCACCACAAACACACAGTTCCCCTGTGATGGAAAGTCAGGAAGAGTTTGAAGTATCAGGTGTACATATGTAGAGGACCCAGAAATCTGTTTGAAGAATCCCACAAACCAAAGCAGGGACAACTTGAATATTTGGGTTACTGCCACATATCCGATAAGGAGTTAATATCCAAAATATATAAGTCATTCATCCAAATCAATGACAACAACAACAACAAAAAGTAAAAAATGGGCAAAGGACAGAACTGACTTTTTCCAAAGAGTATATGCATATGGCCAATGGTATATAGAAAGGTACTCAGCATCACTCATCATAAGAGAAATGAAAATTACAACCACACTGAGGTATTGCCTCACACCTGCCAGGATGACTGTCATGAAAAATACAGTTGATAAATTCTGATGAAGACAGGAAGTTTGTGTGCTGTTGGTGGGAATGTAAAATAGCGTCTCCACTCTGGAAAACAGTATGGAAGTTCTCAAGAAATTAAAACTAGAATTGCCATATGATCTCACAATCCCACTTCTGGATCTATATCCAAAGGAAGCAAAATTATTATCCTAGAGAAGTATCTATACTCCCATGATGATTGAAGCATTATTCACTATAGTCGTTGTGGGGAAGCAACATAAGTGTCCATTGATGGATGAAAGGATGGAGAAAATGTGACATGTGGGGTACCTGCGTGGGTGTATGCCGTCAGGTCCCATCATGATCTCAGGGTCCTGGGATCAAGCCCTGCATTGGGCTTCTGTTCAGTGGGGAGTCTGCTTCTCCATCCCTCTCGCCCTCTGAGTGTGCTCTCTCTCTCAAATATATAAATAAAATCTTGGAAAAAAAAAAAGAAAATGTGATATGTATATGTATGTGTATTATGTATAAACAATAAAATACTATTCAGCCATGAGAAAGAAGGAAATTCTGTCATTTGCAACAACATGGATGAAACGGGAGGGCATTATGCTAAGTGAGACAAGGCAGAAGGAGAAAGATAAATATTGTGTGGAATCATTACATATTGAATCTAAAAAAATGTAAAGTCAAATTCATTGAGGCCGAGAGTGGAAAAGGGGTCACCAGGGACAGGGTTGGGAGGTGAGGGGAAGGAGGGGGGAATAGGGATTGACTGGTAAGAAATACAAGCTTTCAGTTATAAGATGAATAAGATATGGGGCACCTGGGTGGCTTAGTTGGTTGGCCATCTGCCTTTGGATCAGGTCATGATCGGGGCGTTGGGTGGTCGAGCCCCACGTGGGGCTCCCTCCTCTGTGGGGAGTCTGTTTCTCCCTCTCCCTCTGCCTGCTGTTCCCTCTGCTTGTGCTTTCTCTCTCTCTATCTCTCTCTGTCAAATAAATAAATAAACTCTTTTTTTTTTTTAAAGAGTTTGTTTATTTATTTGACAGACAGAGATCACAAGCAGGCAGAGAGGCAGGCAGAGAGAGAGTGAAGGAAGCAGGCTTCTGGCTGAGCAGAGTCCGATGCGGGGCTCGATCCCAGCACCCTGGGATCATGACCTGAGCCGAAGGCAGAGGCTTTAACCCACTGAGCCACCCAGGCGCCCCAATAAATAAACTCTTAAAATCAATCTATCTATCTTAAAGAAAAAAAAAAAAAAAGAGTTAAGATTGGAGGACCTAATGTATAACATGGTGACTAGCATAAACTAAATTAGCTAAGAAAACCAACACCAAGGGGCGCCTGGGTGGCTCAGTGGGTTAAGCCGCTGCCTTCGGCTGGAGTCATGATCTCAGAGTCCTGGGATCGAGCCCCGCATCGGGCTCTCTGCTCAGCGGGGAGCCTGCTAACTCCTCTCTCTCTGCCTGCTTCTGATCTCTCTCTGTCAAATAAATAAATAAAATCTTTAAAAACAAACAAACAAACAAACAAAAACCAACACCAAAAGCAAGACAGGGTAAATATGAGAGCTGTTGGATGCGTTAATTAACTCGATGGGGGAATGCTTTCACAACGTATATGTATATCAAAGCATCAGGTACACTTCAAATATCCTACGATTTTGCCTACAATTATACTTGAATAAAGCTGCAAAAAATATCGGATGGAGATCCACATACAGATATAAATAAATAAATAAATAAATGCAGGGGAAGGCTGCATAGGAACAGGGATGGCTGTAAAAAAAATCACTCTCTGGCGACCGTTGTCATTAATGGATGATTCCCAGAATCTGTTCTGATTTTGACAGCTGTCTCACCCAGTCTCCTCATGCTTTCTGATCCTATTTAGGATCATTATTTATATTAGGATCATTATATTTATTTGCTGTGTTTCGTGGTCTCCTTCGATCTGGAATAGTTGCTTGGTCTTTCGCTACCGTGTCTTTGACTGACTTAAAGAGCACAAGATCTTCGATCTGTAGGCGGGAAAACCTCAGCTTGAGTTTGAATTTCACCTTGAAATTTCCTCATTGCTCTGACTCTGGTCACCTGTTCTTGGCAGGAACACCACAGAAGGGATCCTGGACCTTCTCATTGCCTTACACAAGGAGGAACATCATGTCCACTCAGGCTGTGTTATGAACTGAATGTTCTCTTAAAATTCCTAGGTTGAAGTCCTAAACCCCAGTGTAATGTTCTTACGGGGTGGAGCTTTGGCAGGTAATTAGGTCTTCATGAGGTCCTGAAGGTGGGTTCTTCATGACAGGATCAGTGCACTTAGAAGAGGCCAGAGAGAGACCGGAAGTCTTCTCTTTGTCTCTGGCATGTGAGAATGCAGCCAGAGACCAGATGCCTGCCCACAAACCAGGGAGATCCCTCTCATGAGACACCAAATCTGCCAGCACTTTGACCTTGCACGTCCAGGTTTCAGAGCTATGAGACATAAATTGTTGTGTAAGCTCCCCTCTCCCCCGATCTATGATATTTTGTTATAGGAACCCACACTAAGAAGTGCTGTCATCAGTAATCTTGGCTATGATCACCCTATCATGTTGGTGTCTTATAGGTTTATCCACCTCACATTCACTTTTTTCCCATATTTGCCTCTTACATTGTGGGGAGGCTTTTCTCTACTCACCTTCTTGGCTAGCTCTAAAGTCAACGCCATGTTTATTACCCTGAGGTGGAGTGTGACACCCTGAGCCTCCAGCGGCCAATTTGAAGTTATGACATGGTAGGTCTTGGGGACCATGGCTTGAGGGATCTTTCCATTGAACTTGCACATGGCTGAGAGTCTTTCTTTTCCACGGTGTTCCTGCGTAGAAAATTACCTTGTGCTGAATTTGATGGATGCCTGCCCATGAATTACTTTGAAGTCATCTGTTGGAGGAGGACGTGTTGAAATGGAGCCCCAAATCTGAGGAAGATTTGTTTCGCTTCACTCCCAGGACTCTTCCTTTTTAACACACTGGTTCGATAGCCTCAGGCCACTGTCACTCATGGCTTCCCAGGGACTGGCTCTTGTCATGAGATTGTTTTGCTTATCCTAATTCCTGACCTTTCAAGTTGGGTTGAAGTTGTTTTCTTTCTCAACGGGGCAACAACCCTCAGCTGTCTGAGGAGAGCTCACTAGAAAATGTTTGTTTTTCATTAGCTGGTTTCTCTCTATTACAGCCAACAGAAAAACAGAAGAGCAAAGAAGAAAGGAGGTCCCTGTTCAATTAGTCTAATTGGACTTCCCACTTCAAGACTCTGTCCAGCTCTGGCAAATTTGCCACAGTTGACCCTTAAAGAACCATGTTATTTGTCAATGCCTCATTGGTTCCTTTACTCAAGTGCCTGGGAAGTTCTTAGGATGTGCTAGATGGTCTCCCATGGTGTGTTTTTAAAATTCTTAGAGCAACACTGGGAGATATGGGTTATTAACCCAATTGAAAGACCAGGAAATTGAAATTTAAAGCAGCTTGGTAACATGGCCAGGATTCTCCTTGGGGGAAATGGTGGATCGAGCTTTGAATCTGTGGACCCCCCAGTTGTGTTCTATTCTCAATGTCCATTTTAAGGAGGTGGAGTGGGCTTTGTTTGGAGGTGACTTGGGCCTGCACAGCATAGGCACGATAATATTTCATATGCCCCAGCCTGGCAAACCAGGTTTTTGGCCTGGGTGTGGAGGCTAAACCAGGAGCTAACCAGGCATTTCTTACCTCATTCTCCCTCATTCCCTGTGAAGACACTCCCCCTGGGGGACTGTGTGGGGCAGAGGAGAGATGAGAATAGCACTAAACTGAAACCCAACTGTAAATGTTGCCACCACCATGTCATGTCAGCAAAGTCCCTGTCTATATACAGCTTCTGACCATCGGAGTACTCGAGAGACATGAGACAAGGATGCCATGTCCTACAGACTGGGAAGATTAAAGATCCTTTAGTTTATTTCCCTTTTTTTGGCAGAGAAAAATAATCTGAGTCTGGACAGGGACGATGTCCAAATTCCAAAGCCAACTAGTATCATGGTGGCCCTAGGTCCAGGTCTCCTGGCCTCAGGATTGAACACTGAGTTGTTAGAAGTAAAACTAAATGTCTATAGGGACATTTAGTTGAGAGAATGCTCCTAGAGCATTGTTCCCAGATCCCCAACTCTTTCACTCTCAAAGTCAATAACAGATATTCAAGGGGCTCAGAAGTCTCAGGGAAAAGGGTAAAAACCTTAACAATCAGTACCTAAAATCAACCTATTGGCAGTGTTGGCACGACTATTTGCCTACTGCAAAGACAACATTATGGAGGTATATTTCACATGTCATAAAACTCACCCACTTCAAATGTACAATTCAATAACTTATTGCACAGCCATCTCCATAAGCCAGATTTAGAATATTATTATCACCCCAATAAGATCCCTCATGCCCATGCATAGTAACCAATATTTATTGAAAGTACATTATAGGCTTTTATTGGTGGAGACTCTCTTCATGATACTCTGAGAGTACCCACTTATTCCCCCCGCACCATTTTACCAATAAAGAAACTGAGCCATGGAGGTCAGGCAACTATCCAAGGTCACTGGGTACTGAACAATCTTGGACAAGTTATCTGTCCAGTGTTTGACCTCAGCTTGACTGCAAAGCCCGTGGTCTTTGCCACAAGCCTATTCTGGTTCTGTGTCATGAAGGACACCAAGCAGCTGCTTCCCTAGAGGAAGGGAATAGCTCTAGTTCTCTTTCTTATCCAATATTTTTATATCTTGAAAGATAACAGCAATTCTCTTTAAGTCGTCAGCTGGTACAGAGAGCTGGTTGACAGTGTCAGACTGCATCTTCAGAGATGCAATTCTTTTCTTTTTTTAATATTGTTTTTTGAGGGAGGGCACACAAGTAGGGGCCATGCAGCGGGAGAGAGAGAATCTCAAGCAGACTCCATGCACAGCATAGAACCCCATGCGGGTTTTGATCTCACGACCGTCAGGTCATGACCTGAGCTGAAATCAAAAGTCTGAAGCTTAACCGATGGAACCACCCAGGTACCCCCTTTAATGATGCATGCTGGAAGCTCTCGCTCATTGTCGTATACCACAAGGAGTCAGTGTATTTTATAACACAAAGAGTGTGTATTGTGGGGAAGGAGGTAGGATGCCTGCCCAACTCAGTACCTAAAGTTGACTCCATATGAATGCCTTCTGGGGGTGAGCCTTGGGCTGGAAGATGCTTGTTAAGATGCCCTGGGAAGAAGAGGGGACCCACATGCAATCCAGGTCAATCCACTTGTCTGGATAGATCTCTCCTTACCTAAGTTTCTGTGGAGAGTTCAGCTAAGCTACTCCATAGCATTACTGCTTTCACATCCATTTTGTGTGCCCATGTGACCCACAGAGATCCTGAATGACCACTAGCCCCTTGTGCAAACATGTAGCCTATGTAACAGCCCATTGAGTCACATGTAAATATAAGTTCTGGAAGACTCCCCCAAGAACCCTGGTGATCAGCAGTCTCCCCCATCTCCCAGGGCCTTCCTCTTGTGCACCCCTTAGATAAGAGCCCCATGGAGCTTACCAAAACCCTGATCTTTTTGGCACAGAGCTTGACCTGGAGCTTGACCTCACAACCTTGAGATCGAGACCTGAGCCAAATTAAGAGTTGGAGGTTTAACCAACTGAGGCACCCAGGTACCCCAACAAAAGGAAATTTAAATGTCGATGGTTGAACTGAGGAAAAATGGCAAGGAAACAAAATTCAAGTACGAAATGAAAATCCAGGGGCACCTGGGTGGCTCAGTGGGTTGAGCCTCTGCCTTCGGCTCAGGTCATGATCCCAGGGTCCTGGGATGGAGCCCCACATTGGGCTCTCTGCTCAGCAGAGGGAGCCTACTTCCCTCTCTCTCTCTCTCTGCCTGCCTCTCTGCCTACCTGTGATCTCTGTCTGTCAAATAAATAAATAAAATCTTTTTAAAAAAGAAAGAAAGAAAATCTACACGGGATGATGTGATGAGACAGAGTGATGTTAAAATAGAGTCAATTACTATAATGAACTTGATGAAAAGTATGGAGACCATGCCTTGAAGACAGAGAAGAGATGCCAGAATTTAAGAACCAAACATGTTTCTGAGGCATACTCTAAGAGGTACAGTCACTGAGAAATTAAATGCACATAACCACACATATGTGTGCTATATTTATTTTTAATTTTCTACAAAAACTCTGTAGATTGAACGATTTTACTGTATTATATTGGAGGAAGATATGAAAGCACCTAGAAATAACAGAGCAAAATTTCTCCTTATAAAGGCAAAGAAAAATTCTGTAAATACTCAGTAAAAATTAGACAAGTCCAACACAATGAAGTAGCAATCTGGGGAGTTTTAGATTTCTTCACTCTCAGACCAAATGACAAAAACAAAACCAAAACAAACAAACAGGAAAGGGATTTAAAAAAAAAAAAAAAACAGCTTAAGAGAAAAGAATTATGAACAAACACTGTGTACTTGACCACTTTTTCTTTCATATGTGAAAGCAACAGAAAGATTGCCAGATAGCCAAGAGCTTAAAAAATATACTCCCAGGGAATCTATGTGGAAAAATATGACTTGAAAATTCATTCCATGTGAAATGTGGGACAAAATTAAGACCTCAAGATCAGGAAATTCTGTACATAAAAGACCTGGTGGCGAGCGTTAAAAACATTAAGACAGTTAAATGTGGAATTAATTCAAAATATTTGCTAAAATAATCATTTTAGGGCCAATATTTACTTAGTGCTTATGGTGTGCCAGGCACTGGGCTAAGTGTTTTATAAGTATGTTTATTTGTGAAACTTAACACAGATGTCATAAATTACTCGTCAAATAAAAGATGTTTGGTATAAAAATAATAAGGTAATAATGACAATCTGGGTCTAAATCTTCAGATGATATTACTAAAATAATCAGGGGTGCACAGAGTAATAGAGGTGTTCTGCTCATCATGTTACATGGGAAAAGAGTAGGACGAAAAAGATACTGTTGAATTTTTATTTACTTTGATAATTAAAGGGATAAAGTATATAGGGATATGTATACATATGTACCTACATATATCTACATACAAAGAGGTTTGTAGAGTACATACAAAGTGAAAAAAAAGAAAATTAAATTATAAAGGAAATGACACACTGGAAACAGTTTCTTTGATAAAAGTGGCAGGGAAAAAGTTACTATGCATTTTGTTACAAACTAATAAGAGAAAAATAAACAAATAAACATGTGGAAATAGATCAAGGATCTGAGCAGGCAACCGAGAATTATCATGAATAAGAATATTAACTCCACAAGTAGTTTTTTGAAAAGCGCAAATTAGAACAGGAATGACATAGGATGGTGAACCCGTTGAATTGGCAAAAACTCAAAAGAATGATAATCCCTGGTGTTAGCTAGGATTGAGGGAGAGGGTCCTTTAATATACTGCCAGTAGAAGTGTAAATTGGTAGATTGGTACTCCTCTGGAGGGGAATTTGGCAGCGTTCATCAAAAGCTTTCTAAATTCCAATCCCTTATGACTCCAGCATTTTACTTCCAAAAGACATACACAGTGAAACCGCAAAGATTTAACTCCGTCATGGGGAGAGCTGTCCTCATGCAGGAGCTTCTTCCTTTGAAATGAAGGCGGATACTCCAGCCAGAATTTTCAGAGGGCAGTAGCAGAAGATTAAACGAGGGACTTCTGAAGTGTTCCATCCCCTGCTGGAACGGAGCATAATCACTGTAGGTGCCCGCGGGAGAGCCTCTCATGTCTGCTAAGCCTGGTCCCTGGGTTGCCGGCATCTGTCTCTAGTTTCTTTCCTACTTCTTCCACCGGAGCTTTTCTAAAGCTTTGTTTAAACATTCCAGGTCATCTCCTTAGTACTCTGGGCAACCCAGGGAAGGGTGGGGAACTGAAGAATCAGGATGAAGGATAGTGGGGTGCTTGGCAGGCTAGATGGGCCACACCCAAAGTCACACCAAACCGCCCCAAGACACAGGTGAGTGTGTTGCTGGCTGCTGGCCCCTGAGACTCCAGTATGTTCCTGAAGATCTGGCTGTTTCTAGACCTACAAGTTGCCTGGGGCTGCCTTTGCTGCAGGGAACCCCCCTGCTCCCTCCTACTCAAAGTCCCCTGAGAGGGTGCAGGTGTCCCAGGTAACCAGAGAGCATCATCCACCTGTTGCCGTGGAATGGGAAGTTGGTGTCTGGATTGTTTCTGGCTCTCTTGGTTTGTGGCTCACCACAACACTCATGGTGTGTGTGTGTGGGGCGGGGGGTTCTCCGAACCTGGGAAGGTGATTTAGATGCTGGGATATCCCCCAAACCCAAATACCATTATACCGAGAATATTAATAAAAATAAGCCTTGGTGGGGCACCTGGGTGGCTCAGTGGGTTAAAGCCTCTCCCTTCAGCTCAGGTCATGGTCTCAGGGTCCTGGGATCGAGCCCCACATCGGGCTCTCTGCTCATCAGGGAGCCTGCTTCCCCTCTCTCTCTCTGCCTGCCTCTCTGCCTACTTGTGATCTGTCTGTCAAATAAATAAATAAAATCTTTAAAAAAAAATTAAGCCTTGGGATTCAAGGTTGCTTCTCTCATGGCCCATTAATGCCTGCCTAATGCCCTCCCCAAGGCCCTTCCATCCCTCACTTTGAGAAGCAAGCCCTTCTTGCTTGATTCCCCAAATCAGATCATGATCCCAGGGTCTGGGATTGAACCCCTCATCGGATTCTCTGCTCAGCAGGGAGCCTGATTCTCCCTCTCCTTCTGCCTGCTTCTCCCCCTGCTTGTGAGCACTCTCTAATAAATAAATAAAATCTTTTTTCAATTTTTTAAAAAAGATTTTATCCATTGATTTGAGAGAGACAAAGCATGAGGTGGGGGGAGGGTCAGAGGGAGAAGCAGACTCCCTGAAGATTCCAGGAGCATGACCTGAGCCGAAGGCAGTTGCTTAACCGACTGAGCCAACCAGGAGCCCCAAAATCTTTTTTTAATAAAAGAATAATTTTATGTACTCAGAGGCCAAGGGACCTAAGAAGTATGTCTATACTTGGTTTACACTTAGGACAACAGTTCAAGTTGAGGCTCTCTTTTATCTTTGTTGCATGATCCTGCAAAGGGGTGAGCAAGGTGATGTCACATACCCATGGAATTTTACAATTTATGAATTGCTCTCACATGTATGGTTCTACAAAAAACAAACACCAAATGGCCCTTGTGTTGGACTGTGTGTAAGGTTTACGGGAAGGAGATGTTGGTGGCAGGAATATAATTATGAATATCATGAGGTACATACAATTGAGCCAATCCCAGGGCACCTGGGTGGCTTGGTTGGTTAAACATCTGACTTCAACTCGGGTCATGATCTTAGGATCCTAGGTTCGAGCCCGGCGTGGGGCTCTGCACCCAGCAGGGAGTTTGCTTGTCCCTCCCCCTTTTCCTCTCCACCTGCCCCCCTACTTCCTGCTCCTACACTCTCTCTTTCTCACAAATAAATAAATAAATAAAATTGAGCTAGTCAGTCAATACCAGGGGCTGTTGTTTTTGAAACCTACAATGTGCTACCCTTGGTGTTCTGCACTGACCGGGGTTTGGGGTGAAGAAGTTACAGGGAATGATCCCTAGCAACTGGCAGGGGTGGGAGTAATTACCTAAGAAATGGCCGTAATTTAGCATAATAAGCAGGACAGCAGAGATTGGAGTAAAAGCACCAGACGTCAGGTATGAAACAAAGGGCACGCGGATCTGGCCAGAGTTTGGTAAATTGCCTCGCGGTGCACAAGGACATAATGACGACTGATAATGAGGGCATTTCCATAATAAGAACTGAAGTCTGTCACATATCATCTATGAGGAAATTTTCAGTAACTGAATGTTCTCGTCTGCCCGTGTTCCCCTAGGGCTCTGCTGCGCATTATAATCCATTATCCTTTCTTTTCCTGAGTTAGTGCTTATGGAGTCCGTGAGCATTCTCAGAGACTGTACCCCGATAAATAGCATTCCAGGGTGTATGACAGATTTTGAAGGGGCTTGGGGTGACTTACTCTAGAACTTTCTATGATACGGTGTCCAGGGAATGGGGAGCCGAGTAAACTAATCCAGGGAGGATTAGCCTCTCAGGGAAGGCAGGTACCAGCCTCTCAGGGAAGGCAGGTCAGGTGGTCACACTTCTCTTTCGTGAGGACAAAGGGCCTCCGGGGACCCTGTGCCAAAAGTTTATATTCCAGCCCAGCCATGAGAGGACCATGCACTCTGACATGGGACTTTACAAGAAGCGCCTATAACCAGAGGGTTTGCTGGGGGTTTGTAACAATGAGACCAAGGTTGCTGGCTCAGCCCCAGGAGGGTCTGCAAAGTTCCCAGGGCCATGGTGGGGGCAGCCCATTTACTGGGTGCTTGAAATCACACATCAGCGGTGTCAGGCCTCCACCAGCCCTATTACATAATCTGCTTAAACTAGCTACCTCTGAGCTGTCCCCGGAGGACACAGTTCAGAGTGGTTTGATTTCTAGATCAGCCAGCATCAGGCTGAGGTCTTAACGTTGCCTGAGCTGTTCCCGGCAGAACAAAGGGACTGGGAGCGGCAGCTGGGTTCCCTTCAATCCTGCTCTCCTACCCGGGGACCTGGCATGTCCTTGTTTCCCAGCCAAGCCAGGAAGACGCCTTTGCCCAGATGGCAACACTAGGGATCTCTGCCACTTGTGATACAATGTTTGCATTCTGGTACCTTTAAATTTCCTCACTTTCATATTTTCAAAGAAATACATACGCTATGGAAAATAATGTGGATCCAGCAATCCCACTTCTGGGTGTATCTCTGAAGGCAATGACCTCAGGACCTCAAAGACATATTTGCACCCTCCGTGTCCAGTGTGACTTCATTGACAATAGCCACGTGAACCACGGCTGAAGGCATGTAACCCACGTAAGTGTTTGTCAGCAGATGAAATGGATAAAGAAAATGTGAGACAGACAGAAGTGCCTGGGTGGCTCAATGGATTAAACATCTGCCTTTGGTGCAGGTCATTATCTCAGGGTCCTGGGATCAAGCCCAGATCAGGCTCTCTGCTCAGCAGGGAGCATGCTTCTCCCTCTGCCTCTGTCCCTCTGCTCTCTCTCTTTCTCTCTGTCTCTCTCAAATAAATAAATAAATAAATAAAATCTTTAAAAAATGTGAGATGGACAGATCCCATATATACCACCATGTATAAGTCCCTATACAGAGGTCTAAATATTTCTCTAAGTGTAACCCTTACCAAGTAACTGTGAAGTCAAAGCTGTTTCTATACTTTTACTGAAAAAGGTAATTCCTATTTGATTCTCAAGAGTGTCCAGTGGAATTTTCCAGAAGCTAATAACACCTGATGATGTCATCGCTCTGGTAGTTAGGGAATGTGCCTCCATGTAGTCTTGCCTTTCAAAACATTCTTGGTTTTTATTTCTGAAAGGATAAACATCAACCCGCAGAGTCCCTTAAACAAAAGTTTTCTGGGGTCTTTGATCACCTCACGGTGATCACCTCAAGGATGCAAAGGTTCCTGAAGCCAGAAAATTTGACAAACTTTGGCTTGGAGCACAGTCCCATCTGAATTTTGTGTAGATGAGGCAGCCCTTATCAGGGAATGAAAGGGAAATGGCCCTACTGCTCAATTTTCTGATTTATTTGTGTAATATGTGTTTTACTGAGTTTCTATGTTGGGCCAGATGCAGTGCTAGGCCCTAAGGATGTAGAAGTAACCAAGACCGATGGGACATGGTCTTCAAGTCGCCTGAAGTCTTGTGGTGCAGACAGATATTAAGGGAGGGCGTCAAGGTGCTGATGTTTAAGGAATCTCAGAAAAGTGGGCACTGGTCAAGGAAGCTGGAGACAAGATCCACAGCCAGGAGGGTGCATGACAGTCCTGAAGACCCCAAAGAAGGTTCTGGTGGCTACACAGGGGAAGTGTGAAGTGCCTGAGGCAAGGCTGGAGAAGACCTATTGTCCACCTCATCAAGTCCGGTGAAGGTCGCTTGTCTTGAAGCTAAGGCCATGGCCAAGGGCTAGAGGATAGTTGGTTTTTTTTTTTTCCTTTTAAAACTTATGATAAAATACACATAACATAAAATTGAATATTTGAAACATTTTCAAGCAGAGTTCAGTGACATCCAAGTACATTCATGTTATGGTACAAGCACCACCACCAGCCATCTCCAGAACTTTCTAATCTCTACCTATCAAGTACTCCTCTCTGCCTTTATTCTCCTCTGGCTCCAACCTCAACCCATATTCCATTTTCTATGAATTTGGCCATGCTCTGTCCCTCGTATAAATGGAATAGCATGTGACGATGATGTAGGTCTGACAGTATCTGTTTTTTTGTTTCTGGCATATGTCCCTTAGCATAATTCAGTGGAGGGTCTTCAAGCCCAAGGAGATATTAGCAAAATGTCTCAGCGAGAGTTGGATGCTTCAATCTCAAACCTCTCTCCCCTCCTGAGCTGTCTTTGATGCCAATCCCCTCTGTAATTTTGGCAGCCAGTTTCATTCTTGCTTTCTCCCTCTAAAGATTAGGCACCGGCTATCCTCAGGGACCCTTTCCCTTTTTGGCAATCATGGGTGATGGCATCAGACTCTTGAAAAGGAAACACTAGGTATGGGGTAGGAGGTCATTTTGAGACGTGGCCTTCTAGAAACTAGAAAATGGACTGAAATAAGCAACCATAAATAAAACTAAGCTGGAGTTACCAGGACCTGACCACGAGGGCCATATGATGTCAACCTGCCACCAGGATGTAGAACACTGGGTTCTTCCTTCTCTCCACCCCCTCTAAGCCAAGCACCAAGACTGTGTGGACTTCATAGCAGGGACAGAAGGAGGAACTGGTGAAATGCATCACTGCCTTCATCTTTCTTTGACATCTTTGATGTCTTCCCCAGGGCACCTGTTTTAATAAGGACTTACTTCTGTCTAATCACCATGGCTTGACTCAGATTGGTTTTGAAAACTTTTCGCCTCACAGCTAGGGAGGGAGAGAAGAGGTCAGATAGTAAGAAGGGAATCTCATCTCTCAGAAAACTTTTATTTATTTATTTTTTAAACAAGCTTGGGCATGCAACAGCATAACCTAGAACACATTTTCCCCCCTTTCATGGGCAAACAATTTGATTGTTCTCTGAAGAAGACATACAAATGGCCAATAAACACATTAGAGAAGAGGCTCGACCTTCTTAGCCATCAATATAATGCAAATCAAAACCACAATGACATACCAGTTCACACCCACAGAACACTTTGCAGATAATTGCATCTCGACCCCAGAATTTCTGAACCACTAGCTCTAAGGTGGGGGCCCTAGAATTTGCATTTCCAACAAAGGATCCATGCTGCAGGGTATGGATTGAAAACTACTCCTTTAAAGACAAACAGGAAGTAGGAGAGAAGGCTCATGATTTTTAAAATAGAGACTGCTCTAGAATGTATATGCCTTGCCTGGAATGTTCTTCTCACATGGCTTAGCCAAGGTAAGGAGTAGGGACTCCAAACCTATCATGAGATTTCTTTTCTGGTTTTCTGGCTTAGGGGGTAGAGGTCACCTGTCCTTTCACAAATGTTGGTATGCATAAATGTCACCTTATCCTTTCTTCTGCTTTCTGGAGGAAAGGACTCACAGTTTCCTCTGGATCTTTTAGATGGCACAAGGGAATTCTTCATCCTTGCTAGCTCCAGGGAGGTCTGTGAAGATATGTTTATGGCATCTGCTGATGCTTAGTCCACTGGAATTTGAAGACACCAAATCTCTTGGCCCCAGGGTCATTCATTATTGAGGAGCAGAGACGTTGTCCCCTCAGCCAGCCAGATTTTCACCTCATACTTCCCAGATAGGGCAGTTGAGAGGGAAAAAGCGTTCATCCTTAATTGCAAATGATTTGAATTATTGGGTCAATGAACTGTAGTTTCCTCTGAGGAATAGTATGGACATTCAATCTCTGGGCAGGATACAGGATATAGGCAGGATAGGATATAATCACTTTGTCCTATAATAGCTGACCTGTCTTTGTGCTATCATAGTACGCTGGTAAGAGAATTTGTTTTCCTGAGGAACTGCAGATGAAGCCAACTCACTCAGCATGGAGAATGCTATGTGAGACCAAGTCCCCCAACATGCTTCTCTCTTGCACATTCAGACATCTTGCCAAACACAGAACAGTGTTCTTCAGGCTTCTCTGAGTCAGGTTGAATAAGTGACCTGACAACACTGAAGTAATACCATTATCCCCCATCAAGACACCTGCCCTTGCCATAAGGACAGCTCTAACAATTACAGCTCATGTGTGCTGAGTAGCACTTAGGACACATGGACCAGATAGATACTGTTACATGCATTGTATTATAGAGTTTACTAGAATTTATTTTTCATTTCTATATATATGCTGTAATGATCTCCAGTTTCCAGATGAGGAAACCCACTCAGCAACAATAAACAATATCCAGGAAAAGCAGCACCAGACCCTTGTTAAAAGTGGTAAGACAGATTTTACTCAGACAATTGCAGTAGCATATGGGAAACTCAGTATCAACTGAACTCGGCTCTAAGACTGAGGTTTTTAAAGGGAAACAGGGAACAAAAAAGGGGCTTGGGGGATGTGAAAAAAGGGGAACAAGAACAGGACTGGGGCTAAAGGGAAATGGGAAGTTACAGAGGGGCAAGCAGAGAATGACTGGAAGTGGTCGAGTGAGGTGGGTTGGGGCAATATGCATTCTGTGGCTTGGAAGTGTTGTCAGCCCGCTCGCTCTTTCTTTCTTTCTTTCTTTCATTCTTTCTTCCTTTCCTCTCCTTCTTTCTTTTTCTTTTACTGGTCTTGATACATTCTTTCCTTTAAAAATTTTAATTGCAGTGTAGTTAACATACAGTGTTATATCATTTTCTAGTGTATAAGATAGTGACTCAACACTTCCATATATCACTGGTGCTCATCAAGATAAGGGCCCCCCTTCCCCCACATGGACTATTTTCCCCATCCTCCCACTCACCTCCCCACTCAAACACCAGTTTGTTCTCTATAGTTAAGAGTCTGTTTTCTAATTTGTTCTCTTTTTCCTTGTTTGTTTTGTTTCTTAAATCAAGATATGAGTGAAATCCTATGGTACCTGTCTTTCTCTGATTGACTTACTGTGCTTAGCGTTATGCCTCCTAGCTCTATCCGTTTTGTTGCAGATGGCAAGATTTCATTCTATGGCTAAGTAATGCTCCATTATATATAAATTTTTAATTTTTATATATTTTACATATATAATAGAAATATATTTCTATTTTTATTTTTTTAAGGAACCTCCATACTGTTTTCCACAGTGGTGGCACCACCTTGCATTCCCACCAACAGGGCACACGGGTTCCTTCTTCTCCACATCCTCCCAACACTTGCTGTTTCTTGTGTTGTTGATTTCAGCCATTCTAACAGGTGTGAGGTGGGATCTCATTGTGGTTTTGACTTTCATTTCCCTGATGGTGAGTGACGTTGAGCATCTTTTCATGTGTCTGTTGACCATCAGGATGTCTTCTTTAGAGAAATGTCTGCTCCTGTCTTCTGTCCATTTTTCTACTGGATTATATGTGGGTTTTTGGTGTGGAGTTGTGTAACTTCTTTATATATTTTGGATACTAAACCTTTATCTGATATGTCATTTGTAAATATCTTCTCCATTCAATAGGTTGTCTTTTAGATTTGTTGATCATTTCCTTCACTGTGCAGAAGCTTTTTATTTTGATGTAGTCCCAGTAGTTTATTTTTGCTTTCTTTTACCTTACCTCAGGAGACTTATCTAGAAAGATGTTGTTACAGTCAATGTCAGAGAAATTACTGCTTGTGCTTTCTTCCAGGGTTTTTGTGGTTTTAGGACTCACATTTAGGTCCTTAATCCATTTGGAGTTTATTTTTGTGTATGATGTAAGAAAGTGGTCCAGTTTCATTCTTTTGTATGCAGCTGTCTTGTTTCTGCAGCACCATTTGTTGAGGAGACTGTCTTTTTCCCATTGCATGTTCTTCTTTTGTCAAAGATCAACTGACCATAGCACCATGGGCTTATTTCTGGGTTTTCTATTCTGTCCCTTTGATCTATGTGTCTATTTTTGTGCCAGTACCCTACTATATTGATGACTGTAGCTTTGTAATGTAACGTGAAATCTAGAATTATGTTACCTCTAGCTCTATTTTGCTTTCTCAAGATTGTTTTGGCTCTTCAGAATCTTTTGTGATTCTATACAGGTTTTAGGATTGTTTGTTCTAGTTCTATGAAAATGCTGTTGGCATTTTGACAGGGATTATGTTAATCTGTAGATTGATTTGGGTAGTATGGAAGCATTGCTTTTTCTTGAGCAAAGACTCAGCACAAGGGATGGGGTCACCTCTAGAGGCACAGATGACTACAAAGAGAAGCCAGGCTACAGTGTGGGCAAGGCGGTTAACACAGTGATGGGGCAAGTCGTTGGTGCTGCAAGGGAGGTCACAGTGGTCAGTAACTTGCCTAAGGAAGGCCATGTGGCTAGTAGGTAGCTGATTGAGGGATTTAAGCTCAAGCACAAGAGTTCAGAAACATGTCATATACTCTGAGGACATGTTTCAAGCATCAGCCCTTTCTTCTCACAGACTTTACACTCTTTTCTTCCTTACCTGTCTTCATACCTGTCACGATCAGCTCAACCTGTTGCTTCTATACTCAGGATCAGAAATCCTATAAAACGAGTTCCCACTTTCTCCTTTTCTGCATTCCCAACTCTACAAAGAACAGAAATGCCCTTGGCCCCAGGGAGTCCTTCTACTCCTCACCTATAACCTTACCCAGACCATCTTCATCTCCTAAGTGTTCAAGTCTAAGTGGGGAGAAGGTCTGAACAGTATATTTGAGGGGCCTAATGGCAACAGGATATCCTTACCTGGCAATGTTTTATCAGCCTTAGAAAAATGTCCCATCTGTGAGTACCTAACATGAAATTAGGCCAAGGTTCCTGGGTAAAGGAGAAAACAGAAAAATGAGAGAATCCATGCAATTAAAACCAGGCCATTTATCTCATAAGCAGTACATTTCATAACCATGTATAAAAAGCTGTTTTTAATTAAATACACACACGCACACACATACACACACACAAATGTCTTCATCAGGGATCACCCAGCAAGTTCTGGTATCATCACAAAGAATAGAGGGCCAATTTGGTGCTTTCTGGATCCTGTCTTTTACAAAGGTTGACGTGTAACTCTAAAGGGCCTGAATATTTTCCAATATCTTCTCAAAGTGTCAAGTGGTAAGTATATTGCTGACCTCTGGAGTGTGAACTCCGTATCTGAAGCCCAGGGAGAACTCGGAGCATTAGATGTTAGAACACTTTGGAGCCACCTCTGAGGAGGTAGAATTAGGTCAGTGCCTGGTCTCAGAGTCCCATTCTGGGAAGAAAGAAGGCTAGAAGGAGTGAATGGAGACATGGGACTTGATTTTTTTATTTTTTTAGTCTTGTGAAGTTGGCATCATTGCCCTCTAATCAAGGTTAAGAAAGGTGAAGCTCAAAATAAGTCCCATTTCTTAGCCACAGCAAGGAATTTCTGATCTTCATATGGTTTCTGGTCATCATTCTGGGATTCACTTGAAATGTTCCTTCCCTGGAGGACTTTTCTGAGTAGTGGAAGGAGTCCATGCCTACCTCTTTATGACTGCTCCATGGACGATAACTGAATGAATTGGAGTGAAGACAGAAGTGGGAATTAGGTCTGTGAAGCCAGATGTCACATTTCCCTTCTTGCTAGAAGCCTACTGCTTTCCCCAGGTATTACATTTGAGGTTATATGAGGAAGAAGGCTTTAGACTATCAACACAGCACCCTTTAGACAGAAACACTGCTGTCAGCCCATTAAAAATCAGTGCATCTTGTCCAAGGATTGGGAACCAGGCATAGTGTTTTTATATATATCTTCAGGAGAGACCCAGAAAAAAAAAAAAATCCCATCATGCTACAGGAGATGGAGTTTGAGGTCACATTCTTGGTATGTTGCAGAAGGGACCGCACCTGGAGCTCCAGTCTGCTCCCTCACTGGTCTTGTTCAGAAAACTTAGTTCAGTCTCACAGGCTGATTTGCAGAAGGGAAGTGAGAACTCTCTTTTCCCCCACCAGATTCTATTCCAGGCTCTTCCCCCAGGAACTGGTAAAACCCACAGCTGGTAGTCATTTCTCTTGCCCCAGGACTCCCCTGACCATTTGCCCCCCTCCCCCATCACTGGTTTCCCAGGTTGCGTTATAATTGTTCATCTGCCTGCCTTGTCGACCCTGCTGACCTTCTCATCAACAATGAAAGGATCCTTATCGTTTCCACACATGCCACAAAACTAAAACAGAGCCTTTGGGTGCTGAATGAAAGAGAGCATGAATGAATGAATCCAAATGGGACCAGATAAAAGATGAACTTTTTAAGAGAATAGAGGAGGGATGGGGTTGAGGATTTACTCTGTGTCAAGCAGTTGTTTCAAGATTATCCTGGTGAAGCATTCCAAAAACATGTCTGGCATACAGTTGGTGCTCAATAAATGTTTAAAAATCAAAGGATAAAATTGATGTATCATTCTACTACATCTCTGGTTGAAGTGCTTCCATCTCAATGACCATTAGTAAAGTGATTTCCCCTTTGGGGAGTGGTTGGAGATTTTATTTCAAACCCTAGATTTACTTGTACTGGGTAGGTTTGGGGGGTTTTATTTATTGATTTTTTTTAAAGATTTTATTTATTTATTTGACAGATAGAGATCATAAGTAGGCAGAAAGAGAAGAGTAGGAGGCTCCCTGCTGAGCAGAGAGTCTGATGCAGGGCTCCATCCCAGGACCCTGGGATCATGATCTGAGCTGAAGGCAGAGGCTTTAACCCGCTGAGCGACCCAGGCACCCCTTGATTTTTTTTTTTTTTTAAGATTTTACTTATTTATTTGAGACAGAGAGAGAGTGTATCAGCAGGGAGGGAGGAAAAGAGGAAGAGGGAAAAGCAGACTCCCTGTGGATCAGGGAGCCCAACATGAGGCTCAGTCCCAGGACCTTGAGATCATGACCTGAGCTGAAGTCTCCCAGGTACCTGGTCTTTGGGGTTTTAGTCCCTGGACTGAGAGAGATTACACAACTTCCTTTCCCTAATGTCTGTCTTCAAGGCCGAAAGGGGTCACCTGCCATGCCTTGGTCTTAGTGTGAGGAACTACTAGGAGAAATAGTTTCAGTGGCAGACTAGAAAACCAGGCTGTCACTGAGCCCAGTAAATGTTTCTTTTTATTTTATGAATCCTAAAACATTCCTTCTCAAAGTGTGGTTCCTGGACCAGCTGCATCAACACCAGTAGGGAACTTGTTAAAAACGCAAATGCTTGGGCTGCACCCCAGATGCACTGAATCAGAAACTCTGGAGACAGACCCAGGGCTCACAAGAAGGGTTGAAAACTACTGTCCTTGAACAGGGACATTATGTCACTTGAGCAACTGTGTCAATGCATCTCTTGCAAGCTACCTTGCTGTCCATTTCTGCCCGTTGGCCTAGTTTCTTAATTACAACATTTATTTGTAAGTACTTTGCCACTTATGATGCCTTTTCTTTTTTTTCATATTTTATATATATATATATATATATATATTTTTTTTTTTTTTTTAAAGATTTTCTTTATTTATGTGAAAGAGAGAGACTGAGATAGAGCATGAAAGGGGAGATAGTCAGAAGGAGAAGAGACTCCCCGTGGAGCTGGCACTCCGGGATGGTGACCTGAGCTGAAGGCAGTTGCTTAACCAACGGGGCCACGCAGGCCCCCCTTGTGATGCCTTTTCATGTATGTTTTGTGTTTGATATTTATAAGTACCTGTTGAGATCAGCAAGGCGGATGCCATGATCCCTACTTTACTGATAAAAAACGGAGATTCTTGTCCAGTAACGCATAGTTTGGAAATGATTGAGACCAGACCTGTGGGACCAGAACCTGGATATTCTGACTTTTTCTCTGGAGCTCTCTCTTCGTTTGATCTTATGGTCCCACTCGCTCTTTGTACAGTCTTGTTCTCCAATCCCTTCTCTACTTACTTGGCTTGCACTGAGTTTTTTTGCCAAAGCTGCTTCTGCTAAAGCTGGCTGCCCATTGCCATAGAACCTGGTTTGGGTTCCCTAATTGCAGAGCTCTTCGTTTTACTGCCCATATGCTTTGGGGGGCCATAGCCACTGGCTCTGAAGACACAGGGCATTTCTCAAATCCCAACATCCATGCAGGTCACCTGGAGATCTGGCTGAAATGCAGGTTCTGATGCAGGAGAAGGGGGTGGCCAGGGGCTGAGATTGTGCATTCTTAGAAGTGTCTGGGAGCTTTTTCTGGTCTCACCAAGGACAGCAGGACATTTGGGGGCTTTTGCTGGCACTGTCTTTCCCCCGCCTGAAGACACTACAAGTATCTTAACAGCAGGAACAAGCGCTGCCTGCCTTTAGTCCCTGAATAGAGGGACTCACCTATGGGACCGGAGCAAGCAAGGACAGACGGGAGAGAAGGAAGCATCTTTCCCATTGGCGTCCATGTTTTCGAGCAGACACAGGAGAAGACGAGTCGTTTCCTTCCAGCATCTTGACCCTCACATCGGCCTCCCTAGGCTCCCCAAACCAAATCAAACCAAACCAAACCTAGAACCTTCTTCAAAGTCCAAACAGAAACTGGCGAGGTTTGTGGCTGCGTAAGAGGTGGCTTCTACCGGGCATGTTGTTTCTCGACGTAGAAATGAAAAATGCGCTGACATCTCTCATGATGGAGAAGCTGTCAGGTTTGGGGCCCTCTTTATCTCAACGGAGCCCCTTCCAGAAGCTGCCCCAATGCCAAGGAATCTGATTGAGGAGCTCTGGTGTCTGCCTAACATTAACATTTAGGAGATAATCCCCTTAACACCATCAATACTAAATCTAAGTACTTTGGCAGGTAAAACTGCCTACGATCTTATAAAATAGCGTGGCCATCTGGCAAAAAATCCTGACGCCGTCATCAGGAAATGGGGAGGCGGACAGTAACGCCCCAGTAATTCTTACAATCCTCCCCGTGTGAAGCCAAGTGTGCGGCTTGACAGGCCAGGACCCGGGCCGCCAGGACCCTATCACTGTTTGGAAATCCTCAAAGACCCATGAAGAGGGGTTCTTTCTGTGTGCTGGCGAGAAACAGCTGTTGGGAGTCCCATGGCAGCCGTCGGAGAGGGTGCAGTGGGTGGAGACGGGGTGGCTGTAAGGATGGGCATTCTTCCAA
>NC_081572.1:51960218-52120378 GCF_022355385.1 Mustela nigripes | reverse complement strand
CCTTCTCCACATCAATGGATCTCACTTCCCCAGCTCCTGCCTTCTCCACATCAATGGATCTCACTTCCCCAGCTCCTGCCTTCTCCACATCAATGGATCTCACTTCCCCAGCTCCTGCCCTCACTCACTGGGAATTTCATGTTCCTGCTTGGCCACTTTGGTGACCACACGTGTCCCCCATCTGCAAGGGATCGCCGCTGAAGCAATGGCTGGGGGACGGACGTATCTGCTGGGTGCTCTCCTTTCTTGCTTTCTGATCCTAACAACACCTCTCCTCCCGGGCCATTCTACAGAAAGCACATGGCCAAAGGGTGCCTTGCTTCCAGGCACGTTGTGCCTTTGTACACACGATTCCAGCCCCCTGAATGCCCTTACTGCTCTTTCCCCATCTGGAAAGCTCTTATTTGCCCTCTCAAAACTCAAGCATCATTGGGGAGCCCCTGACCCCCACTCCCAATCCTTCCTTCATACTTGGGTGAGTACCGCGTGCCTCACAACATGCTTTATATTTTGCTTTGTTTCATTTCCCAGGTTCTTCTCCTCTTTTATTTCTTGGCCAGTAGATACTTCACAAATTTCAAATGCTCAGTGAGTCACAATGAATATCTGTCTATAATTTTACCCCGTGGAAGACGAGGCCATTTTTCTCCAGGGGAAAGCGGAATGTACAACTTAATTCCTTCTCGGTGTTAGCCTTGGCATGTCTCATGGCCCGCGTGTGTGGGCAACAGGGAAGGGTTCCAAAGTCCTGGTTACAGGGGCAGATTTCCATCTAGACCAAAGCCTGCAAAATATGCCTCCCATGTGTCACCTGGGTACTTCATTCTTTATGGTGACCAAAGCCACAGGCCATTTGCAAAGTTATTCAGGAATCCTATCCACAGATTTCCCTGAGGGAGAGTTAGCCAGTGAACGATGCTTTGAAACCAGATCAGAGCTCCCAACCAAGCAGAACTGTCTGGGGATGAATTGCCCCAGATCCCAAGACAAGGAAAGACCCACAAGTGTGGGTGAATTTTGGGGCATGATCCACAACGTGCCGGCAGGGAAGGAGCGTGTGAGGCCAAGAAGGAAGAAGAGGCAGTTGCAAAGTGAGCTGAGAAGTGGGCTCCTAGCGGAGGCAACCAGGGCTTAGATCCCCTGCAGACGTCTGAGACAGTGTGGACACACCTGAGGCTCGTCCTATGCCAAAGGCAAGTGCAGGACCTCCGGTCATCCCTCAGGTCACCCACTCACCAGTTGGTAGAAATTTGTTTGCTTCCCTCTTTGGACTATTAGAAATAAAGCTATTTTGAACACTCATGGGTTGGTGTACACATATGTTTTCATTCCCCACCCCTCAAAGGAGATGCCTAGGAGAGAAATTGCTGGGGAAATGGTAAGTGTACGTTTGACTTTACAAGAATTTGACTATAGCTGTTTTCCAAAGCTGGTTACATTCCTCCACCAGCAATGTCTGAAGGTCCAAATGCTACTAAAACAAAGCAAGCCTGTGGTTTGCCTTTTTATTGGCTTGAGTGTCTTTTGAAGAGCAGAGGTTTTCAGCTTCATAGCCCAACTGATCAGTGTATTTTCTTGTATGATTTGCATTTTTTATTTGGCAAAATTTTTCTACTGTTTTTTTTTTCTATAGTTTCAGCTTCGCTCTTCCATTTTGTTCTATGATCCATTTTGAGTTCATTTGAAGTGTGGTTGGAAAAGGGTTGATTTTTATCTATCTACTATCTATCAATTTATTTATTTTTTTATTTATTGGCATATGAATATCTAACTTTCTAGCACTGTTTACCGAAAAGATGATCTTTCCCCTAATGAATCACCTTGGTAATTTTACTTAAAACCAGTTGGATGCCCATATTTGGGTCTATTTCTGGACTCTATTCTGTTTCACTGATATATGTTTCTAGCCTTGTACCCATAATACCATCTTGGTTACTGTAGCTCTTAGGGCAAATATTGAAATCTGGTAGGTGCAATTTTGTTATTTGTCAAAATTCTTTAGGCTATTCTAGGTTTCTGTGTTTTAACAAAATTAAAATCAGCATGCCAACAACAACAAAAAAAACGCGTGCTACAATTTTGATTGGGATCATGTGGAGTCTTTATATAAATTTAGAGATTACTTCCATCTTCATAATTGAATTGAATCTTGTAATCCATGTCTTCTTTATTTTCTTTCCTCAATGTTGTATAAATTTTTAATGTAGAAGTTGTGCACACATTTTGTTAAACTTACCCCAAACTCTTTCACCTTTTTATACTATTGTAAATGATAGTTCTTTTTTTATTTCAATTTCAGATTTAACCAATATATTTTTTAAAGGGATTCTTCTTTGATTATTTCTGTATTATAATTTTACATATGTATATTTTATGTGTGTATAAAATTATAATATCTGTTGTTTTGATTACTACTTATTAATTATCTTATTCCAGGAGGGCTCTAAGGATGCTTACAAGAATATGTTGAATTTTTTAAAATACCCCAAAAAACAAAAACTTAGAAGAGGGAAAGAAAGGGAAGGAAAACAAAAAGGGACATCTAGTAGCATGTGGAATGACACTAATGCACTTATGTGTTGTACAATCTTTGTACACTTGCTTTCTTAATGCCAGTGTAAAAAGTGATGAGTCCTATTAAGCGGCAGATAAGCGAACCACTCCAGAAAAGCACAGCTATCTCTCGTGCTTTTTTCCAGCAGGTCCTCAGTGATAGGCTAGAACATAATCTAACACAACCAGTGAGGTCCTCAACAATGTCTCCATGGAAGTTATGCTGAGTTTTGATGTGCTGTTTCTTAGGTCACTTAAAATATAAAACAGCCGGGCTAAAAATACTGTCTCCCAGGTAGTGACCTTTGACTGTTGCCTCACCTGAGTGTCCCAGCTGGAATCACGTGCTGAGCTGGCTCTAGATCCCTGACCCTCAGAAACTGCCCGAGATGATCAATGTTTCCTATCTTCACCTGCTAAGTTTGGTCAATTTCTTACCCTGCAACATTAGATAGCCATACAGATTTGGGTCCCAAACTACTGTTTAATTTGGTGCTTAGGTCATGCCAGGCACTTTACTAAGTACTATGCAAGTGTTTACATCATGAACTTTAACCACATCTGTATTACCTAATTTTACCATCATGTAGCACTATGTGAAAGGAATCATTATTGTACCATTGATCGCTGAGGAAAGGAAGACTAGAAGCACTTATGCCAGGTCAGGCTTGGGATGTCTGATTCTGAACTTTGGGCTTTAATCATCACTCTGCATCTCCTTACATCTCTCTTGACTAGATCCAGCCTATGGGTCCCTTATGCATGCGTTCTCAGTCAGGACCCTATTGCCACCAAGAGGGTGAAAACGATCTCAGGGAGTGTGAAAAAATCTTACATGTGGTTTTCCAAACCTCAAACTTACCTGATAAAATTGTATTCCTTATTACGTAAGGTCATGAGCCGAGGATCCTGGAATGGAGCCCTGCTTCTGGCTCCTTGCTCAGTGAGGAGTCTGTTTCTCCCTCTGCTCCTCCTCCGATGCTCATGCTCTCTCTCTCTCTCCAATAAATAAATAAATTTTTAAAATAAAGAGCAATAATGAAAAAAAAAAAGATTGAGAAACACTGCTTTACGACAAAGACTATTTCCAACCGCTTCTCAATGACCTGCAGTCTTGAAAAAAATTTCCTGGTGCATAGCACATTCTTTGTGAACATTGTTTGATTGATAAATTCTCAGACAGGCGGTTGAAATCGCCACTTTGAAAAAAATACCTACAGAAAATAAATAAATGACACATGCCGAAGTGATTTTCTGGGCTCCTTAGTAAACCAAGTCCTCTGCAAAGACCTAAAGCACAGACACCCCCATGAACCAAGCTCTTAGGAATCAGAGTTCAGAGCCCATCCACATGAATAACACCTGTCACTAACTGTGATAGAAAAATATTAGTTTACATTCTTTAATTCCCTGGTGACTGACCTTATTATGCCTGAGCAGCGTGTCTTACTACACTTGCTAATCTGTGGATTTCTAAAAGTAGATAATTAGTCCAGACAGCTAGAGCTCAAGATGAAATGAGCTTAAGGTTTTCAGGAATTACAACAGGTGTCTGCAAGAGCTACCCTTCAGATCTGGCCCCCTCCAGCCAGGGCCCTGGGTGAGGGGTCACCTCCTCCGTCTGACCAGATCCCTGGTACATTCACAACCATTTTTGCCTGAATGGAGGTCCATCACCCTGGCCACCTTCCAGTCTGCAAAGCAAGAAGGTGGTGGCTGGTTCTCAGGGGCCCTTTTGATCAGTTCCTCCTAAGCATATGGATAAGTTCAAGGTTATAGAAATCTTAGAAGGATGCTAACAGAGGCTCAGCAAGGCTGACGGAACTGCCCGAGGCCACCCAGCTGGTCAGTGGCAGAGCTGAGATGGGATTCCCAGGGTCTGACACTCCACCCAGGGCTTTCCCCATTATCCCACATTTTCTCCGAAGGAGGGCTGGCTCTGGGCAGCTCCTCTCTTGGGGCAATGAGCGTGAAAAAGCCTAGTTATTCTGTAAAGTTCATGGCTTCTCCCTCCAACTTCCCCCTTCCCCTCCCCACCCGACTTCTGTCTGGTTTGAGTTTATTGTCAAAACACGCCCAGCCCAATTACTTGTCTGCAGACATTTTTGCTGGCCTTAGTGTATCCACAAGAGAGCTGCTAATGATTACCCTTCCTGCCCATACTTAGCTCATCCTCAGAAAGGAACTGCTCATTATCATTCCCTGACTGCAGCCCGGCCGTCTGGAAACAGTCAGTCAGGATTCCAGCGGCGGAGTGAAGTCCTGGCATCTTCCGTTGGGTCAGATCTCCCTCCACCAGAAGCAACTCGCAGCTCCGGAGAGACTGTGCGCCTGTGGTCGCTCAGGCCAGGCTCCTTGGAGATTGTGTAGGGGTGAGTAGATAGGGGCACTTCCTCAAGCCCCCTCCAAGGCCAGCAGCATGGCTTTCAGGGCCCTGTTCAAAATAAAAATTGGGGGAGGCCCTTTGTTCAAAAAGCAGGAAAGAAAGAATCCTTTCTCCTTTCTCCTGGGGTCTTTCTCGACTTGCCATCACGTTATTTGCTATTTAATGGCATGCTCAGTAAAGAAAATTAATATTTTACGTTACTGGCATACATTTTACCATTCATTTTGATACACTGCGATGTCAGCCCAAATGCAAATTTAAGGCATTTAGCTCCCGTGCAGAAGCCCCGGAAGTGCACATGTTGTGTTTTGGGTGTGCACGAAAATTTTGTTCTTATGGAACAGCGGGAATGCAGCATGGTAGTCATCTGGCCATTTATATTTCACCTCTTGATATCTGCATGTTCTCCTCTCTCTCTCCACCTCTGACTTCCTGATGAGGAAAGAAGGGCGGAAGGAAAAGAGAGAAGTTTTTCTCTCTCCCGGTGTCATCATCAGCATAAATGATTGCCTACCCCAAAGAAGTAACATGAATGCCAAAGGATGTAACAGGTAGTCATGCACATTCCTTGTTCCTTGCAATGCCATTGCCTTCTTTGTGGGTCAGATGGAATGCACAGACTCTCTGAGCATCAATGCCCTTGATCAAACCGCCATATAAACATCGAGCTCCTGCTGAGTCTTTGCTGGACCCCAGGCATGCTGGATCTACCAGAATTCTGTGCTCCTGGAACATCCAGGGTGCTATATGCAGATGGGGCCACATATTGCTTGCTTCTCTTCTACTTGTGCGCATGCTGCATTGTTCCATTGACCTTCCCCGAAAAAACAGAAATTTGAAGATAAAATTATTGGGAATTTTAAGATGACAGCAACAGAACAGTAAGTCAAGTATGGGGTCCTCCTGAGCAAAGACCTTTGTGTGACATCACAGGTCACAGGTCTATGACACTGTTCCTGGCCCCCACTCTAACCTGTTAGACCCAGACATCACTCTGCTATCAAGGGATAGAGGAAGAATTCTAGAAATGGGGAGAATCAGGAAGCAACATGTGGGATCATAACCAATTACACGTATTTAAGTTCTAAGGTTCTCAATTCTGACTCTCCATTATAATAACCTGAGGATTAAAAGAAAAATTCAAAGCTAAGACTCAAATTAATTGGTCAGAGTGGGGACTGTCCTGGTGGTGCTAATGTGGTGTCACACTCTGCTGAGTCTCACCTTCAAGCTCCATACCCACCTGCCTACCCAAAATGTCTGTTATCTTTCTTGGACTTTTGGTTTCTTTGTTTGTTGATCCACCCTATTAAATAGTTTTAACACTAATTTTTTTTTCCTCTTTTCCTTGCTAGATTCTAAAGTCTTTTCATCATGTTTAAAATGTAGTGTAAACAACATAAATACTTCTTCTGGATGACTTTTTCATGGTCTGATTCTTTTCAGTTTATTTCAAATGCTAGATGAGTTTTCTCCTCCTTGTTAGGGACAGCTACGGCTAGCAGTTGACCTGGAGCTACTGCATGATTCTAGTTGGTGCTGGCTCTATGGTTCAGGATTCAGATACACTCCTGAAAAATCCACTTATAAGTCTCAAGGAGCTTGAAAGTGCCACTATTTTATTTTATTTGACAGAGAGAGAGTGAAAGAGGGACTACAAGCAGGGGGAGTGGGAAGTGGAGAAGAGGCTTCCCACTGAGCAGGGAACCTGATGAGGGTCTCAATCCAGGACCCTGGGATCATGACCTGAGCCAAAGGCAGAGGCTTAAGGATTGAGCCACCCAGGCATCCCTCTTTACAGTCTTAAAAAAAAAAAATGTATAAACAGTGATATTTAAAATTCTGATGTAGAGTTGGCACTAGTTAAGATTTGCTGACTGATATACCACCGAGTACATTCCAGCTGAAAATCAACCCTATGTATAAACATAGGATTTTTTTACGAAAAACATACGACATGGTACGTACTGTTTGGTAAACTGATTTTTATTTTCAGCTAAATGTATTTCTAATTTAAAAGTTGGAATTCCAGGGGTGCCTGGGTGGCTTAGTCAGTTGAGTATTGGGCTCTTGGTTTCAGTTCAGGTCATTTCAGGGTCATGTGGTCATGTGGTCCAGTGCCATATCAGGCTCCATGCTCAGCAGGGAGTCTGCTTAGGATTTTCTCCCTCCCTCACCCTCCCTCTGTCACTTCCCCCACTCATGTGTACATGTGCATACATGCACACACTCTCTCTGTCTCAAATAAATAAATAAAGTCTTTTTAAAAAGATAAAAGTTGGAATTCCATAGATCTTTTCTTCCTTTCCCTCTAGGCTCTTGTTCTTGACAATCCTATCTACTTCCACAGCTTTGATCAGCACCCATATGTTCACTGCTAGGTTCTACCGATAGCCTGGGCTTCCTCTCTGAAGCTGATTGTTGAACATCTCCACACAGCTGTCTCTCTAGACACTTCAGCCTCAAGATGGCCAAAATTGAGCTCATGATGTTCTTCTTCCAACTCAGAGAATGGGACCACCATCCATTCAGAATCTCCAGTCCATTCCTGACCCCTTCCTCAACCTAAGTGCTCTTATCTAATCCAGGCAAATATCAAGTTTAGTTGACTCAACTTCCTAAATATCCCTTGAATGCAACCTATCATTTATGTTGTGTCCACTGTTATCTTTCTAGACCAAGCCACCACCTTCTATCACCTGGACAACTACAATTTACTCTTACCTGAAGCCCTCTTAGCTTTATTACCATTGAAGTTAGTGAACAAAGAGTAGTACAGTATTTTGAGGAAAAAAAGTAACTTGCTCTATTTTACTTTCAGTGATTCATTTTTGCTTCCTGGAACTTACATTAGAAATACTACATATTGAGGCTGAGGCTTGCTGTCCCAATAAAGAACCAAACTTCGAAAACAAAAAGTCAAAGGCATTACTTTTTACTTTTAAAATTGGCTCATAAAACTATAAAATGGTATAATAATTTCTTTAATCCCACAAATTTAGTTTCTAAACCAGGGCTCTTCTGCTTAGAAATGGATCTTGGATCCTCTGAAGCTGAGAGCCCAAGGGAGTTTGAGCATAAAGCTAACATAATAGACTTAAGATTAAGAAGATTATATCATTATGCAAGAGCATCTCAAAAGAACATGGCATTCAGAGGGTCTAGAAGGGTGAAGGAGAGAGATAGAAAGGGGAGATAAATGATAGAAACTCCAGATAATTTTGGGAAGCTCTCACTATAGAAAATTCATCACTTCCTAGGATGTTTTTCCAGGAAGATCTCAAGATACAGATAGAAGTTTTGTATTCAACAAGACCCTGGAGAGAAAATTAATAAGGAAGAGAAATCGTATAATCATCTCAATAGAGACAGAATAAGCATATGATAAAATTCATCATTTATTTGAGATTAAAAAACAAAACAACCTAGCATACTAGAAACAGAAAAGAACATCTTTAATAAGAAAGAACATCTTTAATAAGATAAAGGGTATGTACAATAAACCCACAGTAAGAGTCATACTCAGTAACAAAATGATGAAAAATTTCTCTTTGAGTTTGAGAACAAAACAAGGATACTTACAATTATCACTGGTATATAACAGCACATTGGATACCCTATTGTCTTGCAGAAAGGCTAGAGAAAGAAATAAAACATATAGATTAGAAAAGGAAGATAAACTCATTTTTCAGAGACAATTTTATAACTAGAAAATCCAAAATAATGCTGGATATAAAAAAGTAAATTGGGGGCACTTGGGTGGCTCAGTGGATTATGCCTTTGTCTTCGGCTCAGGAGCCCCACGTTGGGCTCTCTGCTCAGTAGGGAGCCTGCTCCTCCCTCTCTGCCTGCCTCTCTGCCTACTTGTGATTTCTCTCTCTGTCAAATAAATAAGATAAAATCTTAAAAAAAAAGTAAATTGTATTTCTTTATACCAACAACAAAAATTGTGTAATAATCTTTAAAAAATACACCATTTCTAGACCCTCTCCACTGATGGAGTCAAGCCCCTGGTACGATGCTTCTAGTGGGATGTCTTTGCTCTAATCCCCTGGTGCTTCAGAAAGTATCCTTACCATCCCTGTTCTGTAACAGTAACCCTATTTCCTCAGAATAATTAGGGTCAATCATCACTCCCCTTTTGCCTGTTGATCTACTGGCATTTAAAAAAGCCCCAAATTATCAGGCAGTGGCCATAGTTATAAGTTCAGAGTGTTGCTTCCATGGACTTCTTGAGTCATGCCTCCCCTGGGAACCAGGATCTCCAACCCAGTGGATCCAGAGGATCCAGGGATAAGAAGTAGAAATTCCCAAAGTGTGTCACTAAGAGAATGGATAAGAGGAGTCTCTCTTACTCCTACACTTTGGTTCGTGGCCCTATGTATTACACTGCAGATCTGATTCCGTATATGGTAATTCAGCATGCCTTAGAATCATCTAGAATGCTTTTTAAAGCATGAATTCCTGGGTGAATATGATACAGAAGGTTTGAGGCCTGATCTGGAATTTTGCATTTATAACAAGCTTCCAGGTACTGTTAACACTGTAGGTCCAAGACCCACCGTTTGAGGCTCAGAGAAGTATATTCTACTCCTTAAAGAACAGGGCTGTCCACTCCACAGAATGTTGGAGCATCCAGCTGGGGGTCCAGCTGTGCCCCGTACGTGGCTGCCCCCCAGTTCCATCAGGCCTGGTGACCTGGTATAGGACTCCACAGCTAGGTGCCCACCTCACTCCCTTTTGCTGGGAAGTGGATCCCTTCGTCTGAAGCCATGTTGGGTGAGTTCCCAGAAAAATTAATTAGGCACTCAGTGGGCCCTTAGATGGTGGTTCTGGACAGGTACTGTGGGCAAGGTGACCTTCTGAGATCCTGAGAAAAATTCCTGAGACACAAAGATGCAGACATGGGGTAGCTGGGAGTGGTTCACAAGATACTGAGGATGAGATGGGGGAATAGGGAGGGCACTGACAGCTTGAGCCACATATATTCAGAATGAGACTCTCTCACCGTCTCTGCTGTGGCCACGTGGCCCAGACCACCATCATCTCTAGCTTGGAAGATCACTGCAAAAGCCTAGCTACCAGCCTCCCCACCCCCAAACCGTAATGGGAGTGATGCAGTATTATAAAATATAAGTCAGAATATGTGACTCCTCTGCTCAAAGTCCTCCAGTGGGAAAAGCCATGTCTGGTGATGACCTACAAGACCTTTCAGGTTCTCTCTAACCTCCCTTGCCCATGATGGTTACCCCCTCCCCCCACTGCCCACCTGTTAGCCTACTCCATCCTTACTCCAGTCACTCTGGGCAGCTTCCTGTTTATTAAACCTATCTCCTGCCCCCTGCCTGATGGCCTCCACAGTGGTTACTTGCTCTGCATAAAACCCCTATGCCCCATCCTTCCCATACCTCCTTCAAGTCTTTGCTCAAATGTCATCTTCTCAATGAGGTCGACTCTCTTATTTAAAACTGCAATAAGCCAACTCTTCTGCCCCACTATGGCTACCTCCTCATGCCCTTAACCTTGCTCTATTTCCCCACAGCACTTTTAACAAGCTGTGTCATTTGCATATTCATTGTGTGTCCTGTTTATTATCTGTTTCCCCCCATCAGAAGATAAGCTTCATGGAGGCGGGACTTCTCCTCAGGCGGGATTTCTCCGCGTGTCAGTAAATAATTGGAAAGCTGCTGCCGTCAGCAAACTTCGCAGGGAAGAAGGTGGGGCGGGCTCGTCGGAGCATGCGCCGCTCCGTCTTGATTAAACATGCCTTTGGGAAATCTGGCTGCTCGGTGGCCAAGGGTAATTGATATGTCCCACTTCACAGGCTGAGGGTACAACTTCACATCGTATTTCTTATGCGTTCAGATTATGACTCCCAGGGCTTAGCCCACAAATTGAAAGAAGCGCCTCTTCTCTCCCTCCCATGGTAAGTCCAAAAAACAGCAAACAACAAAGGAGCCTGCGCTGCTGACAGTTCTCTGGTCAGTAATGGGCGGCAGGTGTCCCAAAGGGTCCTGCCTTCAACCAATGTTTAGATGTCACGCTGGGGCTTAGAAAGAAGCCTAGTCTCACTATGGATGACGTTTACAAAGCTGATCCAGACTTCCAATACTAGAGGTCTTTCATAATATTTGTACAAATGCAAGTAAGTACAAAAAAAAATGCACATGCTTCCCCAAAGCTATCCTCATTACTCCAGGGAAGCCTAGGGCAGAAGGTATATTTCTCCATGAACCCAGAACCAAGTGTTCCGTGATAATATGGGTCCCAACATTTAAGCCAGGGTCACCAGACAAGAGTACCTTGACTCGTCATTTCCCCTAAGGGCCAATATGCTCATTTTCTGACAACTGGCCTCAATTGGACAACCTCATCCTGTCAGATATATTGTAATAACTTTGAACCACCCACCACAGGAGACAAGAGCTTGCTCTCTTCCTTTCCAGAAGGTCTTGCTACTTGAAGAGGGGTGGTTCCATCTCCCCCAAGTGGATGCAGTGTCTATTTCCAGTCCAATCGAATTATCCAGTAACTCATAAACTGGGTATTCTGGGGACCTTGTGAGAATGAAAGGAAATCATCCAAAGGGTTTTAATATCTCTTCACCCCTAGAAAGAAGAGATCTTATTTTCATGAGAAGGATGATCTCCAAGAAGACATTAGCAGCTTCTTCAGGTCTGGATTCATTATCCTAAGCCTATGACAGGAGAGTAAATGCACATTAGGTTGTCAGCACGTAGAATATAAATTCCCCTGTGTTGTATGTTCCAGTGGCTTCTTAAATAATAGAGGCATTTCCATTCAATTCTTTTTTAAAAAATAAATAAGAGCTCTCTTAGTCCCTAACAACTGTTAAAAAAAAAAAAAAAAAAAGAAAAGGAAAAAGAAAGAAAAGAAAGGTATCACATACCCCCAAAGCACTATTTTCTATTCCCTACTTGCTGTAGCTGCCAAATGGAAGACCACCCCCTCCCCAAAGCCATTTTGCTCAATCATCAGGCTGGAAACAGGAAACGGGGGAACATTCCAGGGCAGCAATCCCTAAATCCCTTGAGAGCATCTCAAAGCGTGCCGTGCCAACCTTTGGTGGGCTCTGATGAGCTCTTTGCATGCAATGTCCAGGTACTTTGAAGCACCCAAACTGAAATGATACTATCCCAGTAGCCTGCTTTCATGAGTCTTACAATGTCGACACTTCTAGTCACTACTTCCATGGTTAACCTCAGCGTTGGAACAAACAGGGACCATATCCTTGTTTAGGAATCCAAAATATTTTTTTTCTCCAAGATCCAGTTAAAACAACAAAAAAAAAGATGATCGTTATCCTTCTCGGATTTAAAAAAAAAAAAAATCCTCACGGTTTTCTCTTGTCTTTATCTCTGCTCCATCTTTAAGGGGAAGAGAAAGAAAGGGAAAAAATGAGTCATAGGGCACCGGGGAGGGGGGAGGGGGTTCCATAGGTCCCAAAAGACTATTTACGCACTTTAATTAAAAGTGAGGAATGGGGAGCATCTGGGTGGCTCAGTGAGTTAAAGCCTCTGCCTTCAGCTCAGGTCATGATCCTGGGGCTCTGGGATTGAGCCCTGCATTCGGCTCTCTGCTCAGCGGGGAGCCCGCTTCCCTTCCTCTCTCTCTCTCTCTGCCTGCCTCTCTGCCTACTTGTGATCTCTGTCAAATAAATAAATAAAATCTTAAAAAAAAAAAAAAAAAAGTAAGTGAGAAGTGAAAGGAAGACCCTTTTCCCCAAAAGGTCATTGCTCTCTCCTTCATCCTACCCCGAGCCCTGCACTGGCATCCTCTCCTGAAATAAGGTGACACCCACGTCTGTAGCTGGTTGAATAGGTTACACTTTCACAAGGTGTATTCAGAGTTCTCTCTTCTCTTTTGAGAAGGAAGGAAGTAAATTCCCCCTGTGGCTTATATCTCACGGTCATCAGATCTGGAATGATGCCAAGTGAATGCACTTCAGGAATGGACAGCTGCCCTTGTAGCCATAATGTAGGCAGCTGTACATCCCTAGAGTCAAGATTTTGGGTAATGCTTAACATGAGTAGAGCTGTATAGAGTCACAAAGCTGTTCATCAAAATGCGTGGGATTCCAGTTCAGGTCCCAGCTTATGCCATCTCTTGGCTGTGGACTCTTCTGGCTACTTACCCTCACAGTCTTCGAAATAGACCTATTAAGTGGGATGATGAATAAAATATTAGGCTTAAATTCCAAAACAATCTAGTATCAATGAATTCTCAACAGATTTTTATAAAACAGAACCTATGTGAAGATACTTATAAAATGTGAATCCCAGGGATGCCTGGGTGGCTCAGTCAGTTAAACGTCTACTTTTAGCTCAGGTTGTGGTCCTAGGGTCCTGGGATCAAGCCCTGCATTGGGTTTCCAGCTCAGCGGAAAGTCTGCTTCTCTCTCTCCCTCTGCTACCCACCCTGCTTGTGCTCTCTCACTCTCTGTGTCAAAGAAAATCTTTAAAAAAAAATCTGAATTGTATGGATTGTATGGAATTCCTATATGGAAAAGACTGAGCTATTTTGTAGATTAATTAAATCTTAGCCCAAAAATACCAATGCCATGTTCCATCACCAGACAGTTTGATATAATTGATCTGAGATACAATCTAGAACTTTCCACAGCACCTTGGCTATTCTGAGGGGCAGCAGGGACTTAGAATCATTGGCTTATGGATGGACTTAGAAGTCCAGCCATAGAAGATGGACTTCCTGCTCCTCAAAATGAAGACCAGCAGCATAGTCCTCACGTGGAGATTCAGAACCTCAGACCTCCCCTGAGACCAGCTGAATCAGAATCCCATATTTTGTTGTTGTTGTTGTTAAAGATTTTATTTATTTGTTTATTTGAGAGAAAGAAAGAGAGTGAGAGAGAAAGAAGAGTGAGTAGGGGAGGAGCTGAGGGAGAGGGACAAGCAGATTCTGCACTGAGCGTGGAGCCCCACACAGGATCTGATCCCATGACCCTGAGATCGTGACCAGAGCTGAAATCAAAAGTCAGACACTCAACAAACGGACCCACCCAGGTGCCCCCAGAATCTACATCTTAACACAATCCCCAGGTGATCCGTGTGCCCATGAAAGGATAAGAAGCTTGGGACGGAGTCACAGCCAGATTACAGAACCTGAGTTTTAACCCAGAGCCGGCTGATTGCAAAGCCGCGTTCCTCCACGCTGGCTTCCCCTTCCACAACTGTGAGTGCATTGGAAAGTACTCGTCAGTAATGATAACCTCCTCATCTGACCCTCACGGCAGCCGTGGAAGGCAAATAAAGATGTTGATCTCCATTTAACAGATAAGACAATGGAAGCCAATATGTGTCTCTGTCCAAGATCCTGACAGGGAGAGTACAACATCAGGATTTGAACTAGGGATTCCTGACAAACCATCTGTCATTCAGTGATATATTTTCTTGGGCATGTTTTTGTAACTTTGAAAGATCCTCCCACCCCGCCTTAACCCTGGCTGACATACAATACCCTCTTCTCCTCTCTCCAGATTTTTACCACATTGTTCCATCCCATGCTGAGTTGCAGAAGGAGCTGTGCTGGGACAGATTCAACTATGAAATGTTCTCTGCCACAAATCACAGCTGCTCACAGGGACTCCCATTGCCAGCCCTCCTCCCCAGGAGTTCCCTAAAACAACATTCCATCTGTGGGACACTGCCAGGACAGTGCCCATCAAGAGCGGAAAGAAATGCCCAGAAATGTTGGACATGCGACTGAAAAGCAATCTGAAAGCAGGTGTTCCCAAACATCCCCCAGGAGTCTGTGTTGAGGCGTATCAACAAACCCAGGGGAAAAAAAAAATGGGATAAAAGTTCATTTGTTGAAACCTGGTCATAAATCCCATGGGACAATGCCACATTGTCAGGCTGCCCCCTCAGAACATATCCCCGCAGATAACACTGGTATGTGTGTGGCTTGGAGAGGTCCCAGCAGTAACAGGGAAGACAGCAGTGGATTGCCAGAGCATTTGGCAAGCTTCGTCTTGCAAAGTCCGTCCTAACTAGGTGATTCATAAAGCTCTATGGCTTCAGTTTTTCTCCCTATCCTCAGGATCACGTAGCTTTAGTGCAAGCCTGGTAGCATCTTTTGGGGTCTGATTTGAGGGGCCAAGAGAATAACAACATAATTAAAGCCAGAATCCCTATAAGTACATGCATATTCATGGACCTTATTGTCATAAAATATTAGGCTTAGAAAAGACCTCAGCGATTACCCAGTTTGAATATCTCTAAGCACAGATAAGCAACCAGACCCAAGGCTGATTCTCAATGATCCTTACCTCCTGCCACCATGCCCCCTATAGACCCAGAGACAGATCTGCATGACTGATAGGGTCCTTCAGAGACGGTGCTGTGTGATTCCAAGGTTCAGTCACAAAACACACCCCAGCTTTGTCTTGTTCTCCTGGATCACTCACTTGGCAGGAAACTAGGCACCTTGTCACAAAGACATGTGAGCAACACTGTGGATGTTCACAGGGACAAGACTGAGGCCACCCAGCACAGCCAGCACCAACAACTCACCAACCATGTGAGCGAACCACCTGGGAAGATTTTCCCACCTCCATCAAGCCTTCAGATGAGAACAAATCAGCACCCTGAGCCCGACTGCTCAGCTAAGGCATCCTGAGATCCTAACCCACAGAAACAGGGAGATTGTATATAAATGTTGTTAATTTAAGGCACTAGGTCTTGGATCAATTTGTCACATAGCCATAAGTAATTAACGTAATACCCAAAGGGGTTATGTGACAGATCCAAAATGTCAAAGCTAAAGGCTTAGCTTTCTGATTAAAGCCCATCCATGGTTTTGTGGCCAGTGAGAATTTACGATGCTGCAATCAGTCCCAATCAGTTTGATTTCTGGCTCAACACACTCCAGGGCACTGGCTGTCTACTTATATTCCAACTATCTCACTCCCAAGGACACTTACACTTTACATGCCACCTGGCACATTCTGCCCCCAGAGTTTCACAAGGGTGAATCCTATCCATTGTTTAGCACTCAGCTCAAAAGTTTTCTAGAGAGGTTTTCCACGGCTTCCAGTTCTGAGTTCTGAGGCAGCTCCTTCTCCCGCCATCACCCATGGCTGCCCTGTCACTCTCCGTAACATCGCTCAGTTGACTTTCCTCACAGTGCTTGTCACCCTCTGAACTTATTTATTTCTGGGTTGACTTGGTTCTTGTAGGTAGCCCCTAGAATATGAGTCTCATAAAAGTACCTTGGCTTGGTTTGGTTTCTTCAGGGTCACTGGAGATAAACATAGGCTTGCTATGTAAAGTACACAACAGTATTCGCAAAGAAAGGAATGGAAGGAAGGAGGAAGAAAAGAAGTATGGACTTAAAAGGAATGATCTGTGTCTTTGAGATCTTTTACCCAAAACAGTACTTTGGCTTCCCGTTAGCACTACTCAATGAGAACCTACTTTGCCCAGACAAGTCTTGTGCAAGCTATCGGCCGTGAAAAGTCACCTCATGCCTTGACCCTCAAAGGGATGGTGACCTTGAACTAATTTATTAGAATCCCTTCCCACAACTTGGAAGTCAATTCTGTTAAGTAACCAAACTTCAACCAAGCGAATTTTAAAGATCTAATTGGCTTCCTTAGATAATTCATGAATCAGGCATCATCCCATCTATTAAGTAGAGGGAAGCTCCACAGGGCTACAGAAAAGGCAAGATTTTTAAAGGGAGAGAGAGTGGAAAATGTAATTAATCATAAGCATAGAATGCATTGTTTTAGGCAAGCTTGCCCTCCTCTGGGGAATGGAAGGGACGTCTCAGTGAATTTCCTAGGGCTGACCAGGAAATGCCATGCTGACTGGTTAAAGGTCGCATATCTGGGGGGTTGGAACTGCGGTCAGGTTAGGTATTATGTCTTGGTTTACTGACTTGGTGTCTTAACCAAAGTGATGCCATCTTGGGCCTGTGGCTTTCTTTTTAACAATGTCAAGGAAGGAAAGAAGTCAAGAGAGGGAAGGAGCGGGAGCCCTTGGAGGGGTGCCCTCTGAAGCACCAAGGAAACCAGGTTACCATGAGGTTAAAAAAAAAAAAGGAAGAAGAAAAGAAATCCAGAGCAAAATTTCCGTGGAATGGAATCTGACCTATAGCGCTCACGGGGATCTGGGCTAGTTAGCACTGCCCCTCTGTCTGTTCCATAATACTTTCCAATTGTACAGAGAGTGAACGAGTTGGTTCACTTGGACTCGATTCCCATTCCAGGCAGGCTGTCCTCACAGGTCTCCCTCCGAGAACCAGTTCTAAGAACTGCAGGGTCTACACCCCCAAAGGAGGAGGCCACTGTAAAGAGAGATCCAAAGAATGAAGTAATGAAATGAATTTAAAGAAAGGAAACTTTGCGCCAAAGATGAAAGGCCTTCTTAACTGTGAAAATCTATGAGAATATGTAATACTCTCTCAAGAATGGAGTCCCATTCCTTACATTATTTAACACACGCGAGGACAAAGAACTGGAGAGTATACATTGATCCCACTTCAGCCCCTGAGAGGATAGGAAAAATGACCTAATGGTGATTTCCTATCCCTCATTTGCATGACAATTTGAATCTGAAAACATTAGAAAATAATGAACCTGACCCTCCCCAGTAGCAGGAGGGCAAGTGGGCTATTGCCTTTGGCAGCTCTTTCTGGGCAGGGACATCCTCCTGCGTAATTCACAGGCCCCACGCGGGAAGCTGGTGGACTGTGGCTCCAAAGTGGCCTGGCCAGGATGTTCCGAGAAGGATCCCCAGGTCCCCGGCCCAGTGCTGGAGCCTGGACAAGACAAGAGCAACCTTGAGCTTCAGTTTAGACTCACTGTGTATGAGACACCGAGCCTCCCAGACAGAAGAAGGCGTCGAGAAAAAAATGCTTCACCCTGTGTGTTCGAAAAGGCACAGCTCAAGTTCTGTTATTGTCCCTGGAGTGGAGCAGAAGTCACACCTAATACCCAAGAGGGTTTTGCATCGTTCCAGACTCTAGGGATCTCAGACCAGGAAGAAATCTCAGCTTTTACCTAATGCCACTTGCTCTGGTTTTAAGGGAGCGGTGTGCCCAGAAAAGAGGCATTAAATCCTGAGAAATTCTGGGAACAGCATCAAAGGTGGGGGCAGGGGGAGGGATTGGGACAACCGTATTCACCTGAGGCAGGAACGGTGATCAAGGAGTTTAGTGAAAGACGGGGGCCCCATGAAGCGTCTGGAAGGGGGGAAGACACAAAAAGAACTGGAAACACTGGCAGAACCTGAACAATGTCAGACTGCCGTTGTAAACTTCCCTAATTTGTATGCAGGCTGCATTGCACTTTTTCTTTCAGGAGAGTAGAATGTATGCACTTTGAAGGTTTAGCTGCTCTGGGGGATGAGAGCAGAGCTTGCAGGAGAGAAGAATCACTTGGGGATATCCGGGACCATGCATTTTCCCTCTCTGTGCCCCCAGTGCCTGGCAGAGTGGCGCATCCATCCAGCTGTCTTGGCAAGAGGTGCATTTCCATGACCTCTTTTGGGGACAGAAACCTTGATCCACCCTTGGTGGTGGTGGTGGAGGAGCTCCAGGCTGGACCTTTCAGACAGACCAAAGCCACCTTCCTTCCATTTTGGATTCCCAAACGGGCAGGGCTATCTCTGTCACCAAAGGGGAAAACGACGGGCCATGAAAGCTCAGGACTCCTAAGACTCTTAAGAGTCTCCCTTTTGCGGGTCTTGGGTCCTCTGCTTAGGTCAAATAAATCACATATAAATGTCTCTGGCTGCCGGAATGACTCAATCAGACCTGGACAACTCCAACCCAACTCCCCAGTTTCTGTTTTCACCAAGAAACGGACAGATCAGGGCATTCTCTCCCAGGCTCCACGGACCAGACTGGGCCAAGAATTCCCTCCCAGGCTCCTGAGCTGCCGCCCAAGCTCCTTCCAAGGCTGCACACTTGGAAGGGTCCCGCCTTATGCAGGAAGACCTTCCTTCAGCTGCTTTAGCAAGGGGGAGGGGTGTGAGCGAGGACTCTCCCCCTCCCCGGCCTGGGGGGGATTAAGTCCGCTATTGTCCCTGCCCTGATGGCCCCAGCATTTGCATACATCAAGTCCTTGGGGCTGGGAATCGAGGCGGCGGGCTGCACCTGCCGCCCCGGCTTCCAAGGGTTGACCCCCAGTCGGACCTTCCAGGTAATTCCATTTGGGTCATCACAGATGCGGGGAATCCAGGCTTGGGAGTGCGGGACACGGGCAAACACACACGTCCTCGGATGGCTGAAAGTGGTCAGAGGTCTGGGAAAAGCACAGGCTTTGAATCCTTGGCGCTCTTTTAAACAGGCCTTTCTGTGGAGAGCCTTCCAACCCCCTAAGCCTCATTGAACTTGAAAAGCTACAAGCTTCCTTTCTTTCCGGAGACCCTCTGGCCTCTGCGCTTATCTCTTTCATCGAAGCCATTGTTAGGGGCTGCATTAGTGGGAACCCGGATCCCTCGGAGGGGGCGCGGTATCCTATCACAGATGTACAAATGGTGGAACAAAGGGTCTGAACAGGACCAAGGGGAGTCGGGGGAGCCCAGGGTCACGTCTGAGAGCATTCAGGCCGGGCCCTTGCTTCATTGCCTAAGTCACATTTTCCAGTTTACAAATCACTTACAAACACAGAGTGTGCTTTCTTGCTCAGAACAACTCCTATTTCCATTTGACAGGGAGGTGGTGAAACTGAGACTTGCCCACGGGGACCGAAGGGACGGTGCCCGTCAGGGATGCGACCGGAACTGAACCCCAGAATTCAGACTCTGCGCCCGGCTCTCTCCCAGGGCGCTGCGCCCACGCGTGTACGTACATCACCGGGAGGGATGCAGGAACCAGGTTTCCATCAGGCTCTTGGCTTGAGCAGGACTCAGCTTCAGGGCTCCAGACACTTCTCACGTATATTTTGGGGGATACTTTTACATTATCAATAAGTCTCAGAATAGTATTCTGGCAAATCAAAGAAATGGACTGGAGCACCTGAAGACAGCCAAAGCTGGCTCTGAGCGCGCGCCGGGGTGGGGGTGGGGCGTTGCCCCCGATAAGCCTCACCCTACGATACATTAGCAAATGAATGGTTTTATTCAAGTGTGCCCAGATGAAGTGCGGTGGCGTTGGCCTAAGTCACAGGGGGAAGCTTCCCCAGCTGGTCCCCTGCCTATTTCCCCTGCGGCTTTTTTCCCTTCACCGGCCCGGGGCATCCACCGTTGTTAACATTTGTTCTCCAAGATCAGGAAAGGTCAGAACACCAATCCTTGGCAGTTGCTGGCTAATTGACCTCATTTTAATGTCACCGGGCTTTTAGACCCCCGTATCTCTCACGATTATTTGCATTTTTAAGTCCCCCCACCCCGCCAACTCCCCGCCGCCCCGCCCTTCCCGGAGGTATGATTTACAAAACGCAAACTGACCCTTTTAAAATGGGATGCTTCTGCGAGTTTTAACAATTCCTACCGTTTTGTAACCACCACCGCAGTCAAGATCCAGAGCTAAAATTCCCCATTGCCCCTTTGTAGTCAACCCCACCCGTACCCACAAGGTCCCATGGTTTGGACTTGTCTAGAATACCTTAAGTAAGGAGTCATTCAGTATGTAATTTTGGAGGTTGGGCTTCTTTTGTTCAGCGTAACGCTTTGGAGATTTATCCAGCCCTTGCGTGGATCGGAAAGGCATTGCTTTTTATTGGCGAATAGTTATCTATTGTATGGAAGCCCTACATTGCTTTATCCATTCATCATTGGGAAAACCTCTGAGTTGTTTCCAGTTTGGATAAATTCTGAGAAAACTCATTAGAAACATTTGCATACAGATTTCTGTGTGAACGGACTGTTTTTTATTTCTCTGGGAAATGCCTAGGAATGCAACTGCTCATGTTATGGTTAAGTGTATTTTTTAACCTTATAGCAATAGCCAAGTTGTTTTCCAGAGTGTCTGGATCTCTGGCACTTTCCTGCAGCAACAGATGACCGCTCCAGTTGCTCTGGGATCCGGCCGTGTCTTTTAATATTAATTCTCTGCCTTTCTAATAGGTGTGTAGTAGTACCTCATTATGGTTTTAATTTATATCTCCGTAATGACTAGTGATGTTGCCTTTAAATTTATTTTTATTTTTTTTACTATTTTAAGACAGCAGTTTGAGGTTCATGTCAAAATTGATGGAAAGTACGGAGATTTCCCATAGATGCCCTACCCCGACACATCACAGCAGCCCCTTTTCCCGTCACCATCCCTCAGCAGACTGGTGCATTTTTAACATTGATGGACCTTCATTGACAGATCAGCTCCTAAAGTCTACGGTTCATACTGGTATTCGCTATTGGCATTATATATTCTATTATGGGTTTGGGCAGATATATAAGGACATGTGTTCACCATTAAGTGTCTTACAGACATTTTCACTGCCCTAAAAACCCTCTCGTTTGCCCATTCATGCCTCCCTCCCTGCTAATCCCTGGCAAGCACTGAGCTGCCTAGTTCTGCCTTTTCCAGAATGTCATATAGTCGGAGTCGTACAGTATCTATCCTTTTCTTACACTTAGTAGGATGCATTTGAGGTTTCCCCATGTTTCTCATGTCTCCTCGATATCTCATTTTGTTGTAATGCTGAGTAATATTCCATGGTTTGGATTGTACCATGGTTTATCCAATCACCCGCTGAAGAACATTTTGGTTGCTTCCAAGTTTTTCTTACCCTTTTATTATGGAAAATTTCAAACATGGAGAAAAAATACACAGAAGACTACAATGAACTCAATGTATCCATCGTCTAATTTCAAAAATTACCAACACAAGCCCAAACTTGTTTATGTCTACCCCTATTCACTTATCTCTGGACTTTGGATAGTTTGTAGCAAATTCCAGACATCATCTATAAATCATTTATAAATATTTCTAGTTCTAAAGATAGGATTTTAAAAAACATAGTCCCAATACCACTATCAACCTAAAAAGTATACTCTATATCCTTAATGTAGCAAATTACCTTAGAATGTTTGTATTTTTTCGATTGTGTTATACAATTTTTTTAAAGATAATTTTGTTTGAGTCTTGGTTCAAATAAGGTCCAAACATCCCATTTGGTTGATACGTCTTCCCAAGTTTGAAGATGCCCCTTCCAAATCTTATTTCATCTTGCAAATTTGTGCTGAAGGGATCAGGTGATTTGTCCTGTAGAATTTCCCATAGCATCCTTTAACTTTGTATTTTCTGTAAATGGGCAGTTACATTCAGAGGGGTGAATCTAACCCAAATGCAAATTAATTCATTAGTGTCTACAAAATGGTGATACTCAAATTTTATCATTCTTCATTCATCAGCTGGAATATTCCTAAAAAGATCATTCATCCTTCATTAGTTACTTAATTATCCAGTGCTACAAATCGTATTAAAAAAAAAAAAAGGCAAGATAAATGCTTGGTTCTTCTCCTTCATGTACGGATTTTGAAAGTAATTTGGAATTCATAGAATATTCCAAAGGTGACCGATTTCTTTAGTATCATGAGCTCATGACTTTATGTCTATTAGACACTGCAATCCATTATTCAGATTATTGTTTTCTGATGCTGAAATTGTCTCATCCTTGGCCAATGGGAGACCCTTCAATTTGGTTCTTGAATCCTTTCAACATGACCTGAGTACATTTTTCTAGCTTCTTTCTTTTCTGGCACCACAAGATGTCCCAATCTTGGGCATTTTATGTTGGTGCCATATTTTTTTGATTACTGTAGCCTTGTAATATAGTTTGAAATAAAGACACATGAAGTCTCCAGTTTTGTTCTCCTTTCTCAAGATTGCTTTGGCTATCCAGGGTCTTTTGTGGTTCCATATAAATGTTATCTTGCTGTTGAGTTTTACAGTTCTTTTCATATTTTGGATAACAATCCTTTATTAAATATAACTTTTGGCAAATATTTTCAGCCAGATTGGGTTATCTTTTTATACTCTTGACAGTTTCTTTTGCAGAGCAGAAAGTTTTAATTTTAATGAGGTTAACCTCATCAGTTCTCTCTCTTGTAGGTTGTGCATTGATGTTGTATTTAGAAAGTCATCCCCAGACCAAGGTCATCTAGATTTTCCGCCATGTATTTTCTAAGGGGTTTATAGTTTTGCATGTCCATTTAGGTCTGTGATCCATTTTGAGTTAATGTGGTGCTGCATTTTCAACTTTTTACTTCCATGCGTGGATTGACTCTTGTCTAGTTCAAGTTTAGTACTCAATAATGGACTTCAGAAATATTCATGTGTTTGTTGAGCTGGATTGTTTTTCAGCCCCTAGAGGGTCGCCCCAGTTAGGCCACCACCCTCTATCTAATTGCATCATTCAGGATAGTGGGGTCGTTCTTGATACTTCCCTCCCCAGCAATCTAATTCATTACCGAGTTCTGTAGATTTTGCCTCTACATTCCCTCTGAGTCTGTAGGCTAAACAAACGTTGGGAGGATCTGGTGGCCTGAGCTGAGTCACAAGCCTGAGCTCAAGATCAAAGATCTTCTCAAATCCTCCTGGTCCTGCACCCTAAGCCACCTCCCCACAGCCTTCCTTATTGGTGGAGGGAAGAAGTGAGAAGAAATCCAAGCAAGGGATTGGATTGAAGGTTGTGAAGAAATCTGTGAAGGAAGAAAGTCCTTCTTCCTCAGTTAAGACCTGCATGCTTATGTCTACCATCCATCCTTGTCTTTTCATCTAGGTTTATTTATGGTTCCTTTTTCTCAGTAAATTACCACACACTTGCTCAATCCAGAAACTTAGGAGTCAGTCTATCTTCTTCTTCTTTTTTTTTTTTTTTTTTATTTCCAAAGTCCTATTAAAAAAAAAAAAAAAATTCTAGAGGTGCCTAGGAGGCTCAATTGGTGAAGAGTCCAACTCTTCATTTTGGCTCAGGTCTTGATGTCAGGTTGTGAGTTCAAGCCCCGAGTCAGGCTCCATGCTGGGTGTCGAGACTACTTAAAAGATAAACAAATAAAAATAAAAACTAAAAAATTCTAAATTTACCCCAAGAAGTTGAAAGAATGAGATGATGTCCTCTTATTTTTGGCTGAACCAAAGCAAGTTGTAGACATAGTGCCCTTTCACACTTAAATACCTCAGCATGAATATCCTAAAAAGAGACATCCTTCTCCGTTCTGTAATATGATTATTCTACTTAAGAAAGTCCAGGCAAATCCTCTAATGTTACTTAAGACCAATCCATATGCAAATTTCCCTAATGTCTTTTTTTTTTTCAGTGTTCCAGGACATTCATGCATTCGCCTGTTAAATCTGTTTAGTGTCTTTTACCCTGACTGTCCTCTGCCCTTTTATTTTCTTAGTTTGCCCTTTATGAAGAGAATAGGCCATTTTCTTATAGAATGTTCCAATCCTTGGATTTGTCAGGCTGTTGATTGTGGTATCATTTAACTTTTTCTTCTATCCATTTATTTCCTGCAAACTGAGAGTTACATCTAAAGGGATGCTCAGGTTCAAGCTAAGCATTTTTGTAAGAATTCTTTGAAACATAGATGATACTCACTATTTCCTAACATATCACATCAGAGGGCATTTAAGGCAATATATCCCTACCATTATCCCTACCATTACCACCCTAGCATGGTGATCAAACCATGCTAAGTTTGATCACTTGGTTAAAATGCCTTTTCCCTTTTTGCAATTAACATGTAAATTCCAGGGTGAGTTTGGCGCCATATGAGCAACCTGTTTCCCATCAGCCTAGATAGTTTTATCATCTATTTTTTATACTGACTTGAATTAGTTATCTTACTGGGGTTTCCAAAAAGAGATTTTAAATTCTATTATTTCTCCCCAATTTATTAGCTGGTATTTTTTTTAAGATGGTATTTTTATATAAAGAAGAGATTTCCATCATTAATAAATAAACTATAGCTCATCTGAAAAATGCAGGGTAAATGTTTAATTTTTTCTTTAGTTATCAGTTATTAGAGTAAGAAGTTGGTATGTAATTACTTTTAGTGGTGGCAACTGAATTTCCCTGTCCGTCCTTCCTTCCTTCCTCCCTCTCTCTCTGTACCAGTATGGACTGTTTGTTTGTTTGTTTGTTTGTTGTTTGTTTTTTGTTTTAATTCAATATATTTCAATCAAGTACAGTCAATATTCTGTTTGATGATTATCTTGAACTGAATTTGATCAATGAGAGCCCCTCAAGCTGACTTCTCTGTTAAACACACCATCATTACTTCTGGGCACATTCTTATTTTCTGAGGCAACAGGATACAAGATAACAAAATACTCACTTTACACTTTCCCTACTCCAGACCTCAGACTAGCAATTTCACTGACAGGCCTTATTTTCTTCTCATAACAGAATGCTATTTAGAAAGCAAATTCTTAGTGTTTGATGTGCTCATTGTTACCAGAGTATCATTGCCTCTAGGTTGAGTGGACTGACACAAAGTATGTTTGTGTATCACTGAGTTCATGGTGATATTTCCAATTCAAATTTAACAATACAAGTCTTTTTCTTTGTTTTTAATTTTCTCTGAAAAACCTTGGTTCCTACTAACATGGAGATACATGTTTGCTTTATTGCAACTGTACATAAACATACTTAAAATTATAATGCTGTCAAAAGTATTAAGTGTTATTTAAAATTTTTTGTGGCTATTATTTCATGTTCTCAATTTTTTTTAAAGATTTTATTTTTATTCATTTGACAGATGGAGATCACAAATAGGCAGAGAAGCAGAGAGAGGAAGAAGCAGGCTCCCTGCTGAGCAGAGAACCCCATGTGGGGCTCCATCCCAGGACCCTGGGATCATGGCCTGAGCTGAAGGCAGAGGCTTTAACCCACTGAGTCACCCAGGTGCCCCTGTTCTCACTTGTCTTACACAAAAATTAGTATGTGTTAGGCTGCACCTTGCTTTGATATTCTGAAAATTGCACTTTATCTGTACGTATAGTATCTTACCCATTGTTTCTCATGACTCTGATTGCGTTTCCAGTGATAAACGTAGTGTATTCAACCAACATGCTACTGATGGGAATGTGGGCTGTTTCCAATGTGATGCTATAGAGATAATCCCATGTGATGTTTTTAAATTTGTTAGAATTTTCCATTTCCCTCATTGTTGCTTTGATGCAGGATTTTCCTGGTTACTTTTACTTGCTTATGTTTTGTTAAAAACAGACTTTACCATCATTTTCTCTAGCATTTTGGAAGGAGGAGTGAGGGGATTGAATGTATCTGGAAATGTATTGGTACTTTTATTGGTATTTTATTTGTATTGGTATTTTACTTTAAATATAGATATTAGCTTGAGGAGAATCAACATATTCACAATGTGGAGTCACGTTAACTAAGGACATAAGACATCTATTTGTCCACGTCTACTCTTGCGTCTTTTGGGGAAGTCTTAAAACTTTCCTCATATAATTCAACAAATATCTTGTTAAGGTGACCTGTAGGAATCTTACTTTTTTTAATTTTTATTTTAAAAGATTTTATTTTTAAGTAACTCCTATACCCAATGTGGGGCTCAAACTTACACACCCAAGATCAAGAGTCATATGTTCCACTGACCAAGCCAGCCAGATGCCCCAGGAAGCTTATCTTCTGGGGGCTGTTTCAACCATGGATTTCCTTGCTGGCATCCAAACTTGCCTGTATTCAAATCAATTCTCCACTCCAACTAGTGTGTCTTTGAAAGTCTCTAATGTTAGTCTGTCTGAAACTCCGTGATGGTGTCTTAATGTAGGGATCTCACCTCATTATTCATTCTCCCTTGCTTTCTCTAGACCTACTGAACCAGAACCATCTTCAATGCATGGTTGCCCTTTGTTTTGCCCATGACACTGTCTGTCATTTACCACCCCCTTTCCACTACATCTTTCTAATCACTTATTCACTAGATAATTGCCCTTCATCCTTCAACGTTTGTCATTTCCTTTGGGAAACATTAATTGACCCTTCCAAGATGGGATCAGATATCGAAGTGTCCCACATAGAACATAGTGTGATGTTTATAATTGCCTGGTTACTCATCTATGTCCTCACTGGACTGTCAGTTCCTTGAGGACAGAGGAGATACCTTCCTTAGAGTTATATCACCAGGACCATTGCAGTATCCAGCTTTCAACCTATGTCTGTGGAATGAATGCAGTCTTTGTGCTTGGAGCCACCGTTTCCCTAACCTGAGCATGTAAATGAGTATGGGTGGACCTCCTCAGGAGCTGGGAACCTGAATTTGGGCCAAAGAATGCTAGAAGCAGGAATAAAGAGTAGAATTTTCCAAAAGCCAGTCCCATGGGGTCTCTGAATGCTCATAGTTATGCCCCCTTTTATTTCCCTGGTTATCTTTGCTCCCTACCCCTGAAATCCACTATGGCAACTATATACATACACATACACATACACACACTGAAAAGAAGGTGGGTTTTGCAGTTACATCTGGTTTGGTGCTCTGTAGTGTTCTGTCCTCCCGAGTGTTAATACATTAGCACGTACGCTCTTCCCCTGTTACCCATATAGAAGAGGATGAGCCTCCTTGTAACAGAGAATTCATGCCTATTTGAGGGTTATGTGCTATTTCTCTATTCCAGTTCTATTAAATTTCACTGAAGTGTGTGTCTAAGGTTTAAGGCAAAAATCAGGAGAAAAAAAAAAAAGGGAATCCGTGTTTAGCATAGAGATGGCATGTGAAGGGTCCTTAAGCCTTAGCTCATCCAGAGCTCTACCAGCAAACTGGCCAAAGGCAAAGCCTGAACATCCCATTCACTGCTGTCTTACAGAAAAGGAAACCACAATGCAGACTAACCAGTTCTTGTCCTAATGATGCTGGAAGATTGTGGTCATGGTTCTCAGTCCTCAGCATTCTTCAGAACATCCCGGAGGACTTGTTAAAATGCATATTTCTGGACCCCACCCCACAGGCTTCTGATTCAGGTGGTCTGGGGTGGGCTTGGAGAATTCGCATTTCTGGCAAGTTTCAAGGTTATGCTGATGTTATGGGTTGGGAGAAGATTTTCTGAGAAGCTCCATTCTGGAGAAAGCCTAGAGTGGAAGCACCAGCTAAGACCAGGGAAGGTAAATTAATTGTCTGTTATCAAGAAAGAGCCTGAAAGACTTACTACTGTAGAGAGATGAGAAGCATTTCCTGTCTCCTTGTCCAGTATCCTGATGACACTCCAGGTTGTCTGGCAAGGACCCTTTCCCAAGGATTCATGGCATTGTCAAAGCCAAGTTAATTTAAATTTAAATGAGGAAATAAGCTTATGCTTTCTATTATCTTAAGAGCAACGGAAGAAGGTGAGAAATGAAGCCAGGCTTCAAAAGCCAGAGAAGCAACAGTGAATTGTTAAAGCCCCCAAAGTTCTGAGGAAAACATGTCAAGGCGCTGGTGGCTTTAATTATGGGGAAATTTGCCTTCCTGATGATTTGGTTACATTTGGCTATGAAGGTTATAAAAATGAATAAGACCTGACCCCACCTCTCGAGGGGCATACAGTCCAGCTGGAAGGCTGAAAAAAGACTGAAGCAGAAGGAAATATGCCAAAGATTCAGGGGGTGCATGGTCAGAGCACAGGGGAAGGCAAGGTTGTCTCTAATCCAGGGACACACAGAAGAAAGAACTTGACTCCCATGCTCCTCCTCTTTGTTTAGGCATTTTATATGTACGATCACATTCAATTTCACCCTCCAAACACCCTCCTGGGGTCAATTATCTGTGAATCTTACCAGGGTCAGAGCTCTGTAGCAAGAGGGGCCCTTTGAGGTGCAAAAGTAATTAAAAGAAAGCAATGAACCACCTCGCTGGCTGCACTTGAACTTTTATTATTCTTGGGAAGCTTCAGGCTCACACAAAAATAGGCCATATTATACCTTAAACCTGCCTCAAAGTTTTGCGTATTGGACTATGACTTACAAGAGCTCAAGGCAGAAGGGAAAACCTGGCAGAGCTTTTACACAGTGTCTCCCCTATCTTCAAGCCCATCATGGCACCAGAGGCAAACCTCACCCTTTATTTTTGGGACTTGCATTCTCCCCAGGGGCTCTTGGACTGTTCCCATGCTCTACCTACAAACATGAGGATCTAAGGCTATACTAGACACCTCTTTCCCGCATTTACCGTCAGAAACTCATTAGAAAAACACCTCGGATAATATTGAGTCTACAGGCAATCAGCAGAAAGGGGGCGGCGGGCACATGGTAGCTCAAGGGACAGAAGTCATCAGGGGTGCGACCTGAAGCAACAGACGGGCAAAACTAGGCTAGAGGCATTTGCCTTCCTTATTCTTGGCATGATTAGGCGTTCCAACCCCTTAATCTTGAGTGAGGAGCTGAGGACACCGCCCCCATTCTGATGTGAACGCACCCCAGCGGTATCCACTTCACAGATGAGGAAGACGAGGCTCCCTTTTCCCCCCGTCCCACAACTGGACTGTCACTGCAGCCCTCTGCTTCTCGAGGAAATGGAGGTCCCCCTCCGTGGACAGCTCAGAAGGTTTCTATTGCCTTGCTCATTAATTCCCGCTTGCCTTGCCAACAACCTTCAGAGAGCACTCTTACGGTGCCCTGCAGCTCTTCAAGATGAATAATGAAGTGATTTTGGCTGCCTGATGCCTGCGACGTCCTGAGCCCTGTCCTGAGTCCTGCATCAGGACTGTGGGCCCAGCCACGTGGTCCCTGTCCCTTCACCTTATCTAAGTCCTTGGCTCCTCCCAGGACAACTTACTCAAAGCCTCCTTTGTCTGCCTCTTGCAGCCCTGCCTGCCCCAGTGCTTCCTCTTGCTGGCGGAAGGCCCTCCCGGATACATGCTTTCTCCTCCTTCAGCTGCTGCTTTGAAGCATCACCTCCTCGGGGGAGCCCTCCTCTTCTAAGGACAGGGATGATGTGTGTGCCCTGGACTTCACCCCCATCAGGGCTTGTCCAAACTGGAAGCTCCCCTCTTCATTCTTTCCAAGTACCTTTAACTTTGCCTCACCGGACTTGCCTCTCGACTTCATAAACTTCTGTCACTAGTTAGACAAATGAGGTGTTTCCCGTATCCCTTTCAGCAGGAACTCAGGATTTGTCAAAATCGAACCGTTAAAATAAGGTCATTTGAGGAAAAAAAAAAAAATCTCAGGTGTTGAAGCAAACCATTTCCAGCCACAGAGAGCAAAACTTCTCAGGTATAAATGATGCCAGATTTGGTTCAGACTCGCGAACATTTTTTATTCTGTAGGATTTAAAAAAAAAAAAAAAAAACCTTTTTTTTTTTTTTTTTTTTTTTTTTGCCGGAGTTTGAGGGCGTTGGGGCCAAGGGGAGAAGGAAGAGAAAGCACAGGAAATGTAAAGGCTCGTGGAATTTGAAATGTATAGGGAAGACAAGGAACTTCCCTGAATCAAAGCAGAAGGTGGTGGCTGGAAGTTAAATTAAATGGACCACCTGCAGAAAATGGGGACCAGAGGAAAAACACCCCGTTGGCACAAATAGAAACCACACATTTCTAAAAGCTTCCGTCAGTGGCTCGTTAAACCCGCAGTGCCGCTACTTCCAGGTTTGGATGTTTTGGCAGCGGTGGAGGGAAGAATGCCAAGGCACATGCACCCAGGCTGAATGCTCCCTTTGCAATTCCTGGCAGACACCTTCACTCCTACGCAAAAGATCTGGGGAGTGTTAAGGAAGAAACGCACTTGGGTCAAAGCAAAGGGGCGCTTCCAGAGCTAAGCGGCACGCACACGCTGGTTTATTTTCCGAGAGCCAAGAGCCATTTCTGCACCAAGGAAAATATCTCCGAGATGAAAGAGAAAGGAGACCCCTGCACGGGGCACCTCCATCCACTTCCAAAAATTATTTCTGCTTCATAGTTTATTATATGGGGCCTGTGTTGTATTTATGACTTGGGATCAACATCAGCCTTGTGTGTTGAGGGAGACAGCTGACCCTGGGAAGTTTAAGTCATTTTCCAATATATTGTAATTAAACATAAGAATGCCTGGGATTGATTGATTGATTGATTGATGTTAAATAAGTTTAATTTTATCTATTTATTTTAGAAAGAGAAAGCAAGTGAGGGAGAAACTTTAGTAGACTCCCTGCTGAGCAAAACCCCCCCCACATGGGGCTTGATCTCAAGACCCTGAGATGGTGACCTGAGCGGGAACCAAGACTGGGCCACCCAGGGGCCCTGACACCTGCTGTTTATTAGACACTCCCTAAATAGCAGGTGCTATGCTGAGAAGGTAATCTATATAATCTCATTGATTAGTCACAAAGTCACGAAGTCGACTGTGTTGGTCCTACCATCAGAGTCTTGCATTCTCTTCCTTCAGCTTCCTGATGTTGTTTGACAACGGCCTTACCTCTCAGGTGATTTCCCCTCATGCTCAGAATAAAATCCAAAGTCCTCCAGGCACGACTCAAGGCTTACCATCATCGGTGTGTGCTGTTAAGTTCTTTCCTGTGTTAGGGTCCTTGTACTGGCTCTTCCCACTGTCCCTAAACTCTCCCTCACCCAAACATCATACTAATCCCTGAAATCGACTCATCTTTGGTGTCTTGAAGGAAATACCACATCTCTCTTGTAAGCTCTCCAAATACCCTGTGCTTTCCCTTGGGAGTGGAGCATTCATATGATTCTTTTTCTATTTGCTTAGTTTTATCTGTCCTATCTGCTCCTTTGAGGCCGGGGATGGGAGTGTTTTATGCATCATTGTATGCTCATTACTCAGCGACACCTGGCACACAGCAGTATTTAACAACTATTAACGAACAAAAACAACATTTTGAGAGACCTTCTAAAAAACACACAAGCACTGGCATTATTGGGATATATAAGTATGTGTGTCTAATGTATTGGAAAATATATCGAAAAGCTTAACTTTTCAAATCTCCAATTTTATACTGTATTGTGTTTTGGCTTTTAGGATTGACTTACAGACAAAGCATGGGAGGTCATGGATGGAGGTCATGGGAGAGAAGGTTAATGTGAATGACCATGACACAGTAAGGATAGGGATGGTGCTGATGAAGGTTAGGTAATGGAATTTGGCACACAGAAGATGGTGGAACTACCCTAACCTCACTAAGTGGGGTGTCAATACACACCGTCCAAGGCTGACTTACTGAGAAACCGAAGTTTAAGTGGATCATTTAAAATTACATTGGGCGCCTGGGTGGCTCAGTGGGTTGAGCCGCTGCCTTCGGCTCAGGTCATGATCTCAGGGTCCTGGGATCGAGTCCCGCGTCGGGCTCTCTGCTCAGCAGGGAGCCTGTTTCCTCCTCCTCTCTCTCTCTGCCTGCCTCTCTACCTACTTGTGATCTCTCTCCGTCAAATAAATAAATAAAATCTTTAAAAAAATAAATAAATAAAATAAAATTACATGAAGCTAATAACAGAACCAAATGCAAACATATACACATGGCAAGTATTTGAGATTGAGAGTGGAATCATAAGTGATTACATACTCATCTTTCCTATGAAAGAGTCTATGGGTGTCATCTAAAATGGCTAAATAAAAAAAATAGAGTTCTCAGCCTTTTATCTACAGCTATGCATGCAGTCACCGTAAAAAGAACTAAACCCTGAAGAAATAAATAAAATTTGTCCTGAAAGAGGGGATCCTTGGCTTTGATCACAGGCTCTTCTGTGCTGTTTAAGTGTTGATGTCTTGATCTGGGTTCCCCCAGGAGTAAATCTTAAGCCAGGTCTTGGAGGCAAGTTTTCTAAGGGGGGGTGGGCGTGGGTTAAGAGGGGAAGGGTTGATACAGAAAGGAAGGAGAACCAATAAAGACGAAGTTATTAAACTGGCTTCTGCAGTGGACACCTAAACCTATTTCCAAGGGAGAACTGAAAGACAGAAGACCCCAAACACCTCATACTTACTTTACCCAAGAAGCAAGGGAGGAGGGATGGATTTATATACTGATCCCCAACCGGTTGAGGGCTCCTCTCAGGGTTTTGCTAATTTCCCAGAACTTCTAGCCCACTGTATGGGAAGTGCAGAGCAGCCTGCTGCGGTTCTAGAAAGGTACAGAAATGCAGACCCTGGGATTCAGCGGCCACAGGCACCAAGGAAAGGGAGGAGGGCCCAAGGACATGGGAAGGTCACTGACAGCATCTCTACAGTTGCCATGTATGCCTATCACTTTGATATAAAAATAAACATGAAGTGGTAAAATGTGTTTTAGATTTTCTTATGTATCCACACAAAGGAGTGAGTGTTTATCAGGCACCAATGATGCACCAGAAACTGTGCTAAACAGATCTGCTTGTATTATCTCATTTAATTCTTACTATAACCCTGTGGTGTCTCTGGCTATCTCTTTCAGATAAGATAGAGGAAGCTCACAGAGTCTCTGTAAATATTAAAGGGAACATCAGCTTCTAAGGTAAGTCCTTGTATATAAATATAGGCAAATATTGAACAGGAGTGAGGCCAACACTTGCTTTAAGTCTTCTAACACAGAAAATCCCAAGAATGATTTTAAAAAAAGAAAAGAAAAAAGGGAGAGTGAGGATTTTAGGAGAGTCGAGAGATGATGATTTTGCTTTTGGAGGTGTTGGAAGAAGATTCATCAGCAATGCACCTCCAGAAACTGTGACCCCAGTCGATGATTGGTAAAAGTGTCTTGTCTGCAGCACAGAGGTCCCTCTGCCTGGAAGGCTTATCCCATACTTCTGTTTTCTTTCTAGTTCATTCCTTCATGCTATTTAGATTTATGTTAAAAACTTGCACCCTTGAAATAGACCTTCTCTAACCATGCCTCTAGACGAGGGGAAAAGCCCATCTGAGGAAAGCCCAGGAACAAATCCACTGTCGTCCTTCTTGCTGGTACCTGTCTTGTCTCTTGAACCCCTATCTTCTCAGTCAGAAGGTAGCAGGCACGGAGCTCCCACTGACGTAGCCCAGACAGATCGGCGGCCTACAACAGAAATTAGAGTGTGTATCTTCAGGGTGCAGTAGACTGCTTGTAAGAATGGTCTCAACCTTCTACCTCTCTGTGTCAGCCTTTGAAATTTGACTTTGAAGGTCCTTCCCTCGAAACGTTGAGTCCATTCCCTTATTCCTTGAATCTGAGTTCTCATGGCTTGCTTTGACCTCTGGACTTTGATGAAAGAGATAGTCTTTTGTTTCTTTCTTTTTTTAAGCTAGGCTCCACACCCAGCCTGGAACTCAACATGGTACCGGAACTCACAACCTTGAGATCAAGACTGGGGCCAAGACTCAACTGACTGAACCCCCTGGGCACCCCAAATGTTCTGTTTTCAAGCCCAAGCCTCAAGAGTCCTCATACACTCCCCTGTGTCCTCTGGGAAAACTGCCTGCTACTTTGAGAGCTAGCCTTGACAAACTGCTGGAAGATGAGAGGGTGTGGGGAGAGAGATGTGCTCTTTCGTTGGAGGCCATAGCAGGCAAGCTCCATCCCTGCTCACAGAGCCTCTGGCTGTGGTTGCATGAGTGGCCCCAGCCAAGACTAGAAGAATGGTCCTTCTGAGCTCAGCTTGAATGCTGGCCCTCACAGTCATGTGCTAAATAAATATGCACTTCTTTAAACCCTGGGTGTCGGGGAAGTTTGTTACTCAGTGTCTGAATACTAGATTCCCAGTAGGGTTCACTGGCGCCATTCTCCAAGAGCATTTGTTAAAACGAATGCTCTTGGAGAATGGTTTTTCTTCATTTCTTGTAGATTTTCTATCTTGACATGACTTTACCGTATTTACTTTCGGCAAACAAATATAAACATACTGTGCTTCACGGTATGTATAACTTGTTTTTGTGGGTGTTTGGAAGTTACATCACATTTTTAATGGGTTCAATGTGTTCCCCCACCGGGATATGAAGACATTGCTTTGGAGTGTTAAACAGCTTAGGTTCAAACCCTCCCTCCCTGGACACTTACACTGAGGTTATTACTAAAGTTATGGAAATAGATGGATTTCTGGAGATGATAAGTAAGAAGAGCTAAAGATAAGGAAATGAGCCTTGAGGAATGCCCACAGCTTAGTATGTAGAGAGAGTGGAAAAGGAATGACCCAAAGCAAGAAATTGCTTTCAGATACTCACTTCTTTTATCCATTACTTTGACTTCGCCTGGTGGCTGGGCTGGAATGGAACTGCCTGTTGATTTCATGAGTCACTGTATTTTCTAGGGGTCTCAAGCATCTAGAATGATGGCTCCTATATTTGAACTGAGAGATCAATACAGAATCATTGAAGGGATGTCATGAAAGCGTCTTTGCCTGTGTTATCTATAAGACATCTGTGTCTGCTCTCATCCGTGTATGGAAAAGTATTCAAAATCCATACTTTTCTCTTGGTCTTCACTTCAAGTCACCCCCCACCCCCCACCAACTACTGCAGGATTCACTTCTAGGGCTGGAGAGAGAGGTTGCCTCTGAACCAAGCCAAAATGCCTGGATGAAAAATGAAGTAATTTAGTCAATCATTCACATGCTAGGTCTCCATGCCAAACATCTGGACATTTGGAAGCAGTTGGATAATTAACCATTGTTCACTTTTCATCTAGAAATGTTGGCAGATGTAGTTCCAACCAAAGACATGGAGGGGCCGTGCAGATCAATTTGCCATTTGAGTTTTGTGGAGTCCGACCTCAAAAGGTTTGTGACCACGTAAAATCTCTCCTAGAATGCTAAAGTTGAAAAGGAACTCATGTGAAATCTAGTGTGTAAATCCTTTTTTTTTTTTTTTAAATAGCTAAAGACACTGAAGTCCCGAGAAAAGATGTGTCTTGACTAAGCGCATACAGCTACCTGAGGAATTATCCAGATTTAGACAAGAGACATTATACCTACAACATTTTCTGTCTTATTTAGAGGCAAGAGAACAAGGTGCAATTTGTGCTCAAATGGGACAAGAATACTACTTACACTAACTTGAATAAATAAGTTTATTTGCACAACACTTCGTAGCTTGTCCTGTGCTGTAACAAATGCTTCATTTTGGACCTTCACGATAGCTATGGCAAACGGCAGCTAATTGTATCCTTAATTACGGATGGAATTAGGCGATGGTGTCACAGCTTGCAAATGACAAAGTTGGCACTGGATACCAGCTCTTTTCCCTGCATTTATTCTTTCAAACATTTATTGAGTGCCAACTGCATGCCAGATGCTACACTAGGAGCACATTTGTACCACGTGTCTTAATTCCAGGAATAGGTGCATCTCCTCTGTGTCAGCCAGCTTTAACTAAATCTTGCTGTCATAACCAACAACTTCAAATCACTGTGGCCTAAAATACCAAGATTTCATTTTGACCCACGCTACCTATCCTGGCTCAGCTCCCCATCATCCACAGCCTCGCTCTGGGATTCAGGCTCATGAAGTCACCAAGAGCAATGTGTCCTGGGCACGGTGTTTCCTCCACAGCCACGTAAGTGGTCTTAAGAGACCTGAGTTCTGGGGGAAAGAGGAAGCGAGAAAAATAAGGAAATGGCAGCGGCAGCACAGAGATAGAAAGGGAAGCGGTTGCGAGAGATCTGCAAAGAGGATTTCATTAGTTACAACTGCAGGAAAAGAAAAGGGACTGGTTTGCATTTCAAACAAGGGAAAAAGGAACCATTGTTTTGTGTGAGCTGGGCTGGGTATTGGATTCTGAATTCTTTGTTATATCCTCTGGCAAGAATTCAGCTGGTCTCTTACTTCTTCCTGTCAAACCCTGAAATGGACTACAGCCTTTGAACTAAAATGCTGTCCACCCAACCCAAGACTCAGACAGCTCTGAAAACGTTCACTGCTCAGCAGCCGATTTTAAATCGTTCTTGCCCTTGGCCATTTTAAATCATCTCCCCACCATCACCCTGGAACACATTAGACAACTTTATTGCCACATTCCTTGCCAATTTAATTTTTGTAAATCATATTCTTCATGTAACTGAGAGATTTTTTTTTTTTTTTTTCCACATGAGCTGTTGAATCAAACCGTTGAGTTCAGGGCTTGCTGGGATCACGACACCCCATTCTTAACAGGGGACAGGCGTGGTTGTTAACTGACTTCCCAGGTCTGTTTTGGTGCATTTGGATATTGCTCGTAATTATCATGACCATCAAGGGAACCTGACATGGGTGATTCTGTGGAATCTAAAATATTGCGCGCCCAATGTCAGCCCGGATGAGATTGGAGCCTATATTACAACACTAATACGGTACTGAGATCATCGGAATGGATTTATTTTTTAACTCCCCAATTCAGAGTTTTTCTTTTGTGAATTTTCTTTTCCTTGTTTACTTTATTGCAGGCAGAGGTATGTTTTTATACTGCTTTATAAGAGCTCTCCTGAATGAGTCAATGAACAACTTGACTGAACGGAGAATTCTTATTTTATTTTATTTTATTTGCTTATTCCAGAGAGAGAGCAAGAGAACGGGAGGGAGAGGAGAGAGAATCTGAAGCAGACTCCATGCTGAGTGTGGAGCCTGAGGTGGGGCTCGATCTCACCACCACGAGATCATGACCTGAGCCGAAACCAAGAGTTAGCTGCTTAACAGACAGAGCCACCCAGGCACCCAACTGAGTAGAGAATTCTTGAAGCATATTGATATCCTTCAAAACTCTGTCAACCTTGCTTCTCAGAACCTAGGTACATAATGCTGTAAATGTATTTTTTGATGATATGTTTATTCCGGAAGTGGATCTCAACCCGGGCTAATTTTGCTGGTGGGAGATGTTCTTGGCTCTCACGTTTTTGCCAGTAGGAGGCGCTACTGGCACCGAGTGGGCTGAGACCAAGGATGCTGCTCTCTACCCTACAATGCACACAGGACAGGTCCCACCACAAAGAACTATTTGGTCCCAAATCTAAATACAGGTGAGGCTGAGAAACCCTGATCTAAATGATTAAATAATGCACTCTTAAAATTAAATAAGTTCACCAAGATATATCTTGGTTTTATTCGTGTGAGTGTGTGTGTTTGTGTGTGTGTGTGTGTAATTGTCACATGTTAAGAAAATTTTCTGCTAATTGCTTTTGAGGGTTTTTTTGATGATCCTCTGCATTCTACTTAGGATCCTCTATACAATTTTAAAAAGAGAGAGAGAGAGAGATTTATTTGAGAGAAAAAGAGAGAGCTGGGAGTGGGGGAACGTAGAGGGAGAGAAAGACTCAAGCTGACTGTGTGCTGAGCATGAAGCCACACCCTGGGTTTGATTCTACAACCCTTAGATCACTACCTGAGCTCAAACCAAGAGTCCACGCTTAACCAACTGTGCCACCCAGGTGCCCCCGCACGACTTCATTTTTAATTTTGTCCTAATTTATGCTTTTCACTCTTTCTTCAGGTTTTGCTGTGGCTTTGTCTCAGCACTATGGGTTCTCTGTTTCCCTCCATTGACTGCTTCGTCCTCTCATTTCTCTTTCCTTATTTCATAAAGCCCATCCACTTTCATTACATTGAAAAGTAAAACATTTACCCTTCTTAACCATTCTTACAGTTTCTGAAATAAGCCTTCTTTGGAAGCATACTCTTCATCTTTTTTTTTTTTTTTCCTGTTTATGTTCACTTCCTTGTATTTTGTTGGCAGATTTTGCACTATTGCAACATTGTGTTTTCTTTTTGTTTTGGCTTAGCCATTTTGGAGTGGATTCTAATCTATCTTGTTCTTAGTCTTGTTATTTATCACAACATAGTGTCAATGAATTTACTTTGGGTTTCCTCCTTGTTTGTGTGGGCTCCCTTTGAATATCCTGCACGGAGAAGAGAGAGGGAGGGCTGGTGTAAGTGTAGATGATTGGTCAGAATTCCAGTAGCCTGGAGGTGAGAAGAGGTCATAGAAGATGAGGAACTTTGTCAGTAAACATTATTTTCTTCTACCTTTTATGTACCCAAGTCGTGAGGGAATATCCTTTCCCTTTGAGAGGATGTCTCTGTGTTCTCATATTGATCATCTACTTTAAAATTATATGAGTTTTGTGCCTGAAGATGAATGGAAACCCAACTAGCAATGCATTATTTAGAAAATACAGTCACATACCTATCTTTTGTTTCTGAGGCTGCTAGTCTACAGAAATGGTCGCAAGTGCTTTGGGATCTCTCTCTGTCTAAATGTCTACTCTTCCTATTCCAAATGTTAAGTCGTCCAATGAAAATTAAGCCCTATACTGCTTTTAAGAAGACCTTGATGTGCAGTCTCTATGGAAAGCAGTGGGGTAGTTTCCCAAAAAATTCAAAATGGAATCACCCTATGATCCAGTAATTCTACTTCTAGGCATATCCCCCCAAAGAACTGAACTCATGGACATGGACAGATATTTGTACCCCCAAGATGATAGTAGCATTAGTCAAAACATCAAAGAGGCAGAATCATCCCTAGACAGATTAATGGGTAAATGAAATGTAGCATGGACATGCAATGGAATATTTTTTAGCTTTAAAAATAAAAAGGAAGGAAATTCTGACAAATGCTGCTACATGGAAAAACCTTGAGGAAATTGTGCTAAGTGAGTCACAAAAGGACAGATGCTATATGATTCCATTCATAGGAGGAAACTAGGGTAGTCAAATTCATGGACATAGAAAATAGAATGATGTTTTCCAGGGTCCAGGGGAAGGAGAAATGGAAAATTGTTGTGTAAGGGGTACAGAGTTTTAGTTTGGGAAGATAAAGATGTTCTAGAGATAGATGGGATGTTTACACAACAATGTGCGTGTACTTAATGCCCCTGAGCTGCATTCTTCAAAGTGGTTAAAAAGATAAATTTTATGTCATGTATACTTTACTATAATGAAAACATAAAAAAAAAAAAATTCCTAAATCCCACCCCCCACCAAGAAAACACATGGAGTAGGAGTCCAATTCCTTAGTATGTACGAGGTTATAAGAGACTATACATTTAACCTGATAACTAAACAAGCTAAATGAGCTACAAGTCATAGGGTTTTTATTGTTGTTTTTTCCTGGAACAACCAAAGAGAACATTAAGTGAACTAAACTTCAGAAAACAACAATCTCTATAGAAAAAGAGATGACTGCTCTCATGTCTGGCAGAACAGTAGTAGGAGAAAAATGCTCCATAGAAGAGAGTGAGTAAGAAGACTCTCACTAGAAATTTGAAAAACTTAACAGGTATATGTAGGCTGGTATGACAAATTAGAAGGCTGAGAAGAGCCCTAGTCATAGAATATATTTGTCTCCCCACACCAAACATCTTCCACACACTGGATCATGAAACAAGTCTCATATTATCTAATCACAATGGTATTAAATTAGAAATTTATATCATAAAATTACTTTAAAGATCCAAAATATTTGCATATTAAACAACACACTTTTAAATAACTGAAGAGTCCAAAAAGAAATTATAATACACATTAGAAAATATTTCAAACTGAATGATAATTAAAATACAGCATCAAATCTGTGAGAGGAAGCTAAGCAATTCCTTAGAAGAGAATGTTATAGTTTTAAATACTTACAAAAGAAGTTATAAAATTATCTAATTTTCTATTTCAAGGGATCTAAAAAGAGCAAATTAACCCAAAAGCAGAAAGAAGGAAATGATAGAAGAAAATAAGCACAGAAAACAATGAAACCAAAACCAAACAACATAGAAAATAAAGTGAAAGTTGACCTCTAAAAAATAAAAATAATAAACCTTTAGCTACACAGATAAAGAATAAAAGAGAAATACAAATTATCAAGATCAAGAAGGAATGAGGAGATACTATTACAGGTCCTATAGACATTAAAGGATAATGAGATATCATAAACTTGATTATGCCATAACTAAACAATGTGATGAATTTGACAAATTCCCTGATAAAGAAAATACATGAAATGTTCACACAAAGAAACAGAGAATCTAAATAGCTCCATATCTCTGCAGGCTTACATAGATTCAATGATGAATTGTATCAAATTTTTAATGGAAGAAATTAATACCAATTGTATCCAAACTCTTGGAAAATAGAGAATTATGGGAGCTTCAAAATTAATTATTTTAGGGTATCATTAACCTTACATCAAAACCTATTCCAAAAGAGCAATTATAGACCATATAGTATAGTATTCATAAACACAGGTTAAATATGACCTAACAAAATTTTAGAAAACACAAGTGACCAATATATAAAAATGATAACGCATTATGTACAGAGGGTATTAATCCTTTATCATCCTATAGACAAAAAATAATTTGGGATGTAACATAGCTTTTTTTTTTCAGATTTTATTTACTTATTTCATAGAGTGAGCCCAAATATGAGGGGCTGGGGAGAAGCAGGCTCCCCGCTGAGCACAGAGCCCAATGTAGTGCTCAGTCCCAGGACCCTGGGATTATGACCTGGCCAAAAGCTGACGCTTAACAAGCTGGGCCACCCGGGCACCTGTGGCATGTATCATAGCTTTAAATGTAACAGTCAGAAATAGAAAATTTCTAGAAAAAAAAATTAAGAAAATATTTTAGTTGATTTGATGTAGGCAAAAATTTCTTGGACAAAACACAGAAAACACTAGCCAAAAAGGAATAAAATGATAAATTTAACTTTATCATAATTTAAAATTTCTACTCATCAAAAGGTAACATTAAGAAAATAAATAGATGGGGCATAGTCTGGGAAAATATTTGCTTACGTATGTGTGACGAAAGGACTCTAATCCAACCTATACAAAGATATCCTACAATAGATAGTAAAAATACGAACATCCCAATTAAAAAATTGAAAAAACAAAGTTTAAAAAAAGTTAAAAAAATTTAAAGGCCATTAAAAAAGGAAAATATGGGAACAGTTAACATTACTTGTTGTCAAGGAACTGTATATTACATTAGAGTATGCATTTCATAACCACTAAAGTGACTATAATGACTGATTATAGAAATATTGATAAAACATGGAATAATTGGAATTTCTGTCCATTGTTACTGGGAGTACAAAGAACAAGAGGGCTAAATCTCAAAGGTATTATTTTGAGCCAAAGAAACCAGACACACAATGATCACATATTTATGACAACTAAGAGTAGGAAAAGCTAACCTATGGTGTTATATTGAAGAACATTTATCAGGTATGAAAATGCTAAAATTTTCTTTATATTGATTTAAAAACTCATAAAAGATGAGATCTGTACATTTCACTATATGTTATTGTAACTAAGCCTGAGGGGCTCTTGGGTGGCTCAGCTGGTTGAGTTTCTGACCCTTGATTTCGACTCTGGTTGTGATCTCAGAGCCATGAGGTTGAGCCCTGTGTTGGGCTCTGTGTTCAGAGTGGAGCCTGCTTAAGATTCTCTCTTCATCTCCCTTTGCCCCTCCCGCTTAGGGGCATGTGTTCTCTCTCTCTATCTAAAAAATAAAATGGAATCAATAAAATAAATTTTCTGAACAAGGTGAGAAATGACAGCTTTTTAAAAGTAAAAAAAAAAAGTACAGTAAAAAACTTTACTTTTTTTTTTTTCTTCTTCATACCACTATAGACCCACTCAAGCTCCAGGCCTTCTCCTTTCAAAAGAAAGTAGTAGAATGGCTTTCCAGAAAGCTTCCCTCTTGCTTCTTACAGCATTGCATTGTTCTCTTGGGAATCAGGGGAGGGGGGTTTTCTCAGATTCTTTTATCTTCCTTAGCTTTGGTTCAAATTTTATTGTATTTGGCAGAACTTCCTCACCGCCTATGGTTACAACCTTGCCTTGCTTCTTCCATAATTTTGCTTCTTTTAAAAATCCTTTCAGTCAAGAAAAGTATCTTCACTTAAATTATTTGCTGGAATTTGTATCCCTGTTATTTCATCAACCATTTAGGGCAACCGAGTGGAGTGCCCAGCCCTTGCTCATTTGGGGGCCAGCAGTCTTAGTTTCTTGCTCTGATGAGAAACTTTCTCTTATTCCTGTCCCCACACTGTCAACTTCACTGCTAAAGGATTTCTTTACCATACCTATAAACACCAGTGGCCATTTTATTGGACACCTACAATGGTCATAAAATATTTGTTTGGAGAAGCATTTGACAAATGTAGTAAATAGCAGAGGGTTAAAAGAAAAGTAGTGCAGATAATTAAGGGACTCTGAATATTGATTTATGAAGAAAACTGAAGATATTAATATAAACCACATTTCTTTCCTGACCACCCAGTGAACAAGAGAATGGATGAGACAGTAACCCCTGATAGAATGAACAACCAGAGGAGAAAGACATTTGTGGGGAGTAGCAAAAAAATTCCAAATTTTCAGAAGGAATTTAATAAAGGAACATGTGGGCTGAATATGAAGATAAAGTTGCAGTTAGTGGAAGGCTTGGGGCAGGGTACCCTGCTCTTAAAGATGTGGGGTGACCACCGCATACCTAAAATTCTAGGATCAAATAAAGCTCAAGGATGCTTATGGCAGAGCCCCCCCACAGACACCAATCTCCTGTGTGAGGTGTCCTCTCAAACTTTTCTCATCATCCTTTTTATTCATAATGGCTATTAATAAAGGAAAAATAAAGAGAAAAAAAGGAGGAAAAAAAGATCATGCATGCCAACCATGTCAGCCCTTTGGTTTTGTGTTTTAAAGAAATCAGTCTAGGGAAATAAAATCCATCTGTATTCTAGTATAATAAAGACAAAACTAGAGTGTGGAAAATGGACAGATGCTAGTCAAAGGGTACAAACTTCTAGTTATAAGATGAATCAGTTCTGGGGATCTACTAATTACAGCTAACAGCTGTATGATACACTTGAAAGGCGCTCAGTGTGTAGATCTTAAGTTCTCACCATAATAAAGAAATGGTAATTATGTGACATGATAGGAGGTATTAGCTAAGGCTTTGGTGGTAATCATTATGCAGTACAAAAGTGTATCAAATCAGGGACTCCTGGGTGGCTCAGTTGGTTCAGCTTCTGACCCTTGATTTTGGCTCAGGTCCTGATTTCAAGGTCCTGGGATCAAGACCTGTGTTGGGTTCCACTCCCAGTGGGAGTCTGCTTCAGACTCTCTCTCCCTCTACCCTCCTCCCACTCACACATGCATTCTCTCTCTCAAATAAATAAATAAATATTAAAAAACAAAGAAAGTGTGCAAAATCAGCATGTACACCTTAAATTTACATATCAAGTTGTACATCGGTTCTATCTCAATAAAGCTGGAGAGAAAGAAGGTCTAAGCTAGTGATTGCCCTGTGTCTATAATATAATCTGTTAGATTGGTGAATAGAGATCTAGTCCCAGTGTTTCTTGCATTCAACAGGATAAGGTTGAAAAAACATTTCATTGGAAAACAGAACGCTGCTGTTACCTCTTTCAGTAAACCTGAATGACAGCCAAACAAGGCTGGCCAGCTCTTTCCTCACCCCATGGGAGAAGGTACATGTGAACATGTCATGGCATCTCCCGAAACCATGTCAGGGTGGGCTGGACAAGTTAGCACCTGTGTCAGAGTTGTGCTCTGGCTTTTGTTGACTGCATTTCCTCTGCCCACTCTTTGTCCCCTAGATCATGAGCTTCCTGAAGGCCAGGTTTGAGTCTTTCCTTTATCCCCAGAGGCATGAAATCAGCAAGGCCGGTTGTCTCTCTATAATAGATATGGTATGGACACACACTTCTCTACCTCCATGGCCACCATCTTGGCCTGGCCAGCGTCAGCTTCTCTCTGGATGGAATGTTAAGTAGCCTGACTCATGACCATATTTCTTCCCTGGCACAGTGCAAGATGTTCTGGCAAGGTAACTGGTTTAGCCTACTTACTGTTCTCTCCATATCGTGCTTTTCCTCCCATCTAAATTGCCTTCCTCTGACCCCTCTTTTCTTCATGTCGCCTTGCTGAACCCTCTCCCAGCTAGGTAAACTTGACAGAACATCTCATGGGGTTAGTTGTCATTTAATGAGTATCTAGTACATGCTAGACATTGTGCTCATTTCTGGGCATATAACTATGAATAAGATAATGTCCAGCCTTCTAGGAACATACATTAATACTAATATATACCAGTGGTTCCCAAACTTGGCTAAGCCACAGTCACCCTGACATTAAAAAACAAACAAACAGGCAGACAACAAAAACAAAAAACCGAGATGACCCAGGTGACCAATTGTCAGTCCTGAGCTTGTTTGTGCCCTGATCCATTTCCCATCTTTCCTCTGTCCTGCTCTGTAGCCTGTTTTCAGCCTCTGTTGTCAGCTGGGAAAAGGGAATATGGGAAATTAGAGGGAAGGAGGAAAGGAGAAGCCAGTGTGTTCCTGCACGTCTCTGGTTTGGGTGTTGCCTCCCGCCAAGATGGTGGTGCGGCTTCAGGTCCCTTTATCTTAAATATTTGAGTGGTTTCCATTATTCCAGTTGGACACTGATCACTGTAGTTATTGGTACCAGAAGGGACCCCCAAGAATCAAACTCTTAGGGTAAAGTCCTGGGATTGGGGTGCTCATGCCTTTGAGTTAGGTGACCACCTTGCAGGATGGTGAGGGGTATCAGGGTGCCATAGCATATGGTAGAGTCACAATTGTTTAAATTTCTCCCCTGTTCTTGCTTGGGGTGAAGCGTCTTACTCATTGTCATGATGTGCATCCCTGCACCCCACAGCCCAAATGCTTCTGACCAAGGTACACATTTTCACAGAGAAAAAAGTGCAGAAAAGGATTTTTACCATGTTCTCCATCACCAGCAAGCAGCTGGCCTGATAGGACGTTACAATCTCTGCCCGAGTATTCAGTATGCCAACTATCGGGGTGTTGCCTCTCGGCTCCAAATTCAATTTGGGGTGGCGGCTCTTCCTTACATATTCTAGTCCATCTGATTTGGAGTTCCCGTCACTTTGTACTAGCCAATCTCTCGTTTGTCCAATTCTCTGTCATAGCTAATGATTCTTTATGTTCAACTTACCTTGTTCCAATTAATGAATAGTTTTTGTTTGTTTGTTTGTTTGTTTGTTTCTCCTGACTGGATCCTGACTGAGGTCCTCTGTTACAATTTCAGCTGCCCGACAGACTGTGGCATCATACTTCCGGAAGCGATTGCCAATATATGGTGTCATTTTCCCAGTCGCTGAAATGAGTCCAGGAACCCAGAGGTGGAAGTCATGATTGAATCTGATCACCCATTCACAGAGATTTTGCTTTGAATTCCTAAAAACTTTGACTCTTATGGTTCGGTTCTTACTTCGTAATGGAGGACTGTGCTTAGGGGACACAGCAAAGGCCCCATCAAATTAGCAGTGGGTTGATGGGTTCCTCGCCACACTGAACTGCCAGGGAGACAAGGGATGTATTTGGCAATTTTCATGCATTTCCTCGGTAGAGGTGAAAGTCTCCAGCTGTTGCTAACTTCTGGGTTGACTCACAAAATTCCTTGTAGGATACCCCAGCTCTCCAATCCAATTTGGTTCTTTATTGAAATATCAAGAATAGCATTTGGGTTTGTTTTGCTTTGTTTTGTTTTTTGACTAAACACTGTCCAATAGACAGGCTTAACTAAACTGCACGTTCCCCTGCTACCAGTCCCTCTCTCCTTCCCCTCCCCTGCTGTATTTTCTCCAAGGCACTTACCGGTGTATAACATACTTAGTTATCCCCTCGCCTGGGTCACTTATTTGTGTATGCTTCACAAAGGGAGAGTTTGGATCCATTTTGCTTTTCACTGATGTTTAGCTGATGCCTAGAACCACGCCTGGCATGTTGTAAGCACTCAGTAATAACTGTTCAATGAATGATTCCAGACAGGTATACATTTTGAAAAGGACGATGGTGTGTAGCGACTTGGTGCATGGTGGTGAATTCTCCAAATCATCCCATAACTTCAATGCAATTCATATTAAATTTCCAGTGTAGTCTTTTGCTGAAATTAAGAAGCTGAAGCTTAGGTACATAGGGACAAAAGAAAGTGACACGATCAGCGAGGCATTGGAAGATGGGAAAGAGAAGGCTCACCCTTCCACCGAGTAAGATTTCTTATAAACCATATTAATAAAGTCTGATGGTCATCTAGGAATAGATAAAACAGGGGGATAGAGAAGAGATCTACTCTCAGATCTACTGCAGTAATAAGTCAGTCACACCTGCAAAGGTAAGAGAAGACAGAAAGGTACATGATAAATTGGTAAGAGGATGATCTACTGCTATGCAGTTAGCAGCACACAAACATTTACTATTCATAAGCAAGAAAATGGTATTAGTTCTGCACTTTATACCAGGAACAAAATTAAATCCCACCTGAATAATTGAACAAAACACGAAAATCTTAATTATAGGACTTCTAGAAGGAAATGTTGGGAAAATACCATCACGTCTTAGGCCAGAGCAGGATTCCTCCAAGGAGACAAAATAACACAAGTCATGAAAGGAAACATTTTTTATAGATCTGATTCAATTTAAATTAAAGTATTTCCATATGGTAACAGGCAAAATGTTGTATGATGGGGACAAATGTATATTTTTTATAGATTGGTCAAATATATTTCAACCTATGCAACTGACAATGAAATAGAGTCCAGAAAATATTTTTTAAAATTCCATCAGTTCGTGAAAAATACAAATAATCCCCCAAATAAAATGCATATTCAACAGAAAAGAAAGCCTGAATGGTCAATAAACGTAGAAAAAAATACAAATGTCACCTTTAACCAGGAGAATGAAAGCTAAAACAAACAGAAATGATTCACTATTTCAGTCCCAAAGAATGACAAAATTTTAAAAAGTTTGATTCAGATCCTTTGTCTGTTTTTAACTGGGTTATTTATTGATTTGCTATTTAATTGTTTGAGTTCTTTATATGTTTTGGATATTATCAGATGTATGATTTACAAATACTTTTTCCCATTCCATAGATTGTCTTTTTACTTTGTCAATTATTTACTTTGCTGTGCAGAGGCTTTTCAGTTTCATATAATCCCACTTACGTATTTTTTATTTTGTTGTTTGTGCTTTAGGTGTCATATTGAAAAACAAAAACAAAAACAAAAACAAAAAAACAAAACCCCAAACCCCAAAACTTATTACCAGAAGCCATATAAAGGAGTTTTGTTCCTATTTCTTCAAGGAGTTTCATGGTTTTAGATCTTACATTTAAGTCTTTAATCCATTTCAAGTTAATTTCTGTGAGTGGTTTAATTCTTTTACATATGAATATGTAACTGTCCCAATAACTTTTATTGAAGAGACAGCCTTTCCTCCATTGCGTATTTGTGGTTTCCTTGTTCTATATTACTTGCTTTGTATGCTTGGGTTCATTTCTGGGCTCTTCATTCTGTTTTATTGGTCTGTTTGTCTGTGTTAATGCCAGTGTCATGCTGTTTTGATCACTATAACCTTATAGTAGAGCTCGCAATCAGGAAATGTGACACCTCCTCCTTTGTTCTATAGACATTTCTCCAAAGAAGATCCACAAAAGACCAACAGATACATAAAAACATGCTCCACATCACTTGTCCTTAGGGAAATACAAATTTAACCCAATGACATATCACCTCACACCTGTTAAAATGGATATCACTAAAAAAACAAGAGATAACAAATGCTGGCATAGATGTGGAGAAAAGAGAACTCTTCACACTGTTGGTGGGATTGTAAATTGGCAGAGCTACTTAGGGAAAACAGCAGGAGAATCCTCAAAAAATTAAAAATAGAACTACCGTAAGATCCAGCAATTCTGCTTGCAGGAATATACCCAAAGATAACAAAAACACTAACTGAAAAAGGTATCTGCACTCCCCTATTCATGCTGGTGTTATTTACAAGAGCCAGAACATGGAAACAATGTTAAATGTTCATAGATGGATGAATGGAGAAAGAAATGGAATATGATTCAACCATAACATCAACAAGGAAATCCTACTGCTTATGTCCACATGGATGGACCTTGAAGGCATTATGTTAAGTAAAGTAAGTCAGACAGAGAAAGACAGCAACTACATGATCTCGCAATAAACAACCTACAGAAAAAGACATCAGGTTTGTGGTTGACAGAGGTGGGGGTAGGGGGATCTGGAGGAAGGGGGTCAGAAGGTACAAACTTCCAGTTTATAAGAAGAGTAGGAGCTGTGAATGGAATGTACACCACGAGGATTACAGCTAACACTTCAATATGGTATACAGGAAAGGTGTCCAGAGACTAAATCCTAAGTGTTCTTATCACAAGGAGAATTTTTCCTTTATTTTTCCCTTCCTTCTTTTCTGTTTTAGTGTATCTATATGAGAAGATGGATGTTAACAGAACCTACTATGGTAACATTTCACAATATATGTACAGTATGCCTTGAACTTATACAGTGACGTGTGGCAGTTATCATTCAATGAAGCTGGAAACATTTGAAATAAAAAATAAAATAAAATAAAAAGATGGAAATTCCAAGTTGCCAACACAAACATCTTGCTGATGGAACTACTTCATAAAGTCATAAAAATGCATTGAAGACCAGGTTGGCTGTGTTTGTTAAGAATGAAGTTGTAGGGTCCCTAGGACTCAGGAATTTTACTACCTAAGAAACTGCAGAGCAGATGTATTGGAGATATATAAAAGAATATTCATGGCAATGTTCTCTGTTAAAGCAAAAAAAAGAAATGAAAAAGAAGAAAAGAAAAAAATCTCAATTTACATCAACAGCAAAATTGATAAATTGTGTTCTATCCACAGAATAAAGCTGTTGAAATGAATGAAAAAGGTTTTCATATAGCAGCCTGATTCAGTCCTATAAACACAATGTGAGATGAAGAAAGCAATTTGTGGGAGGATAGATGACATCTTCGTGGATATTTAAGATTGATACTCAACGATAGTAACCATTACTTATGGAGGCTTAGAGTTACAGTAACATGCACAGGAAGGAGAGTCATGGTATGCTCGGCCAGGAAGGGACAGGTGGAACGGGAAACGAGTACACAGAGGCTCCAACTGTATTTGTAACACTGTATTTCTTAAAATGATAACATAAAACAAGTGTGACAAAATGTTGGCACTTGCTAACTTTGGCTATTGGGTACATGTGTGTTTGTTCTTTTTTTTTTTTTTTCGTATTGCATAACCAAAAAGATATTTGCCAAAAACTGGTGTCATTATTTTCCATTTTCCCCGAAGCATGTCAATTTAATACTTGTAGCTTTGTAAAATTTAATATGCCTTCCAGAGGCTCTGTTTTTGTCTGTGCCTCATCTCTTCTGCTCTGTTCTCATTAGGATGAGATATTAATGTGGTTGCCAAGTGAGTCAGGCAAGTCGGTAAAACCAAATGTTAATACGACTCTGGAAAAATTTGCAGGGATGCTGTGTTAGCACACATCTGCCACAAAAGAAGTGCTTATTGCTAAGTGCTTTGGTCCTTATGTAAATTAATAGCTATTCTATGAAACAGAGTTTAAAGAAATAGAAGCATCTTCTTTTACACTATTTTAAATCTTATTGGATTATGCTTTATCCAACTATAGTACTCTCTCTTACTCCCTTTCTCTCAAACATAAAACCAGGATGGTTCTTCCTTCACTTGGGTTATGAAGGGTAAGTTCTTTCGCTATCTCTCCCATCAATTCCACAGCTCTGTCACTGGGCTCCATGACATTCATTCATTCTGGTTTGAATCAGAAGGGTTTGGTCTGCTGTTAGGGATAGCTGATGCTCTGCTCCCTTTTCTTCAGGCATTTACTAAATCTTGTATTTAATCCTAGTCAGTATATAGGCGTGATACAGAAAACTCCATGATATCGCTACCTTCCAAGACTCAAAGTAGAAAGATACTCTCCAAAGTAGATTTACCTTCTAGATGTTATGTCTTTAAAAAAGGGGGGGGGGGCGGGGAGTGGGAACGGGCACCTGTGAGCAGAAGGGAGGGGCAGAGGGAGAGGGAGAGAGAGAGCCTCAGGCAGGTTCCATAGCATGGAGCCCATCCTGGCTGGGCTGGATCTCACAGCCCTGAGATCGTGATCTGAGCTGAAATCAGCAGTGGGACACTTAACTGACCTGAGCCACCCAGGCACCCCTAGATTGTGTTTCTAATGACTACTTTCGATCAGATTTTAAAAGGTTAGGTACTCATGATGTTTTCCTCCTTCTTTCTGAAAAAAATGATTCCACCAAATAGGAAAGAGTTTTCATTTGGTTTAATCACAGGAATCCTACAACAATCTTAAGGTTCTTTAAAAAAAACAAACAAACAAAAAAAAAAAACAAGGGACACCTGAGTGTCTCAGTGGGTTAAAGCCTCTGCCTTCGGTTCAGGCCATGATCTCAGGGTCCTGGGATCAAGTCCCGCATTCGGCTGTCTGCTGGGCAGGGATTCTGCTTCCTCCTCTCTCTGTGCCTGCCTCTCTGTCTACTTGTGATCTCTGTCTGTCAAATAAATAAATAAAATCTTTAAAAAAACAAAAACAAAACCAAGCAAACTATATCTTAAAGAGATTTTCCCAATTTTCATGCCTAGGATTGAAAATATCTTTTCCACTTAGAGCACAGTAATGTTTATTACAGAAATTTGGAAAACACAAAACAGAAGGAAAAAAAAATCAACAAACCAAAACATTCTCTAGAAAGAACCATTTACTGTTAATACTTTTGGTGCATTTTCTTACACTGTAATATATATTTTGTATGTTTTCTTCAAAGATAACTTAGATAATCAATATATATCTCAATTACAGCAGTCATTTTTAAAATGATATACCTCTTTATAAAAGTAATATAAGCTAGATGTCAAAATATGAAAAAAAAATACAAAGAAAAAAATGATCCCTCATATGCTTACTGAACAGATAACCACCTTTTGGTATGTTGATGTATAGATTTTTTTTTTTCTTTTTGCCAAGTGTGAATGTGTGTTTGTGCATGTTTGTGTATTTTCCTGCTAGTTGAGATCACGTTTCATACACTAATTGCTATGCATAGATCACAGGAACAGTTACAGTTCCTAGACAGAAGACATGTAAAGAACACTTTAATAACAGATAATATCTGCCTCTGGGAGGTTTATGACTCATTCTTAATTTTTAAAAATCTCAATGTCTCATCATTCAGTATGGGTTCCTCTGATTAACTGCTTTTAATTAAAAATTAATACTGAATTTAGGGGAAAAAAACAGAATGCAAAAGGTATACAAATGAAAGTAAGTTTCTCATATTTGAATTTTCTCAATCCTTTCCCCAGCAATAAATAGGTGGGGCCAACTTAGCTGCCCAGAAATATTCTTTGCATAGAGCAGAACACATATATATTATCACTTATATGCTCTATGGATACATGTGGTGGTTTTTAATAATAGTCACATTATTAAATCCACTTTTTATAGATGGGATTATATTGCATACGTTGTGCTACACCTCGATTTTTTGTTGTCTAAACATTTGGAGGTTTTTGTCTGGTTTTTGTTTTACTCTCTCACTTCATAAATATCATTCCCTTCTGTTGCACGACGGTAGGGAGATAAAACATTAATTTATCCAGTCCCCTAACAATGGACACATATGTTGTATCCTGTATTTTGCATTGGCAAGTGATGTGGCGATGAACATCCTAGTGTAAGTCTTTCTGAAAGCATGAGAAGACAAAATGGTGAGGTATAGAATTTCTGGGTCAGTGAGTGTGTCCATTCAAAATTTGTGTATATTGCCACATTGTTGTCCAAACTGATTTCAATCTTTTGGTTACAGTGTATCAGTCACGGGAGAGAGTGACTACTTCTATATATTAGCTCATACACTGAGCATTGGGAAGCTTTATGTATAATTGCTGATACCTTAGATGCAAAACTTTCTCATTTCTTAAACTGAATTTTAAAATTATTTTTAATTAATAATTCTCTTCTTATCTATCAGCTATCAGTTACTATTTTCCTATGAATTTCCTGTTTCTTCTCTCCCTGTTTTTTTTTCTTCTATTGGATAGCTAACAACTTTGTTTTGTAACAATTCTTTATATGTTAAGGAAATGAGAGCTTTCTTTGTAATATTTGTCACAAAAATTCTTTGCAGGAGTTCATTGCCTTACAACTTTGTGATAATTTTTTTTTCATTAATAAACATTACTTGTTATATATGAGCTTAAGTAATTTTTTTTAAAGCTTATGGACGTCATTTGGCTTTAAAAGTCCCCTTCATGAGATGCATGGATGGCTCAGTTTGTTAAGTGACAGACTCTTGATTTTGGTTCAGTCTATGGAATTGAGTCCTGTGTCAGGCTCCATGCTCTGTGGGGAGTCTGTCCCTCTGCCCTTCCCCCTGCTCATGCCCTTCCTCTCTCTCTAAATAATAAATAAAATTTTTTTTAAAAAAAGGCCTCTTCATTACATCAAGATTATTTTTAAATGTCTCATTTTTTCTTCTCCTTCTGAAGTATTTTTTTTTAAATCCTCTTTAATTTTTAATGCCTTTGGAATTTATTTTGGTTTAAGGAATGAAGTAATGATCCATATTTCTTTTCTTTTTCTTTATTTTTTTTCCAGATAGCCTATTTTTCAACCATTATTAGAAACTATTCATCTTTTAGCTCCTGGATAAAAACAATTTTAATGATTGTATTCATTCCCTATTGTTACTGTAATAAATTATCACAAATTTCATGACTTAAAGCAACAGATTTATTCTCTAGCCGTTGCTGGAGGTCAGGAGTCTGAAATGGGTGATCAGGGCTGCATCCCATCCGAAGGTCCTAGGGAAGAGTGAGCTTACGTTGTTCGGCTTCTAGCGGAAGCCCACATGGCTTGACTCGGGCTTATGTGTCCTCTCCACCTCAGTGTCTGTCATCCACTCTCCTGGCTTGTAGTTACCTTCCCATAAGAAAATTTCAATACCTGCCCTGTCTTAGGGATGGCCTCAACTATTAGAAAATGCAAACATTTTACCGGTCTGCTTCAGATCTCTTTAAAAAATAAATAGGGGTGGCTGGGTGGCTCAGTGGGTTAAGCCTCTGCCTTCAGCTCCCTGAGCTCATGATCTCAAGGCCCTGGGATCCAGCTCCACATCGAACTCTCTGCTCAGCGAGGAGCCTGCTTCCCCTGCCTCTCTGCCTATTTGTGATCTCTCTCTCTGTCAAATAAGTTAATAAAATTTTTAAATACATAAATAAATAAAACTTTAAAGATAAACATGAAACCCTCGAGCCTTTTCATCTCTTCCATTCTTCAGGATTCATTACCACTCTTCTCAAGTTGATGTACATCATTCCCATGCATGTCTCTTTCCATTTCTTGCATGTGTCCAAATCTAGATATAGTTTACTGCTTTATGGTTTTAAGTTTTAAGTTTGGTTTTAAGTTTTATGTAGTTTTATGTAGAATATGTGTTGTTTCCTTCAATGTGTTATTCACAATGCATTTTCTAGTTCACACTATTTTTAGGTCAAATTTAGTTGCTGTGAAATACTCCATTATAAGAAAAAAAGGTTTATTTATGTCTCTACTGAGGTTCGCCTCCTCCTCCTCTTCCTCTTTCGTCTCTTCCTCCCCCTCCCCCTCCTCCTTCTCCATGCTCTTGGTAAGATAAAATGGCCTTATGAACATTCTTACACGTGTTTCTCCTTTTCCTATGTTAGGGATTCTGCAGAACAGCTACCTACAAGTGCAATTGTTGGGTTCTAGGACATGTACACCCAAAATATTTTTTATCTATCATCTATTTCCAGCATCAGCATATAAAGTGGTACATTCTGGCTTTTGTTTTTGTTGGCTCTTTTTACCATTTTTTGTTTGTCTCTATTTCATTAATTTATGCTCCCTTTGTTATTTTTTTATCTTATGTTTTGGAGTTCATTTTGGTTTTTTGTTTGTTTGTTTTATTCTACTTAAGGGATTCAAGTTGTATGTTTGGTCATCAATTTTAGATTTAGTTTCTAAGCTTTGAAAGCTGTTAATTTCCCTCTAAATTATCATCTTAGTGGTTTTTCTCAGTTTACCTAGGCAGTGTTGTCCCCATTCTTCAGGTCTCCATATTCTCAAATTGTGATTTTTCTCCAGATTTCTTCTCTGACTCCTCAGTTAGTTACATGTGTTCTTTTAAGATGCCAAAACATTGAAGACTGCTTGTCTTTTTATTATTCACTTCAATTTTTGTTAAAGTCAGAAACCACATTTCTTTAGTATTTTTACCTTATGCAGTTAAATCACCTTTCAAAGTGATGGAAAACTAAGAAAACATGTCTCCCATATTTACCTTTATTTTTACTATTACCAGCACTCTTCCTTTCCTTTCATAGACCATCGATTTGACCCCCTTTGTCACAAAAATTTTTTTTAAAATTGTAACCTGTTCTTGTACTATAATAAATGTGCTGTAAACCTGTAAAAAACCTGTAAAACTTTTTTAAAAAATTGTAACCTGTTCTTGTACTATAATAAACGTGCTTAGCTTTTGGTTATTTGAAAACAAAGTCCTGTTTTATGCTCATTCTTTGAATATTATCTCTGTTGACATGTATGGTATTTGGGATTACCTTTTTTTCCCCCTTTGAGTAGCTTCAAGATGCTGCTGTTGTCACCTCGTTTAAAGTATTCCAGAGGCAAGTCTGCAGCAATTTTTTTCTTAAGATTTTATTTATTTATTTATTTGTTTGTTTGTTTGTTTGTTTAGAGCACACAGGAGCAGGGAGAGATGCAGAGGGGGAGAGAGAGAATCTTTGGCAGACTCCCCACATAGGGCTCGATCTCAGGACTCTGAGATCATGACCTAAGCAGAAATCAAGAGTCCGTCATAACGAGCTGAGTCACCCAAATTCCCCTATTTTGAGGCACCTTCTCTCTTCACTCCTCTGTACCTCATTCTCATTCTGCCCCGCTCCAGCTTACCTACAAAAGGTTTCATCTTTGATTTTCAGTGGTTTGACTCCAATGTGCCTAGCTGTGGTTTTTTTGTGTGTTTATTCTTCTTGGTATTTCTTGAGTTGTTTTTGTTTTAAGACCGATAGCTGTTGTCTTTTTTTAATTAAAAAAAATTCTTATGTCTTATCTCTTCAAATATTTCAGTCCATTCTCTCTCTGTTCCAATCACACGTACCCATATTTGTTGGGGGGGGTTGATTTTTAATTTTCCCTTGTATGTACATGGAGATGGTTCTTTGTGGGCCATTATATGAGCATTAGAAAGAATAAGAGAGTAAGATGTTATATATCAGTTGCTTAGCTTTTGCTGTTTTCTCAGGAATAGTTTTCTTAACTAATATAGGCAGCTTCCAAGATGGCTCCCAACTCTACCCATCTCTTAGCATTCATGCTCCTGGGTGGTAACTTCTTGTACCGAATGAAACTGATAAATGTAACCAGTAGGATCCTGCAGAAAAAACTGGGTGAGTTATGAGACAAAAATGTTCTGCATGTATTGTCTTGCTGTCTTGAATTGCTCATTTGGAGGGAATCCAGGTCACATGAAGACAGCAAGCAGCACATGGAGATATGATGCATCCTGCCAATAGCCATATGAAGAGGTCATCTAGGAAGAGGACCTCCAGCCCCATTCAAGCCTTCAGCTGACTGCCTTGGTTGTCAACTTGATGGCAACTTTGGGAGCAGTTTTAAACTGAAACCACTCAGCTAGGCTGGTCCTGGGTTCCTGCCCCACAGATCCCGTGTGAGAAAACAGACGTTTATCATTGTCTTAATCCACTAAGTTCTTGGGCTGTTTTTCAACAATGGGTAACTACCACAGATTTCATTTTGTTTCAAGGAGATGGAAGCCCCTCGCTAACGGAATCTCTCTCTAGCTTCTGTGAAGTCCGAGGCCTAAGAAGATAGGTCTTTTACTTCTACTCAATTGGAGATGCTTACTACTTATGATGAGTAATTTCATGTGTCAACTTGATAGGGCCATGGGGTGCCCAGATATCTGGTGAAACATGCTTCTGGATGTCTCCGGATGAGATGAATGTTTGAATTGGTGGATTGAATAAAACAAGTGTGTGGGCTTCACCCAATCTATTGAAGGCCTGAGTACAAGAAAAGGCTAAAGATAGGGAAAATTTGCTCTTTGCCTGTCTTCAAGCTGGGACAGCCATCTCCTCTTGCCTTCAGGCTTAGACTGGAATTAAAACTATACCATCGGCTCCCTTTGATTTATAGTGCATTGACTGTAGCTCTTAGGACCTCTCAGCCTTCCTACTTACATGAGCCACTACTTATTAATCAAACCATCTGTGAGTCTTACTGTTTTTTGTTTTTTTTTTTTTTCTTCTGGAGAACCTTGCCTACTCCACGACTCTTAGCAAGAGAGTGTTTCAGCATTTTCACATTTAGTCCCTCCTTTTCTGCCTTCTTCTGATGGCAGCCAGGATCTACAGAAGACATCCTTATGAGGTCCACATTCTCCAACTGCAACATTTTAAACAAGGAGTCATTTCTGTTATGTCTTCAAGTCTTGGATCCCTTGACATTTCTTTTCCCAGAGTGTCCAATGCCACCACATTTCAGACACTACTTACCAGTTGTTTTGTAAGAGAAGGTAAAGTCTGTGTACTGTGTACAGGTTTAGAGGAAGTCCCTAGAGAAGGAGGACATGACTGTCATAGTCTTTTATTCATATTCTCATAGTAATAAAAATTACTATTTGTCAAATGAATGTTACAACAACTGAATTGCCTGAGAGATGATGAAAGTTGGGTTTTTTTTTTTTTTTTTAATAGATTTTCTTTATGAAAGAGAGAAAGAGAGGGCACAAGCAGGGGGAGTGACAGGCAGAGGGAGAAGTAGGCTCCCTGCAAAACAAGAAGCCCGATGAAGGACATGATTCCAGAATCCTGGAGTCATGAGCGGAAGGCAGACACCTAATCAACTGAGCCACCCGGGTGTCCCGAAAGTCATGTTGATAAAGTTATGGACCTGGCCAGTTATCAGAATGAAGTAATAGATGATTGACAATAAATATTGAGTTATTAAAGAAGGGGCCATGAATAGTGGCAGTTCGGGTGTGTGTGTGTGTGTGTGTGTGTGTGTGTGTGCATATATGCATATATGTGGAATTATCTTTCTCAGATGAGTGTATGCTTGTGGTTGGACGGGAAGGATGTTTCAGGATATGTAATGCATGGACTTCATCACCGTCCACTTGTGAAAGCTTCATGTGATGTGGGTAGGTCCCCTTGCCTTGGGTCATTGGGTTAAGCCATGCCAAAAAAGCCCCAAACACAGCACACATGTGGAGATCCAGGTGACGCTTTATACCCACCACCTTTTTCTTCCTTCCTTCCTTCCAACCTTCCCTCCTTCTTTCCTTCCTTCCTTCCTTCCTTCCTTCCCTCTTTCCTTCTTTCCCTCTTTCCTTTTTTAAAGACTTATTTATTTGAGAGAGCACGTGCACAGGAGGGAGAAGGCAAGAGAATCTGAAGCCGGCTCCACACTGAGGAGCCTGATGTGGGGCTTGACCTACGACCGCGAGATCATGACCTGAGCAGAAAACCAAGAGTCCAACGCTCAACTGCTGAGCCACCCAGACACCAACCCCCCAAGTTGCTTTCTTGCTCATGATGTTAGCTGGCAGGACAGGCCTCCAGGGGTTCACATCAGACCTAGCCCTTCAGGGTGAACTTCATATATACATAATTGCCAACTCTCTCATCAATGCTGTTGATTGGTTGTGAGTATGCCTGTTTATACGATGAGGTTTGATGAGGTAAAGTGATTCCTTTAAGCCACATGGCTAAAGTGGTGGAACGAATACATCAACTCTAGTCTCTTGACTCTGAAAACCACAAACTCTCCTGTAAAGTATATTCCCCACAATTTAAGCAGCGCTGATTCCTACTCTTCCGTGTCGAATATGTGAGTAGCCCAGATTGTCTGCAAACTTGAGAGCCAGTTTCCTCCTCGGGGATGCTCTTAAGTAGAAACTAAATGACTTGAAAAAAAAACCTTGCAGTGGCCATGGAATCTTCACAGATGAAAGCCCTTCTCTGACCCATGAAACCGACCCTGACAGACCATGTTGCCTGTCCTCAGGCCAGGGTTAGGCTGAAAATTACTCTCTAGAAATCATTCACAGTCTTTATCCACATTCAGAAGCACAAAGCTTATTCAGAAATTAGGTCCGGCTGTGCTTTGTGTCCTGAGTCTGAACGAATTAGCTCAGTCATGTCAGCTCGTTGCTACAAGTGGCCAAATTTAGAGACTCAATACCTGGAAAGGCAGATGTGTGCCAAGAGGAAAAAGGTCCCCTCCACATGAGAACAGTTGTTCTCCAAGTGTGGTCCCTGGACCGGTAGCATCAGCATCTTCTGGGAGCTTACAAAAAAAAATGAGATTCTTGGGTCCTAACTCAGACCTGCTAATTAGAAATTCTGAAAATGCTAGTTATAAAATAAATGTCAAGGGGATGGAATGTATAACATGGTGACTCCAGTTAATAATATTGTATTGTAAACTTGAAAGTTGCTAAGAGAATAGATCTCAAAAGTTCTCATCACAGGAAAAAACAATCTATGTATGCTGATGGATGGTAACTAGACTTATGGAGATCATTTTGAAATACATACAGGTTTCAAATCATTATGCTATACACCTCTGTCATCTCTGTTATATGTCCATTTTATCTCAATAAAAAAGAAGAAAGAAAAAGAAATACGGGGGGCAGACCCAGATATCCAAGTTTTAATAACTCGGCCTGTTGAGTCTGGCACATCCTCAAGTTGGAGAACTTCTGGCTTTGAATACATTTGCAGAAGCATCTGGGAGCACAAAAGGGACAATAAGGAGATGAGGCTGGTTATGTTCCGCCCTTCTCTATTATATGAAGAAAGTTATACAAATGTCCAGTCTTCTCATGAAGTATCATCCTTACCTTCATTTTCTTCCTTCTTTCTTTCCTTCCTTCCTTCCCTCCCTAATGTTTACTCATCTAAAGGAAGGGAAATCAACTCACACTGAGAAAGAGGCCATTTTAACCTACTGTCAGTTTCTTGAGTGGTGAGCAGTTTTATACCAAAGTCAAGTCACCCAAGAATGGAAACCCACTGGCCAATCTTGTTTCAAAGATTGCTGGAAGGCGATGAGAACGTGTCACCCATTGCCTTCTGGACCACAGATGTAGATGTAAGAATAAGTGGTAGAAGTGAGGCTGGGGTCCATTCTGTTGGGATTCATAAGACTAGAAGACTCACCACCCAGTCCCCTATCTGGTTCATCAATCCTCGGAGAGGTGGGACACCCACGTGGTGTCTCCCCACGTGGAAGAGGCAGACGGAGAGCCGTCCGTCTGTTTCTTGTCACTGGTGGAGCTGACAGCTTTATATCCTTAGTGGAGGGGGGAACTGAAAGGAGTTGCTGTGAGTGTATATCTGTGTGACAGGAAGGGAAGATGGATATTTTTATAGAGGAAGAACTACACTGAACAAGGGAAATTAAATGGAAAGACCATAAAGGTCTCAGGTTGGCAAAACCAATTAGTAGATGTTTACAGAAGATAACCCCAGAGGTCAGATGGGAATTGCTTTGATGTTAGTACTCTAGAGTTTGAAAAATGAATTAGCGTCCTCTACACCATAATGCGGTAGAAAGAGACCCTAGGCTCCCTCCTGCTTGAGCCTCTAGCCAGATGTGCACCCTCAGGCAGGTGACCTAGAGTCTCAGCCATCTCTTTCTTCATCTGTGGAAGGAGGGGATTATATGAGCTCATCCTAAAGGGCCTTTCCAGCGCCAACATGCCTGGAAATCCTCTTTGACGTCTGGAAAATTGGGGGGAACGTTTCAGGGCTCCATCATTTATAATTTAGCTCGTTGGGATTTTGTGGGCCATGTATGAACTTCCTTTTGACGAGTTTGGGGAGAAAGAGAGAGTTTCTCCTCTCTTTTACGTCTAGTCTAGTCTAGTCTAGTCTACCTCAGCCGCTTTGAAACAGGAATCATTTACATATAAATGAGAAGAAACTCCTGGGGAATGCCCTCCCTGGGGGTGTTCCCAGCTGTCTGATGAGTTTTGCCTTCCTATGCGCCATCGATTTCAAAAGCCAAAATCCAGAAGCTGTTGTGTCAAGTCCAAATAGGCGAAAAGTGAAAAGTGAAATTATATAATGGAAATTTCAAATGTGTTCTCCTGGATGCGCTTAGGAAAAGTACAGTTGTAAGAAATTTCTGGACAGCCAGGGAGAAAAGAAGGAATCCTTGAAGAAGCCAAAAAGAATAGGTTTGCCTTTCATATCCCACTGGAACAAAGTGAAGTCTGGGAAAATGGAGGGAGTTGAAGGAAACTTGCCCACAGTGACACAGAAGTAGAGCTTGGGTTGGACCCGAAGTCTGTCTAAAGAGAAAGGAAGAGATTATTATTGCTACTATTTCTACTATGATTGAAACCAACAGCTCCCATTAATTGAATTCATCCCAGGTCCCAGCCACTGTGCCCTTCAGTGATAGAATTTATTTCAATTAATGCTGTCAACAACTATGGAAGGAAATTCTCAGGGCTGGCAAATGCTTAACAACCAGCCATGCATCTATATTTATATATAAATATGTAAACAGAAAAAAAAAATTAAAGAGCCCCGTTTTGTAGCTTTGTAGTCTCTGCCAATTTCCGTGGTAGACTCGCCCACCGTGGCCAATGTCAAGCTGGCAATGTTCTATCGCCAAACGCAGAGCTGGGAGGAGTTGTGTAGGCTCTTGTGGGCAGGTGCAAGGGAGCTCTAGCACACTCTTGATTCTTATTCTCGTTGTAGAGATGAAGACCCAGAGACCCAGAGAGAGAGAGAGTAACTTGGCCAAGACACACAGCACATACATGTTGGACTCAGATTTTGCACGCAACAATCTGACTCCAAAACTTGGGTTCTTCGCCATGATGCTTCACCGACATCTGGGAAATAGTTCAATTCAAACAACATCCGACCCCTCCCGTGCACTGTGAACCTCCATTCTAAGCCTCGGTTTGATCCATTCATTTGACTCTCATATTTCTACAGACTCTGGGTACTTGCTGTCCTCAAAATTCCTGTGCCCACCTCAGTTTCCACCTGGACTCCCATAACTGTGTCTCCTCTCTTCTCACATGATCCCAAGAAGAGTCCAGGAATGTTCAGGGCAACTTAAAACCATAGCTGGGACCTTTCCCCCAAGGGCCAGAAATTCAATTTTCCTTAGTATTTTTTAAATCAGAGAGTCAAAGACCATTTGATGAATGTCACATGTGGGGAGGAACGGTTACACAGAAGCATCTAGATGGTACTAGAAGTGTACAGCTAGCTCAAGGAAGTTTCTCTTTCTTACTCTTGACTCGCCGTTGATAGAGGAACATTTTTGGCGGAGTTACCAACCTCTGACCTGCAAAGCTGTGTTTCATGAAACTTTAGGGAAGTGTTTCTGACTTGGTTGGAATGTCTTGGTGTGATCAGAATGTGGAAACCATTCTCTCAGGGAAGAAGTCCCAGTTCTGAAGAAGAGAGGATGTCTTTGTCTTCTCACAGGACAGAAAGGGAGAGGAACACATGCCCTCCTTGCATATCTCCCAAGATTGCTCAGTGGACTTCTGTGAAAGGGGCATGAAACCTTGTGACATGATACAAATAGAAAGTAGAATCATTTATCCTAGAGGAATACTGCCTAGAGGACCATGTAGTTTTGTCAAAACTCAAAGAATTGGGGTACCTGGGTGGCTCAGTTGGTTAGGCATCTGCCTTTGGCTTAGGTCATGATCCCGGGGTTCTGGGATCAAGCCCTGAGTCGGGCTTTCTGTTCAGCGGGGAGCCAACTTCTCCCTCTCCCTTTGCTTCTCCCCCTGCGTGTGCTCTCTCTGTGTTAAATAAAATCTATAATTTTTTTTTTTAATTAAAAGAAACAACTCAGAGAACCCTTTGGAAATAATGAAACCAAACTTTTATGTATACCATTCTTCTCCAAACTCCAAAGATCATTTTCTTGATATGTAGAAAGTATCTCTCATATTTAAATGCCTACACTTATGTATATAGTATGGACTGAGGCATTGCAAAGAAATCCATATTGATAAAAGCTATAGTTTTGTGTCCATTTGGATAGCACTTTTATGAAATTCCTTATTAACTAATATTTTTAGAAAGAAGGGTCACTTTTTAAAATTCTCAGAATTCACTAAGCTGCTAGTTCAATAAATACTACCTTTCACTTTAAGGATATCATAATAGTGAATTGTTACAGTGAGTGCTGGATTATAACTTAATATATATATTAATATGATATACATATATAACTTAATAGTTATTGGTTTTGACATTTTCTTTGAGATCTGTCTTTTAAAAAAAGATTTAATATACATTGTTTTATGCCTTAGAAAGGGGAAATGAAAACATTCTGTTTATGGTTCACCATTTTCAGGACATTTTGTTGGGAAAATAGAAAATTTTCAGAAAAAAGATCCTAAAAATAAATCATGCAAAGCTCATGCCAAGCAAATACCTAGCTTTTTTTTTTTTTTTTAAAGCTGTTAAGTATTTCTAAGTGTCAATCCAATGGGTAAAAGGTTAAAACAGGCTATTTCAGATCCCTTACTCCAAACATAATTGAAACAAATAGAAAATGTGTAACAATATTGTGTTCATAAGATAGAAATCACTGGAAGTTAATAAAAGCAGCCGAAAGGAGAGAAAGACAGGTAAGTAAAACTTATTATGTTATACAGTTTAGCCCCTTTGACTAAGTTTATCTTTTTTTTTAATTTTTTAAAAGATTTTATTTATTTATTTGACAGGGAGAGATCACAAGTAGGTAGAGAGGCAGGCAGAGAGAAAGGAGAAAGCAGGCTCCCTGCAGAGCAGAGTGCCCGATGCGGGTCTTGATGCCAGGACCCTGAGATCATGACCTGAGCTGAAGGCAGAGGCTTAACCCACTTGAGCCACCCAGGCACCCCCATTTGACTAAGTTTAAAGAGACATTGATAATAAATAAACTAAACCAGATAGGTCCAAAACAGGCCAACCAAAGACGTCATTAAACTAAAACTAAATTAAATTAATTTAAAATCAATGAAAATCTTAATTACATTAAAACTAACAGTTTTAATTACAGTTACACTCATTCTGATTTATGCCTCAGCTTTTTTAAAAAAATGCACATTTTCAGGGGTTTAAAGATAAGAATTTGGTGGGACTTGCCATATAGGGAGGCTCTCATTTTCATGGAAAACCACCGTTTAGTTGCAGATTTGGAGAATATACGAGAGGTTACCTCTCAAATTTTAGAAGCTTTGGAATCAGACACAGACAGCGGGGCTCCACGCAGCAAGCGTTTCTCATTCAGTGGGTCTGGGGTTGGGCCCCAAGTGTACATTTCTAGCAAGTTTCTGGGGGATACGGTTGCCCCTGGTTCAGGGACCACACTTGGACAACTGCTGTTCTGGAGTGACTAACCTGATCTCTTTGTTTTACAGGCTTTCCCCAGAGCCAAATCTAGAGGCAGGAACCTGATTCCCAGACCACCATCATCCTGCTGTTTCTACCAGCACAAATTCTCTGGAAGGATCACAGTCTTTGGAGCTTAAGCCTTGTTAATGATGAGAGGCTTTTCTATATACTCCTGGGCAAAAGAAAAATATACATTCGCTAATTAGCTGTAATTGGGCAGCCCTGTTAGCAATAAAGTCTGTGCTAGGGGATTTGAAGAAATTCTGACATCTTTTTTCGCTCTTACTGACACAGGCAATCTGGAGTCAAGAAAGAGATGGAAAAGTAGCCCAAAGAAAGTCTTCAAAATGAGAATCAGAAAATAAATGAACCCTCACACCTCACAAAGTTTTTAAAATCCTTTGATCTAAGTAACTAGCAATAATATCTGAAGATATAAGACACCTTTCTTAACACATTATGCATTTTCATATGTAAAATATATTTAATTATTAAAAGGCGGCATGGTACTTACCCTGTGCTGGGCATTATCTAGAATACTTTACAGAGGAAACTTTAAATTGTCCTGGTAGCTCTGTGACAGGGCATTATTCTCGCTCCCATCTTGCAAGATGAAGAAATCATGACACGGAGAATTGCAGTAAGTCCCCAAAGCCACATGGCCAGTAAGGGACAGCCCAGGGATTCAAACCCAGGCAGCAGCGTGAGCCCAGCACTTGTGCTCTTGGCCACCTCTCTCTGAGGCTTGATTATAGGCTCCAGCTAGAACAATCTCGCCCACTCAAAACCTGCCCGTGCATTACAGTTCCCGGGAGTGTGTTGAAAATGTGCTCATGCATTGTCCTTCCCTGACCAATGCAATCTTTTCAGGTAGGATCCAGGCACTGGTATGTTTATGTGGTTTTTTATTTTATTTTGCTGTTTTAGGAGGGAGAGAAAGATAAAGGAGGCAGGGCGAGGGGCAAAAGGAGAGAGAATCTTAAGCAGGCTCCACCCCGGTGCAGAGCGCCATCTCACGACCCCGAGATCATGACCTGAACCAAAATTAAGAGTCCGATGCTTAACTGACTGAGCTAGCCAGGCACCCCACCAGCGGTATGGTTTAAAAGAGCCCAGGGGCTGCTAAGGTGCAACCAAGATGGAGAAGAATTGTGCTAGAATGTCAAGTGACTACCTTGAGCCTCTAGTGTGTGTTTTCTTTGAAAATAGCCGAGGACAGGGAGGCTGACAGGAGGCTGACCCACACTTTGAAGAGGAACAGTGGAGAGAGATGGGTCCCAGACCCTTCGCTGCAGGGACATCTCTCCAAGTATGCCACAACCAAGAAAGTAGGAGGTGAAATTATATCACTCAAATGGATGAATTATAGCAATGCATTGGATTCACCCATATGTGGCTTTGGGTTATTGGTGACTATACCCTTTGTCCAAACAACTGTACTCCTCCCATGCTTTATTTGGTCTTCATTCTTGTTTTATACACAGAAATAACCTAATTTATCACGCGCACCTTGATTGATTGATTGGTTGACTGATTGATTTTACCTTGGAAATTCGGATCTAATGAATCCTGGCACCTTCTTTGTTACCTGGCCAGAGAGCATTGGTCTGCAAGTTTCGGATTTCAGGGCAAACTTGTGACTGATGCTGTTACCAGCTAGTCCGGGAAGGAGTTGAGACTCACATGGAGAAAGAATTCAGGTTGGTGCTGTTAGGAAGAAATGGCTGGCCTCGGGGTTACCTTGTTTCCCTTTGAAAAGTTCTTACTGTAAGCCGGCAGCGGCGCCAAAACAAAATTAAAACAAAAGTAACCACAAGGCTTTAATGCCAATTAAATGAGATTAAGGAGGAAATGATTACTAAGAATTAAATAGTCACAAATAACAACACCAAAAAAAATAGTAACATTAACAGTGTACGACCGTCACACATTAGCACTCTCTAGTTCCTGGTAATTCGGGTCGGATCTGATGGGGCAGAACAGCAGCCGCTTGTCATCTGATGAACCTCCCAGTCCAGGTCTTAATCTGCCCAGCTCACTCCCCTCCCCCCAAGCAACTGCCACCCATCTCATTTACAGTTGCAGGGAATGGGTGTGAGAGCCAAGGACCTTTCTCCAGTATGTCGTGATTTGAACCCCGCTCTGACGCCAAATCAGGATGGGATGCATAAATTATGGGGCCCCTGCGAAATGAAAATGTGAATTAAGAATTTCAAAATGATGGCAGCAGAGCATTGAACCAAGAGCAGGGTCCTCCTAAGGGTGGGGGCCCGTAGTTCACAGGTCACAGGCCACAAAGCTCACCCTACTCCATGTTCTTGCTGCTGGAAATGGGTTCAGGTCTGACGGCATCAGCCTGCCCTGGGAGCTAATTAGAAATACAGAACCTTGGCCCCCTCGGAGAAACACACTGAATCAGAGGCTGAGTGTTGACAAGACTCCCCAGGGGAAGTTCTTTGTGAGACCAGTAAACGTTGAGCCCTCTCCCCTGTGCTGGCCTTTGTGAGGTGATTTTCAGAGCACTGTGATCTAAATCACCGCATCGCCACTCAGGGTGCAAAGAGAGCCAAGTCCTTTATTTCTCCAAGTAGCGGCACAACTCTCATCTGTACATATTAGTAGGAAGTCCTGCCTCTCCATGAGTCCTTCCTTCTTCCCGCTCAGGAAAGCCTGACCAGCCCCAACAGACCCACCAGGGCAGACAGGTGTAAAGCCTTGGACAGATGCGGGCACACAGGTACAGAGATGCTCCTGCTGGCATGCATTCTTAATGAACCCCCATGTGGGAGTGCTTAAGGTGCACTACGGGACCTCTCGTGCAAACACCTCTTTCCCCACAGGACAGAGGAGTTACCTGGGATCACTACAGTCCCTGAGTGAGACTCTGGTGATATTGAATTTCAGGATGTTATGTATGCATCCTGGTTCACTTCCTTCTGCAAAGTTCCCGTGGTAAGCAGAACAATGGTCTCCCAGAGACGTCGGCATGCTGGGGAACCCCCAAACCTGTCAGTATGCTACCTTACATAGTCAAAAAGCTTCTGCGGGTGTTACGAAGGATCTCAAGATGGGGAGATTATCCTGCATGACACAGGACTATACACGTGGACCTGATGTAATTACAAGGGTCCTTACAAAGGGGGGCAGCAGGGTCAGGGTCAGGGGAGATGTTGGGGAAGGAGAGTCCGGAGTGACATGTTATTGTGGCTGGAAAAGGCAGCAAAATGATTCTTCCCTGGAGCTTCCGGAAGAAAGGCAAAGCCCATTTTATGCCAATGCATTAGAGACTTCTGACTTCCAGAACTGGAAGAAAATAAATATGTTGCTTTTAGCTGCTAAGTCTGTGGTCTTTTGGTATAGCGCATGGGAGCCTGATACAGATCCTAAGTAAATGTATCTGTCTCTTCCCAAAGCAATAAGCTCAGCGTATGAAGTCCGCCTCCATGGGACTCCAGATCCCTGAAGACCTGCCTCCCGGGAAAACAGGTGTTTATCACACACCCAGGAGAGGCCACTCACATGACAATAATGTACCCCAATGAGTGACGTGTCACCCTAGAACAATTTGCCTTAGGAATTCATACTCCTAGAAGTTTTACAGAAAATTCGGGCACAATTTTAAAATTCCACCTCCTCGGTCGTGAAGTTACCCGAGACACTGTAGCAGGTCGGGATGTCTGCTGATCTACCACGGCATGTCCACACTTCTTTCCCTCTCCTCGTTGCCCTTCTAAATCTGGTGTCTTCCTAACTTCACAGACTCTCTCTGTCCCACAGAACCTACTGACATGTCCTGTCTGGATGTAGATGGGCACTCTCCCCTTTCTTTGCAAATTTCCTAGTATCAGTGACCCCCGCTGCTTGCTGATTTCTGAGCAAAGGGACAGTATAGTCCGCAGGTGATGGGAGGGAGAATTCAGAGTAATAGTTGTCTTCTCTGATGGAGGGGAGCATGCACTTAGATCCTGGCTGCATGTGTGAATCCCTTGGAAGACTTAAACAAACAAAATACCATACCATAAACCCCTTAAATGAGAATCTCATGTGGTGTGGCCTGGATATCTGTATTTTAAATCCATCTTCCAAAGTGTAACCAAGTTCTGACACAGAGGATGACCCACTCATGAGATGAGTCCTTCAGGTGGGAAGTCCTGGGTTTCGGGTGGGGGAGAGGGTTACCCTGCAGAATCCACCACAGACCATAGACCTATCCAAACTGAAAAAATAACCCATGGGGACTATGACTCAGTAGGTCCTTAGAATCCAAACGTGCCCTTGGGCTCCCAATATTAAAATTCTGCCATTTACTGGTTAAGACACCTTCCTTCTCTTCCCCTCAGTATCCTCATCTGTAGAATGGAATGATTGTCCTTACTTCTTTTTTTTTTTTTTAAGATTTTATTTATTTATTTGACATAGAGAGATCACAAGTAGGCAGAGAAGCAGATGGGGGTGGGGGGAGCAGGCTTCCCACTGAGCAGAGACCCCGACATGGGACTCAATCCCAGGACCCTGAGATCATGACCCAAGCTGAAGGCAGAGGATTGACCCACTGAGTCACCCAGGTGCCCCAAAGTCCTTACTTCTTTGAGTGAGAATTGAATTATATGCAAGGGCCTACTGTAGACACCCCTGAGAGATACATGCTTCTCTCAGCTTCCTATGGAGCCTAGGGCTTGGGGGTTGTGCAGAAAGCCACTCCCCATGTCCCCAGCTGCTGGGCCATCCTGCTAGCCCAAGAGGAACTGCCCTCATGTCTGTTTTGTCCCATTCCTGACATTGTACACACCGTGATCTCTGCAAATTAATGGGGTTCCTCAAAGCAGTACAATAACTGGGTGTTAAAGACACCCAGGGCTCAGGCTTTTGTGGTTGGTGTTTCTTAAGCTCTGTGCAAGGGCAGGGGGCAGACATCTGTTGCTTTGGAGTCTACAAGAATCACCAGCCCCTCACGCCTTCCACATGAACACAACAGTGGTGTGCCACGCCGTACCTGGATTTAATAACTGGTGATTGAAACGATTATAGTATTTAGCTTTAGATCTTGTTCCAAAGGCAATAAATCTTTTCTGGTGCGCAGGCATGCTGTGATAACCCAGATGCTGATGGAATCTGTCAATGGCATCTTCTCCACTTTGAACATCACTGCCTTCTCCAGTGGCCGAGGACTTTCTGTGAGCCGATACTCACCTGGGGCTCACAACGCAGCACAGCACTGTTGAAAGGCTCTTTCCCAGAGCAGAAGCCGTCTTTCTAGAGGTCTCCGAGCTTGTTCACGGACCCTGATCTGTCCTGGAAAAACGGCAAGTCCCAGAGGTGCGTTGGTGCCATGGCTGGTGGTCACCTTTGCATTCAAACATGTCTGCAAGAAAGGACATGTGCCAGGAGGTGTGGGGTGGGGGAGATGCTTATAGCAGGAGGAGAAGCATTTCTGAGACTTTTGGAGGAAGTATCACCATCCCGTGGAGACTTTTATGCAGGAACCCCAGAGAGAAGATAGATTTGGGAGGGGGATACAGAAAGACGAGAAACTGGACAGGTTTCTTGTCCCCACAAAGCCTGAGTTGAGGTCTGCCGGCGACAGGAAGGGACAAACTGCTAGCAGTTCAGCTATTTCCATTCTAAGGCCTTGTGTGCTGGGCGGGGCAGGAAAGATACCCTAAGAAGAGTGAGCCACAGAGATCCTATCCCTTCAGGGGAGGGTGTCAAGTTTGGGGGAGGAACAGCCACAAATAGCTTTTCTGGAAGTCTTGCCAAATGGGACGTTTCTGTCTTCCTTCTGTAAACACCCTCTGTCTTGGAGCTGGGCAGGAGACTCTCACCCCCCCCCCACCCCGCCACCCCAGGAACCACATGAGCCTACTGGGAAAAGCTTAACTGTTGAAAAATGCGGGTCTGTGGAACCTTCACGAAGGTACTAGAAATTAGCCAACCTGAGGGACTTGTTGTCCGCAACTAAAAGTCGTCTTTCTTTTTTTTCAGGCTTTTGTGTTCTTCTTTTTTAAGTTTTAAAACCCCCTCCTTCCTGTTTTAGTCAGCCATGGAACTTAGATACTTCCTAATTTTGCTGGTGTTCATTTTTGGACTAAAAGGATAACAGCTTTGGGTGCCTGGGTGGCTCAGTGGGTTAAAGCCTCTGCCTTTGGCTCAGGTCATGATCCCAGGATCCTGGGATCGAGCCCCACATCGGGCTCTCTGCTCAGCAGGGAGCCTGCTTCCTCCTCTCTCTCTGCCTACTTGTGATCTGTCAAATAAATAAATAAAATCTTAAAAAATAAAAATAAAAGGATAACAGCTTATATGGTGAGCTGGGGGACAGTTTCTACCCAGAGCCTTACGCCCTAGGAGCGAATCACATGGTTATTTATTTTTAAAGAAGCAAGATACTGTTACATAAAGGCATTCTGAGAGAATGTCTATTCTAGGGCACAATTTTTCTTAAGCTAATATTTTCTTTCAACGTTCTTTCTCAGTCTGACTTTTTTTGAGGCTGACACTGTTTCTTAAAGATTGTCACATTCTTTGGGATAAACCTGGGATCTTTCTTCAAATTATAGATGTCCCTGGGGCTTGGTCATTTTGTTTAAAAATAATGTGCCTTGGGGGCACCTGGGTGGCTCAGTGGGTTAAAGCCTCTGCCTTCGGCTCAGGTCATGATCCCAGGGTCCTGGGATGGAGCCTCGCATGGCATCGGGCTCTCTGCTCAGCAGGGAGCCTGTTTCCTTCTCTCTCTCTCTGCGTGCCTCTCTGTCTATTTGTGATCTCTGTCTGTCAAATAAATAAATAAAATCTTTAATAAAATAAAATAAAATAATATGCCTTAAGTTCGTATTTAAATGGAAATTTTTAGATGTGCCCCCAAAAGGTCAGGTTCCCCCTATACCTCCTGATGCAAACTTAGCTGATAATCAGAAGGAAGTCATTCAACTGAGTCTTAAAAGGGTTTCTACCCTCATGTGAGGACATGTAATTTTTTGGCACAAGTGTCATGGGAAGAACACAAAGTTTGCTTCCTACCTCTTGGCATCAAAAAATTATCAGAAAAGCTTCTGATTAGGGGAAAAGACGCGGAATCTCACAGTGATGCCCTTGGGGCTCTAATCTATAAAAGAAGGGCAAATCCGTGTGTCCTACAGTTTCTACATCCCTCTTCGACATAGGGTTGAGGCTGAGATATGCTTCTAGAAGGTGAGAAGAAGCTTTACGAAGAAGTCTGTTTTGAATTTTTATGCGATCCCAAGAGACTTCAAGATACAGTTTCCGATCCCTTAGAAAACATTCCGATCTACTCTAGATCTGAACACTAAGATTAGATGAAACAGTGATAAACGCAAAGCATCTGAATTTTAGTGAATTGCTTAACTCCTACTCCCAGGGGTTGCCTTTAAATGCATCTTTAATTATAATGGACACATTCATATGCTGCTTAAAAAAAAAAATCTTTGTGTAGGGAATCACGTGTGAAAGCACAAACCTGATTGTCAAGACTGGCATATGTTTGCCTTACATCCCCAAATTTCAGGGACATTGCCTAAGAACAAGCAAACTTAAAAAGGGAACAGACAAGCTTCAATCTGCAAAGGAACTGGATTGCCAGACCTACTTGCGTCACCTACACTGCTCCTGGCTGCTTCTCCGTCTTCTATCGTCTCGCTGTCTACATTTCTCTGGTTCTTGTTAGCTGGCAACTGATGATGCCCATACTTCAGATCTGCCCTGAACCTCAAGTCTTCTATTCACCTGCACACAGGTCTCCCTTGGACAGGCTCTTCCCATCTTCAACTACCCCCTCGTTCCTTGCTTTAGAAATCAGTCTTTCACAGAAATCTCAGTTTTCCAGACGCCTGGGAGTCTCAGTCAGTGAAGCGTCTGACTCTTGGTTTCAGCTCAGGTGGTGATCTCAGTGTCGTGAGATCGAGCCCCGTGTCAGGCTCCCCGCTCAGAGTAGGGTCTGCTTGACATTCTCCCTCTCCCTCTGCCCCTCCCCCCTTGCTCTCTCTAAATTAAATAAATGAATCTTAAAAATAAAATAAAATAAAATAAATCTCAGTTTTGTTTTCCAGTCCACATAGTATGAAGATGGTTCTCGTTAGATGTGGTCAGAACTCCCATCAGGCACTACTCCTGGCTAAAACATGAACATTAGATCGGCTTTGATTAGTATTGTGAAACTGACAAATGATACATCTGGTGAGACCCTAGGAAAGAGAAGCCGAGTGACCCTGTGCATCGTCCAAAGCTAAACTTTCCCTTTGTCACTCTAAAGGGATGTGCAGTGGTCCCGCAATGAAGTACAGAGAAAGGAGAGTCCCTAAAGATCTTGGCACAGTCTCAGAGAGAAGGAGGGACTGGGCAACTGGATGTGGTTTCCATGCCCATTGGAAACCCATCTTACCACAGAGGAATCCTGCATCAGGCAATTTTAACTGGATCATGAAAGAGTATCACAAGTTGTTTCTTCTATCTTTTTTGTTGTTGTTGTTTGTTTTTAAGATTTATTTATTTATTTGAGGCAGGGTAAGAGGAGCAGAGGGAGACAGAGGGAGAATCAAGCAGACTCTGCACTAAGCATGGAGCCCGACTCGGGGCTCCATCTCACAACCTATGAGACCATAACCTGACCCAAAACCAAGAGTCATTTCCCCAAATAAATGTGCCACACAGGCACCACTGCTTCTTTTGATTTAATTCCCAATAAGATTTGTGATTAGGTATTGGTATGTACACGTATATGCATATGTACATGTATATGTATATGTATATGGAAAGAAGGTGTGGGTCATGCCGAGAGGTGGATTCCAGGAAGGCGACCTCTCTCCCTGTAAATTACTAAGTTAGAATATGGGTTCTATGAGTTAGTCTTTCCAACTTGGTTAATGCCTTCCCTCCTCAGTCCCGGTACGCTGAAAGAACAAGTTTCTCAACCCATGAGTCTAGAATCCAAACTTGAACGTGGCAAGGTCACCAGAAAATGCCACTTGACATGGCCTTGGAGGAGATGGCCATTTGCGTGCCACAGACCACAACCAGCATGCTCCCCTTTGAACCTCTCCAGATGGCCCATGTTTGTATGTCTCAGATGTGAGAATCAGATTCCCTCATTCATGAGAGAAACGCTTAGTAAATTCAAGCTGACTGGAACATGCCTCAACCCGTAAGTGATGGAAAGTTTTTTCCAGGCCAGTTTTCCAACGTTCCCATTTTTTGTCAAGAGTTCCAGGATTTTTTAAGATTGTGTGTGTGTGTGTGTGTGTGTGTGTGTAATTTATTTAGAGAGAGAGAGAGCATAAGCAGAGGAAGGGGCAAAAGGAGAGGGAGAGAGAGAATCCCAAGCAGACTCCCTGTGCCCCACACAGGGCTCCATCCCAGCACCCTGAGATCATGACCTGAGCCAAAACCAAGAATTGGACACTCAACTGACTCAGCTACCCAGATGCCCCAAGAGTTTCTTAAAGTGAGCTGAGCTTAAGGGCTTAGCAGCATGAATCTCAATCTTTCTATGGTCAAACAATGTGCCCTGTTGATTATTTTAATAACACCTGGACTGTCTCACCTTCCTTCATCCACCATTGCAGACCTAAATCTGGATGTCATTAGCTTACATGGGGGTAAAATCGGTGGGTTCCTGACTCTCGCATTTGCCTCTAATGTCATTTCTAAACTCCTCCATCTGGCACACCTCTTATAATTAACATGGCCAATTAGATCCAACCCAACCCCTTCATTAAATTTATCCATAATTTGGCCTGACAACAGCCAAACCCACCTTATTTTCGTTGTTCAAATATAGACCTCACACTCACTTGTCTTGTGGGCTATCAGTTATCTATTGCTGACTAACCATCCCAAATGTTCATGCTTAATATGCCAATATACATATATATATATTTTTTCTCACAGAGCTGCAATTTGGGAAGGGCTATGTGGTGGACAATGAGTGTGTTCTATGTAGCATCAGCTGGAGCCCCTGACTAGGAACCAGAGGATTAACTTTCAAGATGGCCACCCCCACTGCTGGCAAATTGGTGTTCAGCCAGGACTGTGGAGTGGGTGTCTCTTCATGTCCACGGGCTGTCTGGGCTTCCTCACAACATGGTAGTGGGTTCCAAGGGTCAGCATCCCAAGGGAACCAGGAAGAAGTTTTATCACATTTTACGTCCTAATCATGAGGCTACCCAGATTCAAGGGGGAGGGAATGAGAGATCATGCAGGCATTCTCTGGAAAGTGCAATCCACCACATGTAGCCCAAGAATGGTTGATTGGTTTAGGTTGGATAGTTCAGTGACATTTCCTACCTAGTGGGGCCAGGTGTCAAAGAATCATGTTCCTGGGGGTGCCTTTGCAGCTCAGTTGGTTAAGCATCTATCTTCAGCTCAGGTCACAATCCCAGAGTCCTGGGATGGAGCCCGGCATTGGCTCCCTGCTGAGTGGAAAGTCTGCTTCTCCCTCTCCCTCTGCTGCTCCCCCGGCTTATGTTCTCTCTCTCTTGCTCACTCTCTCTCAAATGAATAAATAAGTAAAATCTTAAAAATAAAAAATGATGTTCTAGGCTCTTGAAGAGTCCATCTCCTCTTACAGCTCGGAAAACCAAGACAAATAGAAATTGTGGCTTGCCTGAGTCATGGTGAGTGGCAGCCCTGGGAACAGCTGGCAGATTTTCATTCGGTAGGTTCGGATAGGAGTTGGGGAGTGTACACATTTAATAGATGTCCTGGATGACTTGCCCGAACAGGCACGTTTGGGTCCCATGCTGCTGCACTTTACCACTCAGGGGAGCTATGGTTAGCAAAGGACACATGGGCAGCGGGTTAATAGAAGCTCAGGAGGGTGTGTTTGCAGAGCCCGGATATTCAACCCCCTCTCCAAATGGAAGCCATTATTACTAGTCCAGAGCCTTGGTGCACCAACTAATCTCCCTGGATAATTAGGAGAATGACGAGTCAAGTTCCCCATCCTGCCCTGGAGACACGGGAATCAGGCACCAACTTGCTGCTGATAATTTAATTCGTGCTGGTGTGCTGGCATGCTGCCTTTTCCCCTCAAATGATTCACGGAGAAAGGAACCTGTTGCCACAAGCTGGAGTCCTTCAGGTACCAGCTGCAGCTGTGAACTGGCAGAGGCAGGAGCACCCTTCATTATGCAATTATCCATAATTAGGTGCTCATTACTACTTTATCAGCGGGGAGCCAGCGCCCACCTGTGCAGGGCTGTCGCGGGGGGACTGGCAAGCCAGTGGAACAGAGCCTTGCTTGTTGTCTAGGAACGTGACAGGGAGACTCTGCCGTCCCAAACTGCACAGGAGGAGGGGGCGGGGCCACGCAGCATGCAGACAGGTGCAGACACGTGGAGGCCAACTCTGTAAATGACGCAGATGTCCTCATGATGGCGTTCAGGTTTGGCCTAGGGTAGATGCCCATAGAGAGTGAGAGTGGAAGGACTTAAGGGAGATGCCCCTTTGTCCTCAGTCAGTGGAAAAGCATTTGTGTTCAAAACAAGCTTCCTTAGTTTAGAAACGAGGGTTGGGGCTGGGGAGGAGTGGGACAGAACGTGTTTAATTCTTTCTCCACGAAAGAAATCATCTGCAATGAAGTACCTGCTGGGCCCAAATTTGGAGCAGGGGTGCTTTCTTAAACCTCCTTTTACCTCCTGCCCCAGAGTGCCTGGCAATTGCTGGAACACTGCCCATGTTTGGATAAGTTGGGGGAGGGGCGGGGGTTCCTAGATAAAATACAGGTGGAAAACAGGAGATCTGTAGGGAAGGTCCACCTTCAAGACACAGAGAAAATATGTGTGATGGCCTTGTTCCCTCAGGGGACAGGAACGCAAACATCCGAATACTTAAGGTAATTCTTTGGTGACAGGAAAGCAAATATCAAAACACTTAAAGTAATTCTGTAAGGAGGGGGCTTACTTTTCATGGGAAAATAAGCAAGAGACAAACACATTATTACGGATAATGAATTGGCAGAACAATTAATTCTTCCTGGACTTCTAGAAAAGAAATTGTAAGAGTAAATGTACTGATGTGCCTGTTGAAATGCATTGTAAAGGGCTGGTAGTTAAAAGATTCAGGTTCTAACCCACAGACACACACACACAGGTACACTTACTTTGGGGACTGCAAGTTCAGAATTAGCCTCAACATACATGGGAGTTCTGGAAATAGGGGTGATGTTTGCACAATGCTGTGAATAGCCTCTAAACTTAATTTTACACTAAATATACATAAAGAAGTATGAATTTAGAAGATGCTATGGGTGTCACTTTTGAAATATTTCATGGATAATACTGGTTCAGGTAGCGTGATAGTGAAGGGAAAGATAGAGCAAAGGAATAGAGTGTTATTTTGCTTGTTATACCAAATTGATTAAAACTGTAAATACTGAAAAAAATACCATAAGTATTCTAGACAACAATTTGGGAAAAAAAATTTTTTTAAAGTCATCTTGTATGGAAGGTCCTGTTTAAGCTTTATAGAAATCCTCTCCACCAAAATTGTTAAATTGAACCACATAGTTTAAAATTCTTGCATGGTGTATAGCAATGTTTTTAAATATCATATGCAAAGTCAAGACCTACGATGTAAAGAAAATATAAAGGAACTTATGTGTACATCTAGAAATATATTAGGGTGGCTATATATATATATATAGGCATATATAGATACATATGAAAGAATATAAACATTAAGAAGGGGCGCCTGGGTGGCTTGTCGGTTAAGCAACTGACTTTTGCTTTCAGCTCCGGTCCTGATCTTAGGGTTGTGAGATAACAGCCTTGTGTCAGGCTCCCAGATGGTTGTGGATCCTGCTTAGGATTCTCTCTCTTCCTCCTTCTGCCCCTCCCCCAACCCTGTGTGCGCGCGCGCACTCGCAAATAAATAAATAAAAAGAAAAACTTGGAAAGTGTGATGAAGAACTAATTTTTGTGGTATTCAGAACCCATAAAAATTAATTGAAAAAAAATCCAATGGAAAAATGTAAAAGGGGCAGGAATGAGCAGTTTACAAAAATAAGTAGCACTAGTGAATAAATAAATACCTCTCACTCATAATTAAAGAAGTGCCTATCGTGTCAACAATGCAATGTCAGTTTTTACCTGTAAGATTGGTAAATATTAAGATTTGTAGTAGGGTGGCTGGGTGGCTTGGTCGTCAAGTGTGTGCTTTCAGCTCAGGTCATGATCTCAGGGTCCTGGGATCAAGCCCCACATGGGGCGCTCTGCTTGGCAGGAAGCCAGCTTCTCCCTCTCCTACTCCCCCTACTTCTTGTGTTCCCTCTCTAGTTGTGTCTCTCTCTCTGTCAAATAAATAGATAAAATCTTAAAAAAAAAATGGTTTATAGTAGACTTGAAAGTTGTTTAGAGAGTCAATCTTAAACCTTAGTAGAGCACATGAAATCTTCATCGTGTGTAGAGATAAAGGAATTAACTTGATGGTGGTAATGGTTTTGCCATCTATATGTGGATCTAGTCCTCATACGGTCCACCTAAAACTTACATACATGCCAGTAATATCTTAATAGAAGATAATAAAGGGCCACCAGTCACTTTCTGTGAAGCCACAAGCAATTGCTAATAAGGATGGAATCCTATTAGAAGGAGTCAATGCCTCCTGTGTCGTTCTTCTACTTCTCTGAAAACATGAAGGCATGATCCCTTGGCATTTAGATCAAGGAGAATAGAAGCAGGAAGGACAGAGGAATCTTAAGAAAGGTCAGCTGCATTTTTGTTCTCTATTTTTAATTTATTTTTATTTTTTAAAAGTATATTATCAATTTATTTGAGGGAGAGAGTGAAAGAGAGAGAGCACCAGAAGGGGGAAGGGCAAAGGGAGAAGAGTAGCAGATGCCCCAGTGAGTGGGGAGCCCATTGTGGGGCTCAATCCCAGGACCCCAGGATCATGGCCAGAACTGAAGCAGGCCTTTAACAGACTGAGCCACTGAGTGCCCCCAAGAAAGCTCAGCTGCATTTTTAGGGACTATTTTTATTACATGAACATTTGCCCTGGCTATCTCTTCTGCTTGGAGAGCATATTCCCTAAATATCCACTCAAGTAACTCCTGACCAGTAATGTCACTGCAGCCTACCCTGATTACTATCATTAAAACTATAAGGTCTTTTGGGCTCGAGATTCCCACCTTTCTCTTTTAGATTCCATCTCCCATAGTTTGTAACACTTTCTAACAGATTATTTAAGATGCAAAAAGATACATATTATGTTTATTTTTTTGTTGGTTGTTTTTTCTCCACACTCGCTCTCTTTCTCTTTCTAACACACACACATTATGCATAAACAGCACACAGGAAGGGGGTATTTTCTGCACAATAATGCATTCTAAGCATTTATAAAAGTATCTAACACGTGACACAAGCTCAAAAATTTGTGGAATAAACAAAAGGAGGAATGTCCCTCTGTGCTTCTCTCAGATACCCTTTTGTGTTAGAATCTTAGCATTTTTGTTACTGTTACAAGAATAGTTAGTGATTTTGATCTTTATGATGGGTAATGGTTCAGACAAACCATAGTGATGGACAGTCGATGACATTTTGTCCATCCACGTCTCTGCCATGAGCAGCCCATGTAACCTTGGAAGTGCCTTCCCTCTGTGGGACTGGAATAGAAAACCAAGATCTTTATTTTGATATATCACCTCGATTACTCATTATAGAAGTGGAGACACCAGATGCTGGCTGTGTTCTTTTCTGATCTCCTTGAATGAAATGAATTGGGACGAGTAGGGCAGCCATCTTTCCTTGGGAGAGGAAGAAGTTGGGCACCAAAGACACGATGAGAAGCAGTGTCTGTGGACAGGCAGTTAACAAAGTGAACTATCCATGGGAGACAGAAAAGAGCAAACCATCACTGTAGTGGCTAGGCTTTAAAACTCCAGGGTGTTCCATTTGCCCTTTGCCATAAAAATGACAGAGTTGGGTTAAGGATTCTGCACCCCTTATTAGCCATTAGCATTAACAACAAAGATGAAAGACTCCAAAGGCAATTTTTGTCACTGAGATCTGAATTTATTTCCCTTTGCTGAATCTTAAATTAGTAGTTAACTGATGGTGAGATCTGTACCAAGAGGAGGTCATGTTTCCAGCTAACATTTCCTAAAGCCATTAGATATCTGTATTTCCCCCCTATAAATTCAGAAGCTGGAGTCTGACAAGACTAATAAGGGGGGGGAAATCAACACTCAATCACACTATCTTGAGTTTATCTTTCAGAAGCAGATGTAGGCTCCTAGCCTATCTCTTGTAACTACCCGGCAGGATGCAATAGAAGAAGAACTTATAGATGGGAGCTTGAGTAGAGAAAATCCTTTTTGTGTTTGATCTTCCCCTTTTCCAGAAATACTGACAGTTGCTGGGGACCATTATCTACTTACCAGGGCTTACGTGTGGTTTAGATCTCCTAGATTACTTTTAAGCTAAGATCCAGTTGTAAAGACAGTACAAAGGAAGTTTGTTTGTTTGTTCCCAACACAGAAATCGAGTGGGATAGTTCTAAAAGAACCTGTGTATTCCATTTCGGTCAAGGGAAGGCCTTTAATTCTACCTCTGGCTTCTAAGAGTCTCCATATAGAGAATACTTTTCTAAATTGTCTGTTTATTATGCTGTCTCTTAAACACCATGGCCGTAGCTTCTGGAGAGCAACAGAAAGTAAGGAAGAATACTAGTGTTTACGGAGGTCAGTTATTTACAGGGTATTATGCTTTCTCATATATGTGGCAATTTAATGCTCCCATTAGCTCTGTTTGGTAGAAACTGTTCCCATTTACAGACAAAGCTATTGCCTACAAGCGCTAGGATGGCAGGATCAGGATAGACGGATCTGGAGACCCCGATTGGAGAGCCCTTGATTTAGACCTTGAAAGCTTTTATATTTCTGCTTAGTACACCATCAGGCCCTCGTTTGATTTAGTCAATCACTAAATATTTATTGAGTGTCAATTACCTCTTAAGTGTTATGCCAGGTTCCAGATACAAAAGTTACCAAGAGATTCATCCTTCACACTTATCACTTAGTCCTTTCGGAAAGACTATATTCGTCTTTATGCACATGGATAAACGTATGATTTTAAGATTGTGATAAGTGCTGTGAAGGAAATTACAAGATGCAGTGAGACTCAGGAAGAAATTTCACCTGGGCTGTTCCAGGGACAAGAGATTTAGCAGAAAGAAGATACCTAGAAGATTCTGAAGTAGGAAGAGCACATGGGAGAAATACAAGAGACCAGGGTCACGGGGGATGGTTGTCTGTCAGAGTTTGAGAAACAAGCCTAGAGAGATAAGCAGCAGCCAAGTCACAGAGAGCACCGTCGGTCATGGGAATAATTTTGGACTTTATCTTTAAATCATTGCGGGGAAGTTTATGCAAGGGAATGACATAATTGATTTGCATTATTTTAAGATCATTTAGTTGTTAGAAAATAGACTGGAGAGGATGTAGGATGTAGGAAGTAAGTTAGGAAGCTATAACTATGGTCCAAGTGAGAAAGGAATGAGGCAGGAGAGGATTCTCTTCCTCTCCCCCTCTCACTTTGGATAAATGCTGATGGAAGATGTCAGCAATGAATCCAGGTTTGAGCAACTGACCCAAGATGGTGTTATCCACTGAGATGGAAAAGTCAAGGCAAAGGCAAATTTAGGAGAGTTTTGGGGGGAGGATGGGGGTTAGCATTCAACTCCAAGCACACTGAGGTAGAGAAGATTCAGTGAAGTAAATGGCACAATGGCAGCTTATTATTATGTGACTAGGAGTTCAAAAGAGGGGTCTGGACCGGAGATATAAATTGGGGCTTGGTATGTGAACGTGGGACCTCAACAGTATTGCACAATGATTAAGAATATTTGGAGTCAGGTAGCCTAGGTTTGGGTCTCAGCCCCATAACTTATTGCAGGACCTTGGACAAATTTCCTCAGCCTTCCATGCCTGCTTTCTTTTTAATGTAAGGGAGAATATTCACATAGAATCCTCATGAAAAATGACTAAAAAGCTAGTGGGTGCCAATAACTTAAATCTTATTTTAGTTTTATTGGTAATAGTAGTAATAATAGTAGTAATTTAAAAATTGAGCATATGAGGGATGCCTGAGTGGCTCATTTAGTTAAACGTCTGATTCTTGATTTTGGCTTAGGTCATGACCTGAAGGTTGTGAGATCAAACCCCACACTCAAAGGGGAGTCTGCTTGAGAGTCTCTCTCTCCTTCTCTAAAAATAACTTGAGCATATGAAAGGGCAAAAGACTGGAAAACTTGCCTAAAGAGAGCATAGAGTAAGAAGGAGGACAAGCCCCAATTTCTAAGGAAAGATGAGTCTGAAAAGTCAATCAAGAAGTAGATACCAGAGAAGGAGGAGAAAATCAGAAGTTGGTGACATCATGGAAGCCAGGAGAATGGAATGTTCTAGAAAGATGGAGGAGACAAGTGGGAGGAAAAATTAAAATCGAGAAGTCTCTCCCATTTGGCCACACGGAATGCATCACTGACTGTATCCAAGGCAGTCTGAGCAGAATGGCGGAGTGCAGGACTGGATGGAAGAGAGAGGGATGGTGTGCATTTATTAGGAGCAGGACGCAGTGAGATAGTTCTGAAAATGGGGATAATTGGAGCATGTTTGAATATTGTAGGCAGAGATCAAGGGGGAAGAGAGAGAGAGGGGCAGCAAGATAGAGAGGAAGTAAGGACAGAGCATGGGAGCGAGAGAGGAGACGAGGTCCACTGAAAGAGAAAAAGAAGAAGGAGTCAGTATCAGAATGATGGAGAAGAAAGTCTTCCATTGTAACTGAAGAGAGCAGAAGAGGCAGGACAGATGCAAGAGGGTGCCATTCTGGTGATAGAACTTGGTGTCTTGTCTGCTGGTGGTGGTGGAAGTCGAAGGTTGAGCAGTGGTCAAGCTATGCAAACAGTTCCTGCAGAAAGTGCAGCTCACCAAGAAATGTATGCTAATTCCTGGTAGTCTGCCTTCAAAGCCTTGCTTACCTGTGACTCAGTTGCAAGTCCCTTTTCTAGCAGACATCATATGCTCAGGGCTGCCCAGACAAGGTTTTGGTCAGGCTTTCCTAAGTTTGTTATTTTCCTGGGTGGATGCAGTGGAAGAACAGAGGCACGAGGAAAACACGGAATTTGCAAGATTTCAGGGCACAGTGGCCCTTGTGCTCCTGAGCTATAGCCAATAAGGAAGTTGAGGAACTGTTTTGTGAAAAGATCATAAAAAGGTGGGTGTTAATTCTGTCGGACAAGGTTGCAGAGGGCACGGTAGAGACATGTGGGAGGAAGTGAAGCTGTGAGATTTCAAGAAAGGGAGCAACCCAAGGTAGGGGGAGATGGGCCCCCACCTAGCAAAGGGTAATCAGGTGTGTGTTAATGCCTTTCAGAGTTTCAAATAGACTTGGCTGTCATGTCTTGTTTGTTTGAGGGTGTTGAGGTCATGGGACCTTCAGAAGCCACATTTGAATCTGGAAGTTGAATTTGTAGTTAAAGAGACACAGAGGAAGAAGCACTAGGTGACTGAGATAGGCTCATACACCCAAATCAAAGTATTTAGTACATACAATCTTTTTCCCATGTGGACAGGATGCTGTTTCTGGCATAGGTACCACTGTTTGTCCGGAGAAAGTGAATCAGTGACATACAGTGCCATCATCGCCCTGGCTGGTGCCTTGGATCTCTCCTCTAGATCAACCAGTCCCCATGTCGTTCCACATGCCTGCATTGTGTGCTTTTCTGGTGCACCTTCTCCTCAGTTAAGGATGACAGCAGCCAACAGCAGTCGACAGCAGCTGCATCCCTTATAAACAGAGTGTGTAACAGAGTAGGGGCAGGGCACCGTATTTAACACTTTATGTACATCGTATCACTTAAGACAGCAGTGTGAGAAAGGCATTATTACTGTCATTTTATATATATATTTTTTGTCATTATATATGTGTGTGTATTTCTCTTTAAAGATGTATTTATTTATTTATTTATTTGAGAGAGAGAGAGAGAGAGTGCACGTGCATGAAGCTCGATGCAGGGCTTGATCTCCCAACCAATGAGATCATGACCTCAGCTGAAACCAGGTGTTGGATGCTCAACCGACTGAGCAACCCAGGAACCCCTCATTTTATATATTTTTAAGGCTGATAGAGCTTAAGGATGTTGTCCAAGTTCACCCCAAGACACACTGGTCGACCCAAAATCCTGACCCAAGAAAGCTGAGTTCAGAGTCAGCTCTCCTTACCGCCGTGTTGGGATGGTTCCCTCTACCAGTTCATAGTCACCATATACGTACTATGGAGGCAGGCATCAGCTGTGAGGGTATCTCTGGGAATAAAAGTCTTTATTATCCTGACTATTTGAATTGCCGCATAGATTTTATTCTAAGCAAAGGCATACCATTCCATTTCACGAATATTCTGATTTTATTTTAACTCTGCCTTATGGGGGTGCCTGGGAGGCTCAGTTAGTTATGCATCTGACTGTTGGTTTCACCTCAGGTCTTGATCTTGGGGTCATGAGATCAAGTCCTGCATCGGGATCTGTGCTCAGTGGGGAGTTTGTTTGAGATTCTCTTTCTCACCTTCTCCCTCTGTCCTATCTCTGCCCCAACACCTCCCCCCCCAACACACAATCTTTAGTAAAAAAATAAAAAGTAAACTCTCCCTCATGTATGCACATCTAAACTTTCCCCTCTTTTTTCCCATTTCTGTTGCAATTAAACTTTCTGGCACATATATTTGTAGAGCTGTACAAAGTCATGTCAGTAAGATAAACACCAAAAGTGGAGTCGCTGGGTCAAAGGATGTATGCATGTTTCACTTGAAATGTGTTCACACCACTGTCCAAAAATATATCCTCCCGCCAGAATTATAAGAACATTGTCTGTTTTCTTGCCTATTTAGTAATCTTATAAGTTTGTGCCAATCTGATAGGAGAAATATGATCGCTCATTGTTTAATACATTTATTCCACTAAGGGAGCTGAATTTCACCGACTACTTTTCTTTTTTTCTGTAGGCTGCTACTTTATGTATCCTGCCCATTTCCCCCCCTCACAGGGTAATTATTCATTTTCTTACTGAGTTATAAGAGTATTTTATGCCCGAAGGAAATGAGTTCTTTATCATGTATATTTTCCCAGTATATTTTCCCAGTTTCCTAGTTATCTTGCCTAAAGGAACTTGCAAGATAGTTAAGTCCCATTTGCGTGTGTTCCTTTTTCAAAGGTGATCACAGGCAAGGATGTGCTCAGACATTTTCCTGAAGCATATGTGAGAAATGTAACATTACTTATCAAAATGTCGGCAGAGAAGGTAATTAACTTTTCACTTCTCACCATTCCGCATGCCACTTTTTAAATACTGGGACTCTACAGTTCTTGTAACTAACAAGGCCACGCCCCTGGCTCTCTCTCTGCATATTTGAAACCCAGGGACTGGAAACACACCATTTTTAAACAGACAGTGGCGGCCTCTCTCCCTTTCCTTGCTGCTTTAAGCTCCCAAGTTGTGAGTTGAGCGGTCTTTTGAGTCCGAGAACTGCAGTAAAATTCTTCTGTGGGCCACGTTGATGTTAATGGCTAACATTTGGGGCAAAGGTCTCCTCCATGTCCACATCTGCAGCTTTGTACAGACCTCACCTCCAAGATGCCTGAAAGCGTGAAGCCAGGCAGGGTGTAATGTGTATTAGCAAGACAAAGAGCCCACGAGGGGAGGGGCGGGGAATGAGCTGTAATTTACTGAAGATTTATTAGGCCTCATGAAATCTGCCTGAACCACCCATTTTCTGGCTCATCTGCCCACATCTAAATAGAATGGCTTTGTTAGTGGACGATGGTCATTTAGAATTATCCAGCAACAAATCTCAGTGCTCAGAAAGGCGGACCGACAGGAATCGCACAGGGGAGAGAATTCATGCTTTGCACACAGAACCCCAGATCTGGAAATATGGAAATGTGGGAATGCCAGGGCCTCGCTGGGGGCCTCTCCCTTGACTTTTATTTGTGGTCTGAGTCCTTTGGGGAGGCTTCTTTGCTTGAGTGTGTGGATAAGGCTCAGGAGAAAGCAAGGCAAAGGTGCATTCATAGAGCAGCCTGGAGTTCGCGAGGGTGATTTTCAGAGAAATGTGTTGAATGTTCTGCTTTTTGGAAAAACGTTGCCCAAAACTTAAGACTCAATGGAGCATGTCCAGGTGTATTTTAAAGCCCAGCTCGCAAGCACAAGATCTCTCTGGGGCTACACAATGTCAAAATAGCTTCTCCCTAATTTGAATGAAAGGTAAAAGTTATTGGGGCTTGGTTTTCCATTAAGCCTTAGGCTTGCAGCTCATTAATAGGGTGTTAGAAATTCTCCTAGATTTTATCACCAGGAACTTCCCTTTGGGTTTTATCGCATTGCTGGACTCACAGGTCTCTATTTGGCCATCTATGCAGTGGGTAGATGCTGAAAGCTTCATGACAAAGCAAGGCATTTGGAAAAAACGTGAACGTTTATGGATTTCTCCCCACAGAATATGATCTCACTCCACTCCACTCGACTTTGGAACCCAAAAGATATAAAGGGAGAGGTCTATCCACCTTAATAAAATTCTCATCTGCCCTTACTGCTGATGTAATGTGAAAAGGACACATTCCTAAACTTAACAAGAAGAAGGATAAATCGTTCCTTCTGCGGGTCTTAAAAGTAGTAAGTAGGGCTGATGGAACACAGTCAAACAAGGGAAGGCACAGTGGGCAAATCCACATCAGGCCCTTGAAATCAATACCAAGGCAGTGGCTAGAGAGGAACGTATGCCAAGATGACACAGCACCCAGCCAACGGCATTACATTCTTGGCCTTGGATAAAGAAGGGAAAAAGCAAGAAGCTTTTAGAAGCAAACACACTACTTTAAGCCATGCTTGGTGATCTCAGGGAGCAGGTGGAGTCAAAAGCAAGTAGCTTTGCAACAACGTGCAAATTATTTGTTTCTCCATCCATGTCATAATCACCTATGAGACTGTGGGTCGGAGATGCACACCCGTCTTCATGTGTCATTGGTGAAACCATCTAAACAATGGGATAGTCCTCAATTAATGCAAATGAGACCACAGTTGTCTTGTCTGTAATTGTCTCAACTAGCCAAGCGCCGTTCTTTGGTGAAAAGAGCCATCCCAAACTCCTTGCTCTCTCTACCCCCTAAGGGCCCTGTACATGCTCCATGCTTTATCTCTTTCTTGTGGCTTTTATCCACATCACATTAAAGGGACTCTCATGCCTTTATGCAGGCAAATAAAAAGTAGATTTAGAGAGGAGAGATGAAAAGAGCACATTCCACCGATGGCTGACTTCAGGATCCAGCAGCCTGGTGTTCAGACGCTGGCCAAGTTAAAAGTTGCCCTGGGTTCCTTTACATCACAAATTCAGAGGGAACCATGAAATCAAGCATGTGCCCGTAAGGACTTGTAGTACATTAAAATGAAATTGTGTCATTGGCAGCTCTTGAAAAGGGATTCCCAGGCCTGCCGTTTAGCCTTGGCTAATGGGGAAGAAGAGCTCTAGAGCTAGAGGTTTGCAATTTGCCCGCTCAATCTGTTTCCATTTAAAGAATACTTTCTCCAAAGCTAAAAGCAGGTAATAGAGCCTCAACCACACCATTACCCCGAAAATATCCACTTTCCCACTGGTTCCGAAGTTCTCGGGGGTATGTTCCATGGGAAACGTCAGCGGCTCGTGCTGTTCCCCCCACGCAGATAATGGTCAAACAAATCACAATTAAAATTCAGTTAGCTCTCCAAATGAAAAACATCAGAAGAGAGGGGTTGAGGTCTTTCCAGAACAAGCCTAGCTTCAGAAGGGTGAAGACGTGGATGAGAGGGTAATGGGTCTATTTCGAGGCTGTGCCATGTGACAAGGTTTGTTTTTTGTTTTTTTAATCAGAAGGGACCTTAGAGACACAATCATTGTGTGCCATCACACTTGGACAGCATTCAAACCGCCCCGCAAACCTTAAAAAAATTTTTTTTACTTATTTATTTATTTACTTAGAGAGAGTGTGAGTCGGGGGAGAGACAGAGGGAGAGGGAGAGAATCTCCACCAGACTCCATGTTGAGCGTACAGTCCAATGCAGGGATTGATCTCCAGACCCTGACATCATGACCTGAGCTGAAACCAAGTATTGCATGCTCAACCAAATAAGCCACCCAGGTTCCCTTGAACTGCCCTTTTAATTAGGGAAGTCAACCTACCTGGAATCCGGTGGCATCTGTACCCTAGGCCCACTGTAGTCTTAAACACGATTTGATTGAAACTACTGTCTTCGTTATTGCTATACACCCTCTGATACTCCCATGAGGTATCAGAAAATGTGTGTATTCGTCTCTGTGCCTATTCCTGGCCCAGAGATCCTGAAACCCTTATTTGGAAACAGGATGATGGGAGTGTCTTATGTTCTAATGAGGTGCCTCCAGATGGGCTTCTGGATGGCTTCTACGTGAAGGTTAGGTACCCGAAAGATCAAGCCATGATTAGAAGCTTGGGGTTTTCAGCCCCAGCCCATCCCCCATCATCCACAGTGTGGGTGAGGGACTAGAAATGGAGTTGAAGATCAATCATGCCTACACTCAGAAGACTCCATTAAAAACTCCAATAGTAGAGAGTTCGGAGAGTTTCCAGGCTGGTAAACATATCCATGTGCTAAGAGGGTGATGCACACCACTCCCCAGGGCTGGAAACTTCTACACTCGGATCCTTCCAGACTCCGCTATTGTATCTCTCCCTCTGGCTGTTCATCTGTATCCTTTATTGTGTCCTTTAATGAACTGATAAAACCTATATAAGCATTTCCTTGACTTCTATGAGCTGAGTTCACAATTAATCAAACCCAAGGAAGTACTCTTGGTAACCTCTTATTTACAAATAAGTTGAACAGAAGGTGTGGGTTACCTGGAGACCTACTACTTGTGGTCGGCATCTGAAATGGGGGGCAGTCTTGTGGGACTGAGCCTTAACCTGTGGGACCTGATGTTGTCTCCAGACATAGACAGTGTCAGAATTGAGTTGAATAGTAGGACATGCAGCTTTTGTCACAGAGTAGTGCTTGTTGTGGAAACCTCCCCAGCCCCTCAATCAGATCTGGTGTCGGAAGTGCTATGAATATAGTAGTTGTGTGAAGGTAAAGTGTACTGAGGTTTTTCCTAATACAACACCCATAAGCACAGGCTCTACATCCCCTTAAAGAGAGCAGTGGCTGGCCAAAGGGAACCCCACTGGCCTTCGTTCCAAGATTTTACTCTTTTTGACTCTACTCTCAGTCACCCTTTCTTGCCCTTCCAACATTCAGCTCATTCCCAGGCTCAGTTCCATTTCTTTGCTTCCTACATCCCCTATGGGGTCAAGACACCAATGCAACTCAACTAGCCTTTACTAAAACCCTTCTTCAGCCCTTGACTAACCCTGAAAACCCAAGCTACACTGGTGCTCCTGATGCCTCATGCCCTTCCTCCAAAGTCCCTGCAGATACAAATACAGTAACCTGTCTTAAAGCTCACTGTGCTCTGGAAATAGCATAGACTTTGGAGCAAATGGTCCTAAGTTTAAATCCTAGCTCTGTCACTTAGAAGCTTCTATGTTTTATTTTTTCCCTTTTATCACCACAAGGTAGGGAGAATGAAAATAATACAGAGGAGTCGGCAGGTTTTGACAGTAACCTTCAGGATGGTCCCCGATAGTTTTCACCTTCTGGTGTTTGTGTTCTGTGATCTTCTACCACTGAAACAGGTTTAGTCTTCTGTGACCAAGAGAGCATGGAGGAGGTGATGATATGTGACTTTTGAAGAAAAATAAGAAAGGGCATGACAGTTTCTTCCTTTTCTCTGGAAGCAGCACTGGGTCAGGAGGACATTCAAGCAGCCTTATGAAAAAGTCCAAATGGAAGGAACTTTGGATCTTCCCACCAGCATCCTTTACCCTGTGAGTGGGTCATGTTGGAAAAGGATCCTCCAGTCCCAGCCGAGCCTTCAGATGTCTGCAGCCCCATCTCAAGAGAGACCCTAAGCTAGAAATACCCAGCCATGAGCTGCTAAACTCGTGATCCACAGAAACTGTGGGAGATAATATTCAGTATTGCTTTAAAGCCACTGAGTTTTGGGCTTGCTTGTTATGTGGCAAACCATAATTAACACATGCGTGGTAGGTCCAGATGTTTGTTTCATACTCCTCCACTAAGAACCTGAAACAAGCTCTTTACCTTCCTAAGCATGTCATTTCCTCACCACAGTGCTAAAGCAATTACTCTGGGCTATGTTGTACTATCTCCTTTATAAAGAGGTCCTTTCAGGGGTGCTTAAGTGGCTCAGTCGGTGAAGTGTCTGACTCTTAATTTTGCCTCAGATCATGATCTCAGGGTCCTGAGATTGAGCCCCGTGTCAGGCTCCATGCTGGACATGGAGTCTGCTTAAGATTCTCTCTCTTTGGTGAAGTAAACACCTGCCTTCAGCTCAGATCATGATCTCAGGGTCCCGGGATCCATCCTGTATCCGGCTTCCTCCTCAGCAGGGAGTCTGCTTCTCCCTTTTTCTCTCCCTCTGCCCCACCCAGCTGTTCATTTTCTCTCTCTCAAATAAATAAATAAAATCTAAAAAAAAGTTATAAACAGGCCATTTGCCAGTTATCAGCAAAATGAAAAATTTGAACGTGAATAAAATCATTTTGCCCTTTTAGTCCGGTGAACATTTGAGAAGTCCAGTGCAGGTTGAGTTTTGGGTAGACAAATTCTCCCGTGTTTACCGCTGCTGAGAATGTGAAATATAATCCTCCCGAAGGATAACTGGAAACATGTATTTTAAAAGACTTGATTAAAAAAAAAAAAATATATATATATATATTTAAATAAATGTCTTTATAGTGTTTGCAAATTTTGACCCTGTAGTTCCATTGCTGGAAGTTTATGCCAATAAATATAGGAAAATGGGCAAGTCATGGTGTATCCATATGGCATCCGTACAGTAGAAAATTGGGGGCTGTTTAATAATGAGAATGTTTTTTTTTTCCTACATGTTAACCTAAAAAAGAATTTAAGGTATCATACAGAGTGTAATGCAGGAAGGTATATATTAAATTGTGAACAGTGGTGGAGTGTCTGGGTGGCTCAGCTGGTTAAGCGTCCAACTCTTGATCTGAACTCAGGTCTCAATTCAGGGTCCTGAGTTCAAGCCCTGCATTGGGTTACACCCTGGGCATGGAGCCTCCTTTAAAAAAGAAAGGTTACTAGTAGTTATTTCTGAATAATGGGAATAAAACTAATTTTGGTGGTGGTGGTGGTGGTTGTTTTTTTTTTCCAGTCTTATATATTTTACCATTTTCTATAATTGGCATTTATTGCTTTTGCAATTTAAAAATTATTTAATACTTTCCCATTGCCTAGAGCTGTCTATCTTCATGCCACACATCCATCTACATAAAAAAATACTTTCACACATTGATAGAATGAATGCTCTAGAGATAGTGCCAGCAGAATTTAATGAAAATAAAATCTGAAGGATGATTATGACAACTGCTACTGTAAGCCAGGACGTAAGCAAACATCCAGGGTGCGGATCATTTCATATGATGGTAGCATGTCTGAGATTGCTAGAAACTGCTGCTTGTGGCTTTCTGGCCTTCCAGAAAAACTGTCATTTCAACATTTACGAGCCCCCCCCCCCTTTTCACAAACAAATCATGCTACGCACATTTCCGCATCTGTACGCTACCTTTAAAGTTCCCTACAATTTAGAATACAAGCTGAAAATCTCTTTCAGTACAGACGTGTGCAGTCAGTAGTGGTTTCTCAATTTATAGAAATAATAGATTTAGTACTTAAAACGTACCTCTGGGTTAGGAAGAAGGTTTTAGTCAGTAGTAATAGGAAAGAGCTATCCTTTCATGGTATTGAAATGTAATCTTTTGAGAGTCGCTCCATCTTCTGGACACACTCATATGCACACACGTGAAATCTCCCGCCTGATTTCCGACACCCAATAGGTGATCAATACATATTAGTTAAGAAAGGGAGGGAGCGGAGTCAGCGATGTCATGCAGACGCTGTAAATATATTTTACCCAGAATGGAATGCAGCCCCTTACCTGTCCCTCCGCGTCCTGTCCCATCCTGGGGTGTTCTAATCTCCTTCAGACAACTTCCTTCCCACTGTTAATGAGTGGTTTTATTTATTTTTTTTCCAAAAAGATTTTATATATTTATTGGAGAGAGTGAGAGCACCCGCAGGAAGGAGAGGGAGAAGCAGACTTCCTGCTGAGCACGGGTCCCTAATCGGGACTTCATCTTGCAGCCCTGGGATCATGACCCGAGCTGAAGGCAGACATTTAACGGACTGAGCCAACCAGGGGCCCCTTAAAGAATGACTTTAAACACCCAAATGGAAATAACCCTATTCTGGGATTTGTTTTGCCACTTAGAAGTCACACGTGACCTTGGGCCCCTCCTCTACATTTTTGAGGCTTACTTTCTACTCCTGAAGAAGAGACAAAATAATTCTGCACTTTCCTCCCTCACAGGGTGATCACCGAGATGGAAGATAGCACAAGGGAAATGCTTTGTGCTATAAACCTTGCACCACTCGCCATGGTCTTTTTTTTTTTTTTTTTTAAATGGTGCGAGATCTGCGTGACCCACCCCTCTTGTGCCTCCATCTGTCTATAAAGTTTTTGCTCAAAAATGGGCTGGAATCGATGTTCATTCCAAATCTGGGAGGATGGATGGTAGGCTCCACGATTCAGCCCGGGCTGCCCACCCAGGATCTTTAAACGCCTCCTCCTCTCCTCTCTCCTGCCCTTCGCAGATGTCCTCGGCTGCCTTGAAGCGGCAGACAATGGACCGTCCATCATTCAAGAAGCTGCTCCTTGTCCGAGCGGGCACCTCGTGGGTCTGTTTGGTTAGAAGCATTGTTCGGGTTTGATTTGATTGCTATCCAAACAACAAGCTCCCCAATGAAGAGCAAGAGACGCTAGTCGCTAAGCATTTGAGCAAGCAAGGCATTATCTAGTACACTGCCCTTCCTATTTGCCATAAGAGCCTGAAGGGCCACTCAAGGAAGAGAATAGGGAGTTCTCTTGACACAGTGAATCAAGTCCAAACCAAACAAATTCCTCCCTTGGCGAGGCCTAGAGGCTGACATGTTGTCTTCGATGTGAGCCGATGGTGAGGAGCCCCTTGGGCTCCGTCCTGCAGAAATCGCTGGTTTCCTTTTCACCTGGCCTGCCTTTTCCTAAATGGCATGGTGTCCATTTTTATCTATTTGCAGACTTGTATCCCTTGTGCTCCTAAAGACAAACAGGAGGATCAAAATGTATCACCCAGGAAAAATAAAATAAACAAATTTTTTTAAAAAATGCATCACCCAGAGAAAAACTACATTAGCCTCTGTGGGCTTCTGTGTGTGTGTGTGTGTGTGTGTGTGTGTAAATCAGTGTTTTAGGATGCATTTTGAGCTTGTCACCCAGCTCTTCTTTGAACTCCAAAGAGTCCTCTGCCCTATTTATAAGAGGGTTTTCAAACCCTTTAAAACCAGTTCATACCATCAGGAATGGAAATGGTTTCCAAATTTTCACCCGGCAAACTACCCTACAGTCAACATTCTAGTAGCACAGTATTGATCTGTGCTATGTGGTAATGATTAAATTTCCTGCGGTGGAATTACTGGGTTGGCATAAAAATATTTCATAAAGACTTTTGAAATATTTGTCAAGCCGCCCTTCAGATAAGTTGTTCCAATTTTTACCCCACCAGCCTTAGATGTATTCTTTACAGTATTATAATATTTAATCTATGTGTCAACTGATGGGCTAAATGAAATCTCAGGGTTTATACCCATGTCTTTGATTACCAGTGAAAGGTAACATCTTTTCACTTACTGGTCTTTTTGAGTCTGGTGTATGTGTGTGATTATTGCAAATGTATGTATACAATATTGCAATATATTTGTTGCATGTTCATATACTTTTATATATATATACTTAAGTACATATTGCATATATATACAATTGCATATATATATACAATAATCACACACTATATATTTAGAGATACTGGCTCAATTTTACTGGGTGTCTTATAATTTATTTGTAAGGAGTTCTAGCATATTAATATTAATTATATTAGCTCAATGTTTAACTATGTCACCAATATATTCAACATGTCATTTGTCTTCATTTGGTTTATTTATTATCATTATTATTTTTAACCTTGTCAAATAATTGTCTTTTTTGTTAGTTCTACCGAGGGCCCAAGCCTCTGTTTTGGAGGAGGTGCCAAATGTTCAAGGAGGCCATGGACCACTTGGAGAGAGTCTCGTGGTTGACACGTGGCTTTGTAACGCTTCCTCTCAGGCCTACAGCTGTCTCTGAACAGTATTGATCTGCAGAGGAAAGGAGGGCTCTAGACAGAGTTATCCCGATTCTCCCACTAGCTGCCAAGACTCGCACCTCCAAATTAGAAGGTGTTACTGGCCTTCTGCCAGGATTTTCTCTGCTTATTTCCCAAGACACTACACGTCTTTCTCATGAAAAAGAATTATGACTTAGCTTTGGTGAATTCATTAAATCTGGACTTATCTGCACTGTGCTTTATGGGGAATTCCTCAAAGTTTGAGGCATATCACACCTTACTAGGCTCTGTGTTATTTAGCCGACCTTGAACTGTGTCACACAGGTGTTATCAGTACCTCTTCTCATGTGTCTGTCCCCCCTGGAATGTTGTTTGGTTCCATTATAAATGCATGTTTCTCCCATTGTCTTCTGCCTTTGTATATGGCTAATGTACGGGATGTGTATTTCTTTTAAGTAGGCTCCACGCCCAGTGCAGAGCCCAAATGGGGCTTCAATTCATGACTTGGAGATCTAGACCTGGGCTGAGATCGAGAGTCAGATGCTTAAACCGACTGAGCCACCCAGGTACCCCAACATTTTGGGATTTTTTATAGGAAATTTTATTCTAGCATTTTTCCACGTGGCCCTTGAATTACCAGGAGAGACAATTAAATCATGTGAAAGTAGGACATTTTTCTCCTTTCCCAATATTTACACATTTTATTTTTCCTGTGTAATTGCATTTGTTGGGATTTTCGGAACCATGTTAAATAATGGTTACAATGGTGGAACTGATGAACTCCCAAGTTTTGGAAGGAATGTCTCTAGTATTTCAGTGCTGAGTAAAAATCCTGTTTTGCATTTTCTTTGTCAACCTGGGGATGTTACTAACATTAGGGGGTAGAAGCCAAGGGTGTGTGTTTAGTACCTCAATGTATTAAATTATTATAAATGTAAGTTTGGCCAAATATCTCAATAGATGATTGTAAGTAACCAGTTTTCCTCCTCCTCCTCGTCCTCATCCTTCTTCTTCTTTTCTTTAGGCTTTTTTCTTTTGACTTATAAAAGTAAAAGATAATATTTGTACATTTTCTTATACTGAGCCATCTCAGCACTCCTAGTCAAGATGTACTATTCCTTTAAACACTACTGTATCTGATTCTCCAGCTGCTTTGGGAATATGTTTTATACTATGCCACATGCAAATTTGATTGCTGCATTTTTAAAAAATTCTCCCTCAAATATCCCCCCTACGAGTAGCATGCCTAAGTCTGGACTGAAGTCATCATGTTACTTAAACAAATCTCTCAAGACAGGTTTTAGAAAACCCAGTGACCAGACGATTTTTGAATTAAAAACCTCACAACACATTTCAATAGACAGAGGAAAAGACTTTGCCATAAAGCTCCTTCATAAAAAAAAAAAAAAAAAAGAATGAGCAGACTAGGAATAGAAGGTAACTTCTTTATCTGGTAAGGAGAATTTATCAAAAAATCCACAGCTAACATCATACTTAATAGTGAAAGACTGAATGCTTTCTCCAAGGATCAGAAAAGGTCAAGAATGGCTACTCTCACGGCTTCTATTTAGCATTATACTGGATAAGCTGTCCAGGGCAATTAGGCAAGAAAGTGAAATAAAAAGCATGCAAATTGGAAAGGAAGAATTAAAATTTTTCTCTATCTGTGCTTGAAAAATATAAAAATGTAGAAAAACCTAGGAAATTTACTAAATAACTACTAGGAATTATTCCAACCCCATCCCCCGCTTTCCTTGTGAGCACCTTTAGCCCATCCAGCTTTGATGGAAAAGCTGTACTCTTATTCTCCTTTTCATGAATTAACTGACATAATAAAGACTTGCCTGCATGGCTAAGAGCATTTTTCCCATCCCTCCCCCGCTCCTTCTCTATCTCTTTGCTTCACAGTCTCTCTCTCCTTCTCTCTGTTTCTGTCTTTCTTTGTCGTTAACTGCAATGAATTTATATAGATTTTGATCCAGGCTTTTGACACTCTGGGTCCCAGACCCAATAATTGCCCCAAGGTTAATGCAAGGCACTTGAAAAAAGAATTATTTGTATATTTGAGAGAGAGAGAGAGAATGCGGGGATGAGGCGGTAAGGGGAGGGAGCTTCTTAGACAGACTTCCCACTGAGTGTGGAGCCTATTTTGGGGCTCGATCTCATGACCCTGAATAAATGATCTGAGCTGAAACTGTGAGTCAGATACTTAACTGACTGAGCCACCCAGGCACCCCTAATGCAATGTACTTATAAATAATTTGTTTCTTTATCTTACCAACTGGAATTCATGAAACTTAATGTGGAGTTAATAGTTTAGGGTTAAAGTTTAGGGTTAGTAATAGTTTAGGGTTAAAGTCCTGGTTGCTTTGTGTTGGAAGAAACTTAAAATTAGCTTTATAACTGGATTTTTTTTTTTTTTTTAACCATTCGACCTCTCTAAACGTATTTAAACATCTCCTAGGCTTTCGATAAAGGCCAAAAATTTCCATGTGGTCCACAAGTCTCACCTGAGTGAAATCACCTGTCTTGCCTTTCCTTGATCCTTGCTTTCTCCCTCTGTACCAGCAATGCATCCACAGTGTCTTCTAACTGAGGAAACATGACATGTTCCTTCTAAATGCAGGAGTCCCTTTACCTGGACCTCTCCATCCTCCTCACTTACACTTCTTCCCTAGAAACCCCACTTCCCCAAGATCTCTAACTTCAGGGGTACATTGCATTTGACCCAATGTTTGTGTCCCCATGAAATTCGTAAGCCGAATCCTGATGCTCACGGCGCAGGTATGCGGAGGTGGGAACGTGAGCGGAGCGGCCTCATGAATGGGACCAGTGTCCTTCTGAAAGAGAGCTCAGAGGACTCTTTTGCCCTTTCCACCATGTGAGGACACAGTAGAAAGATGGCTATGGATGAACCAGAAAGCAGGCCATCACCAGACACAGAATCTTCCAGCACATTGATTTGGGGCTTCCCGGACTCCAGAATGGTAAGAAAAAGATTTCTGGTTTATAAGCCATCCAGCCTCTGGTATTCTGTTATAGCAACCTGAATAACACGGTCTTTCTCTCCTTTGCCCGATGGGGTCCATTCTCCCTTGTCTCTGCCTGCACAACACCTTGCACTGCCCCTGGAGATGTTGTTCATTTCTTCTTGCTAATTTGTGTGATTGTTCGGTCCATATCAACATGACATCTGCTTCTGTATCTCTAAATCTTAGAAAATCCCTCATTCATACAGCGCCCCCCCCCCCCATATTTGTGGAAAGCATCAACCAAGGCCATTTTACAATGTAAGAAACTTAATCTTTTGCATGTTAAATTTTGGGCATCTGGAATTGTGGAAATAAAACAAATTTGAGTACTTTCTTTTTTTTTTTTTTTTTAAGATTTTATTTATTCATTTAACAGGCAGAGATCACAAGTAGGTGGAGAGGCAGGCAGAGAGAGAGGGGGGGGAGGAAGCAGGCTCCCTGCTGAGCAGAGAGCCTGATGTGGGGCTTGATCCCAGGACCCTGGGACCACGACCTGAGCCAAAGGCAGAGGCTTTAACCCACTGAGCCACCCAGGTGCCCCGAGTACTTTCAATTAATAATTCGACTCTTTGGGGCTTTTGTTTGTTATTTATTGCTTTAACCCATATAAGGAGAAAGAGCTGTCGTGAGCAATATTTTCTTGAATTTACAAATATCTCCGTGAGTATTTTGTCCGTGGATCATTTACTCAGTGACCAGAGAGTGTGATGTATTGCTGACCTACATCGGTGTTTTTCAAATACTCATTTCTTTTAAGGAGTCTCAGGACGTACTAAAAACGTCCGGTTTTTCATTTTGACTCCTGGATTCTCAGACATTTTTATTCTTGATTTTGCATTTGACAAATGTATGTTTATCAAAAAAGATACACATAACTCTTTCGCACCTCAGAAACAAAACTGTTGGGGCACCTGGGTGTCTCAGTGGGTTGAGCCTCTGCCTTCAGCTCAGGTCATGATCCCAGGGTCCTGGAATAGAGCCCTGCATCAGGCTCTCTGCTCCCCAGGAAGCCTGCTTCGCCTCTCTCTCTGCCTGCTTCTCTGCCTACTTGTGATCTCTCTCTCTCTCTCTGTCAAATACATAAATAAAATCTTCAAAAAAAAAAAAAAAAAGCATTGGGGCGCCTGGGTGACTCAGTGGGTTAAGCCTCTGCCTTCAGCTCAGGTCATGATCTCTGGATCCTAGGATCGAGCCCCGCGTTGGGCTCTCTGATCAGCAGGGAGCCTGCTCCCCACCCCCACTCCCCGCCGCCTGCTCTCTGCCTCCTTGTGATCTCCCTCTCAGTCATAAATAAAATCTTAAAAAAAAAAGAAAGAAAAAAAAAACTGTTGGCAGAACCCAAATGAAGGGGAAAGGAAAAGGAAGCTACTTATTATTATTATTATTATTATTATTATTATTATTATTTAGGAAGATACTTAAAGGGAAATTTCAGATGCAGCTATAATATCCATAAAGCTGGAAGCCAAAATCCCTATTGCTGATTCTTGGACAGTCTGGTTTAAGGCTTTCCACTTAAAATAATTATGTGTACCATTTATTTATTTATTTATTTATTTATTTATTTTTGTTAAGCACTCTGTGGCACTTACAGTAAATATTTGTCATAAGATTTTATGAAAAGATAGATAAAGAAAGCCTGTTCCTCTTCGCCAGCTCTGCAGTAAGTAATCCTCCACCAGCCAAAGCCACAGATGGGAGAAAACCATAAACCATCACTCTGGTTTCATACACCATAAACGAGAAAATGCATGTGACAGCAAGTGCTTGGTGTTGGCACATAGTTGGCACCCTGGGTTTATTCATTCACTTCTTCAGTCCGCTGGAGAGGAGAGTTAACATAGATTTAGATCTTTATGCAAAGCCCCAGATTCTCTTCCAGAATTTAAGTCTATACACCTTCGCCTTTGCCGTGTCTGCCCCACGTCAACATCCATGTACCAAATGCTTTCCCTTCCCACTATACTTATTAGTTTTTAAATATTTTATTTATTTATTTGAGAAAAAGAGAGAGACAGAGAGCATGAGCAGGGGGAGCAGCAGGCAGAGGGAAAGGGAGAAGCAAGCTTCCTGTTGAGCAGGGAGTCTGATGTGGGGCTCCATCTCAGGACCCAGGAATCATGACCTGAGTCTAAGGCAGATGCTTAACCGACTGAGCCATCCAGGTGCCCCCCGCCCCCCACCATTATACCTATTATTCTCATTATAACACAATAATGCACTGTCAGCAATCATACATTCGTCCAATAGTAGCCTTTAGTCTTCAAGACACACACCAGCCTCAGGTGAGCTCTGACGGGAGTGCTTTTTGAAGAAATGCCTATGCTCAGTTGTCAGCAGAAACCTTCCCCTCTGTGGCTCCCTGCTCTAACCAAATGGCAGGCGGGACCTGAGGTCTGACTATCTCAGTGCTCCAATAAAAAGGATAATAAAATGAATGTTTGGTGAGAAAAATGCTTTTATGGCAAGTTGTGTAATTCAAACTTTTTGGTGGTGCTTTCACGTCAGATTTTTACGACAGGGTCGTTAAATCGTTGGCTCGATGTTTTAAAGGTCTGGGGAATTTAAAGGCAGAAAGTATACTCTTTGTAGTCGTTTCGGTCCGGAGAAGGAGGCAGGCGAAGAGGATACTTAGGGTTTGGGTTGCTTGCTGCAAGGCTTCTGGGCTTCTTTCTCTAGGTCGTCTCCCCTCTGTGATGGGTGGTACTTTAAGCAAAAGAGGAAGAAAGTAGAAGAGCTTCCAAGGAGCTGTTGGTTTTCCAAGAGAGGGGCAAGTTAGTCCTGCATTCTCCACACCCCACAAGGTCTTCTGTGGCCATAAATCTGAGACAAAAGACCAGGCCATTGCCTTTGAACAGAAGGAATCCCATCCTGATGACATGAATCTACAAGCTTCACTGTTTGATGTCCAAACCAACTGAGCTTCTCCTGACCACTGCTCCTTTTTGAATGAGGAGCTCAAACGGCCACATCTTGGTCCCTCCTAGAACCTTCTGGACAATAGGAAAGAGACACTTCCAGGGTGTTTGACTGCACTGCCCTCAGGAAACAATGCGCATAAAAGCCATCTGGGTACGAATATCCATGAGAAAAGTTGTGAAGACCACATCTACCATCCCTTCTGAATTATCATTACCCAGAATGTCAATTCTGGATTAAAGAAAGAAAGAAAAAATACTGGTCTTTAAAATAAAAAGAAATTTTTGATCATGCACTAGCATGCGACAACGAGCATTTTTCATTGTACCGTATTTCTGTTATCTCTCGCTTCAGTAAGCTGGTGTAACTATAGAATTATTGGTTGCTGCTCCTTGCACTAGGTAATTCCAGCTTAGAACACAAAGAATGGCACACCATTTTCAGAGATTTTAGAAAGTCCTGCTTTTAGAAAAGTAGGACTAACACTTTAAGTTAATTATCCCCAAGTGGAGAGATTGATCCTCTCATGGGAGACACAGATAAGCATTTGCAATACTCCTGGTTTGGGTTAAGAATACAGCAGGAGCCTAGGGTCCAGAGAAGATCTGAGCAAAAGGGAAATAAAACACACACCCCTGAGCATGGAATATTGCATCCAGATCAGTCAGGATCTAATTTCATCTGTGTGTTTCATGTATAAATCTCTGGATGAAGAGAAGAGTCTGAAATTCTATTATTCTTTCCCTTTAACAATGTATATTCTTTTGCCTTTGTAATGACTATGTGGATGGATCATAAAATTTGGATTACTAGATCCAAGCATATATACATTTTAAAGTTTTGCCTACCTTTCCAAAGTAGTTTCACAATTTTATACTCTCCCTTGGCAGAGTACATCTGTACTTGCTTCTGTCACCACCAACTATACGTATGTGTGTGTATATTAATATAATATAATATAATATAATATAATATAATATAAACATATAATATGCATGTTATATGTGTCACATAATATATAATAAGTATTTAATATAATATATGTATATTGATATATGCATACATATATGTGATGTATATGAAATATACAATATATTGCATACACATAATATGCATGTAATGCATATGTACATATAACATGCTACATACAATACAATATAATATAGTATGTGTTTATAATCTACATATGTAGATATATACATATGTAGATACAGACATACACATATATCTACATATGAGATATATGTATATATATGTATATATAGCTACATGTAGATATATATGTATGTATATGACATAATATGTATGCATAACACATAGATATATTTTTGGATTTGTACTTCTTTGATAAGGAGCAATGGTAAATATATGAATATATTTTCACACATCTTCCCATTGGGAGACTACATCTTTGCTTGTTTTAATTTTAGTAGTATTTACTAAGACAATTAATACTTGATTGTATACCATAATGGTAAATATCTTTATTTCAATATTCAGAGCAGAAAGAGTGTAGGGCTGTGAGGGAGTTGGTGGGACAGGGCCATAGTGCTTGAATGTCTGCTAATATCTACCTAACAATAGGGCAACAGGACAGCCAAAGCAAAAGTCCGCAGACAACATTTAGCAGAACTAAGTGACAAAGTACCCTCACGAAGCCCAAAACACAAGTAAGTACAAACCATGGACAAATCCAAGACCACAGTCTATGGTGTCTCTTCATAAAAGAAAGGGGAGCAACAGGACAGTTCTGAGGGACTTGGGGCAGGAGAACAGGAAGTAGAGACTGTATGCGTTTGCTCAGGATGCCGTAACAAAGTAGGCTATGTGGCTTAAGCAACAGAAATTTATTTTTGTACAGTTCTGTAGGCTAGAAGTCCAAGGCCAAGGTGTCAACAGAGTTGGTTTCTTTGGAATTCTAACTCCTTGGCTTGTGGATGGCCATTTTTTTCCCCAGTGTCTTTCCTTGTTCTTCCTTCTGCGTGTATCTGTGCTCTAATCCCTTCTTATGAGGACACTGGTCACTCTCTTCTTATGAAGGCCCACCCTGATGACCTCATTTTACCCGAATTTCCCCATTAAAGACTCTGTCTCCACATACAATCGTTTTCGGAGGTCCTGGGGTTAGGTCAACATTTGAGTTTCATGGGGACACAATTCAGCTCATAATGGAACACACTGGAAAGCAGTCAGCCAATGTGAACACAGTGGATGAAACTGGGAGGGGTCTTTCCCATTCACAGGGGCCTGAAGGAGGCGGGGCCTGGTGCAGTCAGGTTGCTGTGATCCCTCAACTGACCTATCAGGACAACCTTCCAGGACAGGGTCCTGAACTGAGCAGAGTACTGAAATTTGATTCAAAATTGAGCAGAAAACAGATGAGAGAGAAGAAGGAAATGGACAGTCTCAGTAAAAGTGAGGATATAGAAGAGAAAGAAATTTCCAGCCAACATCTTTTTCAACAATTTACTCTAAATTATTACACAGAAAAGAGAGGAGACGGAGTGCTATAAAGTTAGAAAAGAACCACACCTCTTTCAAATTTTTAGATAAACTAACTTCACATAAAAATCAGTAAGGGAAAGACATCAAGATCAAATCCCACCAAAAAATGTGTTCATCTTTATTGATTTATGTACATACAATAAAATTCGTGCATTTCTCTCTCTCTTTTTAAAGTTTTTATGTATTTACATAATCTCTACACACAACGTGGGGCTTGAACTCAGGAGCCTGAGATTGAGAGTTTCCTGATCAGCTTCCTGTGACTGAGACAGCCAGGCATCCCTAAAATTCATGCATTTTAAGCACACGCCATCAGTTAACTTTGACCAATGCAATCATGTAACCTCCACCCCATTAAGATATAGAGCATTTCTTGTTCTATAGAGACTTTGCATTTAATCTTCCCCAACACCTCTGCTCCAGGCAAACACTCATCTGACTTCAAGCAGTATAGATCAGTTTTGCCTAATCTGGAATTTCATAGAAATGAAATCGTAGAGTAGATAGTCTGTTGCATCCATGTACTTTCACCGAGTATACTGTCCGTGAGACTGATCCATATTGTTGCATGTGTGATACACAGGCTTTATTGCTGAGTCATATTCTATTATATTTATGCTATGTATTCTTTTGTATATATATTCATATTTTTTCATCTTTGCCTGTGTATGTTTTCATTTCTCTTGGACTGAGAGTGTATTTTCTGAGGCATAAGGTAAGTGTGTGTTTAGCTTTATAAGAAGCTATCATGACGTCTTCCATCTTCCATAGTCTCTCACGATGTACTACTATACCCACATTTTATGAGAGTTCCACTTGCTCTATATCCTCAACAATTAAATGTTGTTAGGTTTTTTTTTTAATTTTAATTTTAGCCACTGTATTTAAAGTATGTAGTGTTATCTCATTGTGGTTTTCTTTTCTTTTTTCTTTTCTCTCTTTCTCTCTCTTTTTTTTTTACAGCAAAGCTCCATTTTATTTATTTATTTATTTTTGAAATTTTATTTTATTTTTTCAGTGTTCCAAGATTCACTGTTTATGCACCACACCCAATGCTCCACACAGTATGTACCCTCCTTCATACCCACCACCAGGCCCTCCCAAACCCCTCGCCCCCTCTCAGAGTCCACAGTCTCTCATGGTTCGTCTTCCCATCCGATTTCCACCAGCTCACTTCTCATTTGTATTTCCTTCATGTCGAAAAATGATTAGCATATTTTTGTGTGCTTATTGGTCATCCATATATTTGTATGGTGAAGTGCTTATTAAAGATTTTGGCTATTTTTTTTTTTTTTGCCCACTTTGATTTTTTTTTTTTAAGATTTTATTTATTTATTTGACAGACAGAGATCACAAGTAGACAGAGAGGCAGACAGAGAGAGAGAGAGGGAAGCAGGCTCCCTGCCGAGCAGAGAGCCCGATGCGGGACTCGATCCCAGGACCCTGAGATCATGACCTGAGCTGAAGGCAGCGGCTTAACCCACTGAGCCACCCAGGCACCCCCAACTTTGATTATTTTTATTGAGATGTAATTCACATACCAGAAAATTTACCCTTTTAGAGTATATACAGTTCAGTGTCTTTTAGTACCTTTTAAAGTGCTGCCACCATGGACATCGTCTAATTTCAGAATGTTTTTACCACCTCACAAAGAAAATCCATACCCATTAACTGTTGTATTTGTACCTTCTGTTTTTAATTCCTTTCCTTGTATTTCCTTGTTCTGCTCTTTTCCTTCATTCCTTTGGGTTAACTGAATGCATGTTACTGTTCAGTTGCATTTCTTCTCTTGCCTTCTTAGATACACTTCTTTTGCTTCTTTTTTAGTTACTGACCTAGCGCTAACAGATGCTAGTATCTTAGAATCTATGGAGAAGGAATATTGTAATCCTTTTTCTTTACATTTGACACTTCACACCTCCTACTTTATTCTTTTGCTTCCTCAGTTCATACCAGACTCATCCCACTATTTGCTTTCTGTTCTCACTTCACACATATAATATATGTACAACAGTGTAATTTCACATACTCATGCCCCATCCTTTGTATACTCACCATTAATGTCTTTTATTTCTTTTTTTAAGATTATTTTTTATTTTAGTATTTATTATTTATTATTTTTATTTTTTTAAATTTATTTCTTTATTTTTATTTTTATTATTTAAAATAAAAGATTATTATTTCTTTTTCTTATATTTTCTTTCTTTTCTTTTTTTAAAAAATATTTTATTTATTTACTTGACAGACAGAGATCACAAGTAGGCAGAGAGGCAGGCAGAGAGAGAGGGGGAAGCAGGCTCCCTGCTGAGCAGAGAGTCTGATGCCGGACTTGATTCCAGAACCCTGGGATCATGCCCTGAGCCAAAGGCAGAGGCTTTAACCCACTGAGCCACCCAGATGCCCCAATGTCTTTTATTTCTATAAATATTGTAATTCCCATTCTATACTGTGTTTAGTTTTGTTTTTTTTGTTTTGTTTTGTTTTGTTTTGTTTTGTTTTGTTTTACAGAGAGAAAGCATGAATGGAAGACAGGGCAGAGGGAGAGGGAGAGAGAGAGAATCCTAAGCAGACTCTGTGCTAAGCACAGACCCCAATGTGGGGTTTTATGTGGGGCTAGATCCCAAGACCCTGAGATTATGAACTGAGCCCAAATTAAGAGTTGGATGCTTAAGTGACCGAGGCACCCCTGTAGTGTATTTAATTTTAATCAGTTATATAAGGAAATCATGAGTTAAATGCTATTTTATATTTTCCACTCTGCATCCTTTTCTAGAGACCCAAGTTTCAATCTGCTGTCTCCCTTCAGCCTGAAAGACCTGATGCTAAACCTCTTACAGAACAAGTTTTCTTACAATGATTCTCTTTATAAAAGAGAAAAGTAAAAGTAAAATTCTCAGTTTTTACTTATTTAAAAATATCTTCACTTTAGTATCATTTTGAAAAGTACTTTTATGTACATATAATTTTAGGTTGATAATTATTTTTCTTCAGTATGATAAATCTGTTACACCGTTGTCTTCCAGTCTCTATTGAATTCAGTTAAGAAGTCAGTGATTATTTTTAGCCTTGTCTTTTTGTATATGGAGTATTTTATGCCTCTTTTATTCCCCTATAACTTTCACAATTTTCTCTTTACCTTTGGCTTTCAGTAGTTTGGCTGCAATGAGCCCAGGTGCCATTCTTTTTAGACTTATTGTGTTTGGATTTTGTCAAGTTTCTTGGAGAGGTAAATTTGTGTTTTTCACTATACTTTGAGAAATTTTCGCTGTTTTTTCCTTCAAATATTTTCTTCAATATTCATTTTCTCCCCATCCCCATACCTCTCTCTTCTCCTTTAAGATCTAATTGTGCTTATATCAAACTATTCTCTACTGTCCCTATTTGCTGAAGCTTCTCTGCTTTCCATAATTTTTTCTCTGTGTTTCAGATTGGATAATTTCTTGTGTTCTTCCTTCCAGTTTACTGTCATTTTGCCATTGCTAATGCACTACTAACTACTAATTCCATCTAGTACATTAATTTTTTTTCTTTTTTTTTTTTTACTTTTCAGTTCCAAAATTTCCATGTGGTTCTTATGGTTTTCATAGTTTCCATTTTTATTTTTGGTATTCCCTATTTTTTCACTCCCTGAGATCATATTTTTCTTTAAATTTTTTCAAATATATATTTGTTTTTATTATTTTTTGAACAGATTTTCTCAATTATGTTTATATTTTATGAATCATGATTTTTTAAATGAAATTCTGGGCATTATGGATCATACAAGTACTCAGAAAATTCAGTTGAGACTCTAAATTCCATTATTGCCCTCTGTAAAGTATTCCTTTTTGTCCCAGAAAGTGAGTAAATTTCCAGTTGATCACTTTGTACTTGTAGGCTTTCCAAGAACCTGTAATTTATCAGGACCAGTCATCAGATTCTGCCTGTTTGGGCTTAGTTGTAGGCTTTGTTAGGGTGGATCTAGAGTAAGTTTTATCAATTTTTATTCTTAAGGCACAGTGTTTTGTAGTGTTTCAGCTGGATATCAGGGTATTAGTGAATTGTTAAAGAGATCACTACTAAAGCCATAATTCTCACATCCCTTGGCACTGTTCTCTTCCCAACATTGCTTGACCCCTAAAGTCTGTTCTTTCTCAGCCACACAAACAGCTGCTACCTGTTAAGCCCTGGATGGACTCACCATCATCTCTGCAGTATATTAACCAGCAACAGACTCACAAGAGATCTCTCTACACAGACTTCTGGGGCTGACTCTCTATGGAGCTTCTTCCCCTCTATTGTTCTGTCCCACAGACTCCAGTCCCTGTAGCTGCTCTGAAATCTGATGTCTTCCTTGTCAGCTCAGAAAAGAATACTAGATCCTGCTCAAAATCCAGCTCTCTATGCTTTACTTGGGAAATTCTCCCAAGGAAGAAAGCTTATCCTGAGACTTATTCTGTGAGTTATTCTTTCCTCATCAAGTGCCTCTTCTTCACAGACTCCAGACAGTTGCCTCATATATTTTGTAATTTTATAGTTGTTCAATTGTAGGAGGATGAGTCCAGTACTAGCTATTAAACTGTGTCTGGAAGCAGAAACTATCCCACAAAAATTTATTATTAGATAAAAGGTAATGAGGAACCTAATAATATCTCCACAGACAATGAAAATTTGCCAAAGGCATGCCATAGAACATATCAAAACTGTAAAAGCTCCTTTTAAAAGAATAAAAGGTATTAAAGTGTACCATACATGATCGTGAAAGAACAAGATAAGTCAGAGTCAGAAATTCAGAAATGAAGTGCCAAAGCTCAGACAAGATTTATAAAAATGTATACATTTTTAACAAATAGAAATCAAAAATTAAAATAGTGGAAACAGAGGGAGAATACATGGGCAAAAAATAACACACTAAGAGAAACAGAAGGGGAAAAGAAAGAAATTTTTAAAAATCAAAAACTCAGTGGAAAAAAAATCAGAAATAGAATGTATTTGGGCAAATATAATAGAACTATTTTTCTTCTCTTGAGTTCTTTCAAATATTTTTGGCAGCTAATAGTAAAAATTATAACATTAGGTGATGGAGTTTTCAATGAATGATGTAATACATATGAGAACTATAACTCAAAGATGGGGAGAGCATATGGGGTGGTAAAATTTCTGTACTACATTTGAAGTGGTAAAATACTGATTCTTAATAGATTATGACATGTATATTTTCATCCAACGAATAACTGATAAAAAAAGAGAGATAGATGGCAGATTGATAGATAACTATGCTAAATAAAAGATTAATTAGAAGGGGATATTTTAAAAGGTTCAAATATTATTTAAAAAGAAAGGAAAGAGGAAACAAAGAATATAAATGAAAACAAATAATAAAATAGTACACCTAAATACAATTATATAAATGGTTACATTAAATGTAAATGGTCTAAACATACCTACTTCAGACAGATGTTGTCAGAATATATTTAAAAAGAAAACTGATACAACTACATTCTGTCTACAAGAAACTCTATTTAATATAATGTTACACATACATTGAAATAAAAGAATTAAAAGCATGGTTATATACATGCCATAAAAACACAAATCAAAGGAGAGCTGGAGTGGTTATGTTAATGTAGGACAAAGTATACTCTAGAGCAAAGAAAACTAGCAGGGAAAAAGAGTGATATTGTGTTAATAATAGGAATCAATTTATAAAAAAAAATATAGCAAGCTTAAATATATATGTACACAACAAGAGAATTTAAGATATACATGAAGCAAAACTGATGAAACTGGAAGGAGAAATAAACAAATCCAAAATTAACACTGGAAATTAACATTCCTTTCTCACTAAAATACAGGGCTAGTGGGTAAAAAAGCAACAAGAATATTAAAGGACTAACAACACCATCATCAGATGAGAATTAATTGACAATTTATAGACTTTTCTATTCAATAACAGCAGAATATACTTTTTTTCCAGTATGCAGAGAACATTCACCTGGCTAGACCATACCCTGGGTTATTAAACAAAAGTTAACCAATTTTAAATATGCATAGCATAATCCCTGAATACAATGGAATTAAGCTAGAAATTAGTAAGAGAAAGATAAGGGGGAAATACCTAAGCACTTGGATATTAAACAGCACATTTCCACATAATATGTTGGTCAAAAAGAAGTTTCAGGGCAACGTTAGAAAAAGTCACTAGCTGAAGAAAAAAAGGAAAGAAAAGGAAACCCAACACATCAAAATTTGTAGGCTGCAGCTAAAAAGTGTTTTACTTGGAAATAATAGCATTAAATGCTTATATCAGAAAAAAAGAATGGTCTCAAAACAACAATTTAAGCTTTCATTTTTTAAAAGATTTTATTTATTTATTTGACAGACAGAGATCACAGGTAGGCAGAGAGGCAGGTAGAGAGAGAGAGAGGTGGAAGCAGGCTCCCTGCTGAGCAGAGAGCTAAATGTGGGGCTTGATCCCATTATCTTGGGATCACAAACCGAGCCAAGGTGGAGGCTTTAATCCACTGAGCCACCCAGGTGCCCCTAAGCTTTCATCTTAAGAAACTGAAAAAGAAGAGCAAAATCCATCATAAGGAAGCAAAAATAAGGAAATAATAAAAGTAAATCATGGGAAAGATAAAAGTGGTTTTAAGAGGAAGGGACAAATATTGAAGAAAAGCAAAGAGGATCCAATATACGCTAATAGGAGTTCCCAAAGGAGGGAGGAATCAAAACAAAGATACAATCAAATACTAAAAAGTATAAATCAAGAAAACTTTCATGAAATTAAGTAAAAAAATTAAGATATATATTGTAAGAACATATTTAGTATTCAGGAATATTGACCTAAAAATGGCCAAAAAAACCAAGACATATTCTAATAAAATTACTACTCTTTTTTTTTTTTTAAGATTTTATTTGTTTATTTTACAGAGACACAGCAAGAGAGGGAACACAAGCAGGGGAAGTGAGAGGGAGAACCAGGCATCCCGCTGAGCAGGGAAGCTGATCCAGGGCTTGATCCCAGGACTCTGGGATTGTGACCTGAGCCAAAGGCAGACATTTATCAACTGGGTCACCCAGGTACCCCTAAAATTACTATTTTTTATAAAAATACAGTCACCTTTCCTTGAAATGTTAAACAGTTACCATATGACCCAGCAATTTTACTCATAGTTATATGTCCAAAGAATTGAAAATAGGTATACAACCAGATATTTGTATGTGAGTATTCATGTCAGCACTATTATATCTTGTCACCCCAAAGGAAAACTTCATACCCAATAAGTAGTCACCCCTCATTTCCCCTCTCCCCTTCCCATGGCAATTCCTAGTCTCCACTGTGTCTCTATGGATTGACCTATGATAGATACTTTGTATAAATGCAATCATATAATACCTGATGTTTTGTGCCTGGTTTCTTTCATTTGGTGTAATGCTTTTTATATTCATCATGCTGTAACATGTATCAGTACTCCACTCCTTTTGATAGCCAAAAAACACTCCACTGTATGTATATAACACAATTTGTGAGTCTCTTCACTCATTAATGAACATGGGATTGTTTCCACCTTTTGCTGTTGTTAATAATTCTGACATGAATACTTTGTCAAATAAATAAATAAAATCTTTTTTAAAAAGGATAATTAATTATAATATTATAACTATAATATTAGTATTGTTATTCTGTGTTATTGTGAGACTGATGTCTCTGTGGAGTGTAATCAGGTAAATGAATCATTCAGGGATATTCTGGTTCCACCATTCCCTGTGTCCTTAAGAATGATGTTTCTCAGGGATGCCTGGGTGGTTTAGTTGGTTAAGTGTCTGCTTTCAGCTCAGGTCACGATCCCAGGGTCCTGGAATGGAGTCCCACATTGGGCTCCCTGCTCCACGAGGAGTCTACTTCTCCCTCTCCCTCCTTTTCCCCTGCTCCTGTTCTCTTTCTCAAATAAGTAAATAAAATCTTAAAATAAAAAGGAAAATTGTAAGTAAAAGACAGGAATGAAGGGGGAAGCTTGTAGTGTAAAGAAGATTTTAAAGACACATATCTTTTAATGAGAAAACTATGAAGTAACCAATATAAAAACCAGAATAGGAGTTACTTTATGGGGAAGAAGGAGGAGCTTGAGATTAGGAAGGGGCATATAGAGAGGCCTGGAGAATGGGTGGCAAAGTTCTATTTCTCTACCTGGATGATGGTTATAAGGGTGTTCACTTTATAGTAACTTATTAAGCTATATATGAGTGTGGTTTTTGGCATTCATGCTTTATTTTTACAATAAAAGGGGGAAACAATCTATCTTTCTGTTTCCCTTTGTGCACTCTGTTGGCTATGGCTTACTTTGAGAGATCTTTCCAAGCACAAGATTTTATAAATATTTACCCATGTACTTTTCTGAATGCTTTATGTAACTAGCTTTCTGTTTCAATTATTAATCTGTCTACAATTGCTGTTTAGTGTAGGACATAATGTAGGGATTTCATTTTGCCATACTTTCGTTTTCCTTAGTGTTTCAAACTGGTTTTTCCTATTGAAAAAGTAATGCATGCACATGGGGAAAAGCCACACATGGGAAACAAAAGAAAAGGACTCTTCCTTCCATCCATAGTTCCAACCCCCATCAAATGCAACCACTATTAATAGTTTTTAGTTATTGTTGTTGCTGTTCTGTTATGTATCTGCAGTAGACAACATACATTTTCCAGGCAGCATCTGTAATAATTTTGCTTTGCAGAAACCACCATGCTGTTAGCTTTATGAAGTCTATACCATTTGTGTGAATTTGACCTCAACCCTGAGTTGAAATATTTCCCTAGTCACATAAATTGAAACAGAGATGGAAATAGGATACAAGTTGAGCCAACAAGAGCCATCAAAACTCAGTTTTCGGGATTTTTATTTCCACTACTAAGCTATGAAACACCTTTAAATTTGGTATTGTCAGTATGTTGTCCAGAGCTGCTGAAGACCACAACACAGAGAGTCCAAGAATAAACCCAGCAAGGAGAATGAAGAGCCAAGATGTGGAGAAAATGGGAGCCTGACAATGAATCCCTTGGTTGAAAATCTAGATTGAGTTTTCTGTCACTTCCAACCAGAAAAAACCTAGTTGATACTATATCCTTCTGAAACGTCTTTATAGCTATAACTTACCTAAGTCCCCCTTCCCCCACACAGGCACACCTAATTGTCAAAACTCAGGATCCACATAGACTCAGATAAATTTTCTATTATAAATGCACTTTTGTTCACTTCTCACTATCTGAAACTCAGGAATAAAGTAGTTGACATCATTTTGAACTTGCTTTCTAAACTCTTGCTATTTGAAATATATTTATGTGTGTGTGAGAGACAGAGAAATGGAAACATTTTATATACATACTATCTTAGAGATCTTTCATATAAGCTCATAGAGATTTCTTTTAATGGCTATAAATTCTTTTTCCAGATAGAAGGTGTTTAAAAGGTATGGATCCCATTGGAAGACAAAGTTTGTGCACAATACCTTGTTGTTCCCAGTATCTTGTTTCATCAAGGATATATGTGAGTATACTTAAAGATAAATTCTGAAGAGTATAAATACTGGATTAAAAGATATATAGGCAGCTTAAATTTTAGTAATGCAAAATTTTAGATAAGAATTTTGTTAAGGAGAGCCAGGGTGGTTCAGTCAGTTAAGCATCTGCCTTTGGCTCAGGTCATGATCTCAGGGTCCTGTCATATGTCCCACTCAGGCTCTCTAATCAGTGGGGACTCTGCTTCTTCCTTTCACTCTTACTCTGTGCTCCCTCTCTCTCAAATAAATAAATTAATTAGATCTTTTTAAAAAGTATTTATTTATTGGTTTCACAGCAAGAGAGGGAGCACAGACGAGTGGTAGAGGGAAAAGCAGGCGTTACCAAGCAGGAACCCAAAACAGGGCTCAATCCCAGCATCCTGGGATCATGACCCAAGTTAAAGGCACATGCCTAATGACTGAGCCACCCAGGGGCCCCTAAATAAATAAAATCTTAAACAAAAACAAAATAAAACAAAATAATTTTGTTTGGACTTGTTAAGGGCATTGGAAGAGGAACAAGATCTGGAGAAGATGTCTTTATAATATATTAAGGATATACCCCAGTATTTATTTACTAATGACATATGTTACCAAAATATTTTTATAATTTTTGTGAAGTCACATTCGTCATCTTATCTATTCATGTGATGGATTTTATCAATATTTTTTCAGATATTGAAACATCTTTGCATTACTAGAAAAAGCCTGTCTTAGACTTGATGTGATATTCTTTTCAAATAATGTGAGTTATTATTTGATCTCGCCTTTTTAGTATTTTTACAATTTTGAAAATGCATGGGCTCTTCTTTTCTGCTGAATCTTTCTCAAGTTTCTGGAACCATCTAAAGCCAAATAAGAAGCTTTTTATATAAAATGAAACCATTTATATAGCATGGGACTTACTTATGATGTAAGGATTCACCCTTTAATTATTGTTTTGAGCCAGGAATCTCATTTAGAAATATTTCTTTGGCAGAAATCAAATAAATTCTCATAGCCATTAGTTTAGTATGGCTTTTCTCTTTTTTAGTTAATTTTGGTCACTTACCTGCAAAACATCTATTTTGAATAGAATTTTTATTTTATGGGTATATGTATGTCCTTTCAGAATTCTAAACAAACTAGTTATCTCTTTCCATGTATATATGATTTGATATGACCAAGTTCAATATGACAAAAGTTTGATTTGGTATGACCAAAGTTTGTCTCTTTTTCATGATTTTTCAAAGTATCTGTTCTTGAATTTATCAATTCTGTCACTCTCTTCCTATTCAGTACTGTATTTTTCTTTGTCTTCTTCACTGATCTATTTCTAATGATATGTATGTTTACTTTTGTTCTATTTGAATAAAACTACAAGGCAAAAGCTTTTCCCCTAATGTTTGGTTGTACTACTATTTTTTTTGAAAAATAGTATTTGTCATTACTGTTTTCAGATCAGTTCATCATTTCAAAATTTGATTTCCTTTTATTCAGGGTTAATTTGAGACATATTTGTGGGTTTTTTTTTTCCAAGTGGTTTGGAGTTTAAAAACGAATTTATACATATTTTAAAATGAAACAAATACCATCACATTTGAATTATTAGACTCCGTTAGAAAACGTAGCCCAGATAAATTTTATTCTTTACAAACTAATGGATTAATAGATACTCATTAATAGATACCTGTAAGTATTTCATTAAAAACTGAAACAAGGATAAACTAAGAATATGGTGGAAAGTTCCCTACAACAAGAAACTTGGTTGGGAGATTTCCTCTTCTTTCTTGAATGGCATCCATTTGGGAAAAGTCTGTCCATGAGATTCCAGTGAGTCACACCCCAAAATACAGTCTTCTCTACTGTCCTTCCCCCCTGCCCCAGTGACACAGGCCTAAACTGAGCCAGCTGATCAAAGGACTTTTGCTGGAAGGACAGGGAACATGCATTTTCTTTCCACAAGGGTTTGCCAAGCTGGCAACATGGAAGCTGCTTGTGACCACATTGTGAGAACTGGTTGGACAATGAAGCCAACACAGAGAAGGGCAGAGATGGTAATCTTTCTAAAATGAAGTGGGAGCCTGGTTTCAGCCCAGATGCACGTCTCCAAGTCCATTTGACTGACCCTACAAATTCCCTTATTGCTTAAGCAAGCTTGATCCAGATTTCCTCCTTAGCCCGCAGAATCTTGATTAACAGAGAAACTGACTCAGTCTCCCCACAAAAATGAGCACTGATCCAATATACTCTCAGCTCGGAAGAGAGATGCTCTGTGTTATATGCTGGAGACACCCGTGGCATGCCCGGAAGGTTGCCGCTCACCACTGGAATATTTTCTTTCTTAGCTTGTTCGGGGTTCATTGCTCAGAGGGAGAAGAATCTTGCTGGTTTTTCTAAAATTGTGTAGGGTATTGCTTGAGTTTACATTGTGACATGGTGCCATATTGGTACCATTAACCAGATCACACCAAAATCAGTGATGCCAATGTTATCACGGTCCCGATATCATCAGGCCTCAGAAATTTCGCAGGGGCCCCGGTGCTTTCAGAGTAAAAACACCAATCATCCATGCAGTAATAGAGGATTAATTCGTGTGTTCAAAAGCATCTGGTCGTGACAAAAGTGTATGCCTTCCGAGGATGACTTCTTCTTTGAAGCTCATCCTCCAGCAAAGGCTTATTGAAATCAATAAGTGTCCCAAAGCACAGAGGGCACACTTGTCTCTTTCATGTTTTCCTTTGCGGAATGACAAAAACAAATCTAGGGGCATTTGAGCAGTTGTCTCTACATAGAAACAGTCTTTGGGGGGTCCCGTTGGTAAATGCCTTAAATAGGTAAGCTTTAAATGTCCAGAAGAGGCAATAACTTTTGTTTTAAAAATCAGATACTGAAAGTGTGGACCAGAGAAAGAAAAAACACTCCAGTGACTCTAAAATCCTTAAAAGGAAACTTTGGAAGAAAGAGAAAAAAAAAAAAAAAAAAAAGAACTGAGCCTTTTAGCAACCCTACATAAATATGCCCAATTTTTCTCAAAAGAATGCACTTAAGGACTTTCATTAGTCCATCAGAATACAAAATTAGTCAAGTTGTTGTTCAAAAATTACTAGTTCTTTAACTAAATTGACCATTTAACTCAACCAGATACATATTGTGTTTCTGTCTCTGTATGTGAATATGTGTGTACGTGTGTACGTGTGTGTGTGTATTTGTACAGCAATATTCTGAACTTTGAAAGACTGAAAAAAATCCACTTGAAACATCAAATAAATCTTTGTGTAGTTTTGGTGTCATTCAGGGACATAGTTTACTTTTCACATCGGAGTTTTTGCTTTAGCAGATATAGATGGAGCATTTCTCTACCCAAATAAATACAATGGAGAGTTTCTGTTTTGTTTTGTTTTGGAAAATGTGTTCTTTGCTCATGGTAGTTCACCAGGCCAAGAATTGGAAGTAAGTCTTGCACAAGGTATTAGAGAATCATTTCCTCTTAAACTTCAGCCCTATGCTCTAAAGTTTTGAAATAGTGTGAAAGAATGTGAAATAATTTCTAGTGTAATAGTGTGAAAATTTAATAGAAGTCCACAAAAATAATTTATAGCTATAGGAAAAACTGAGTTAAACTGAGCAAACCTTGGAATAGATGTGTGGGCACACATAGCCCCATACCCACAGTTCAGTTCTGCTAGAATTCCAGAGTCTTTCTATCATGGTGTGTGGTATAAGACTTTAGAGAACCTAAATATTAAACCACATGGCAAAGAAGGGAAGAAAAGTAGTTGACTCAAACACTATGGAGTTGGCAAGGAGCTAGTCACTGTATTTAACCTTTTGAGGATTTCATTTTTTTTCCAAGCCACTTAGACTTTGAGCTCAATCCTTTACATTTTTCAAGGATTGTCTTTCCTATGCAAACTCTACTACCACATACTTTTCATCATATGGAAGGAAATACATGAATGCTTTTGGAAGATATGTTTTATAGGAGGAGTAGAGAATTATGGCAGATTTCCCTAAATTCAGATAGAATTGGGAATAAGGGGGAGAGCATTTGTGGCTTTTTTCTTTTTCTTTTTCTTTTTTTTTTTGTAAGGTATTGTTCGTGGTGGTTAGGTGTCTGAGTTTCCAGAAATTCCAACCCTCCACCTGACCCATGACTGGCCGTGTGGCTCAGAGATTTGCTCATTACCCACCATGAATAGCAACATCCCCTGGTTATTGCAATCAGTGTCCATCAGTTGAAGAACCAAGCAGATGTAATGGCTGATGAATTACATTTTATGATGCAAATGGCCCTGGGAGGAATTGCGTTCCATGTATCCCAGATCCTTTCTCCTTTTAAAAATCTCATTTTCAATGTCTTGCATGTAACATTTTAAAAGTTATTTTTATTGTTTTTGTTTCTTGAGAGAAAAGCCTTATTGTAAGGGTAGAGAAGCTTGCATGATCAAGTCACAAAAGAAATTTAGTTCTAAAAAGTAACAAAAGAAAATAAGGGAATCTTTTTTCCCCCCTTTGGTTAAGTTTACCATTGGTTTGGAGGAGAAAAAAAGCACAAAAGAGTTCATTGGACTACGTGATCCAAAAGGTCTTCAAAGAGGAAAAAAAAATTCTTTGAGTGTAGCTCTACTAAATAAATATTTTAAAAGCTTATAATGTGCATAACCTCCAGCTATTATGAGAAATGACTTACTGTGAGCCTGTCAGATACGAAGGGAAATTGATGACCTGACAATACAGGGGAGAATGATAGAGCAGATTGACTTTTCTTTTACCTAAAATCACACAAGGGGGGGGAAAAACTGTTTCTTTTTTATTTCGTCCAATTATCTTGATGCTAGTGATTCTTTGATAAGAAAGGTTCTCATGAGAAAAGTTCACAGTACAGGCTGCATGTGTGGCTGTGTTCTCTCGCTCAGGATCACCTCTGTCCATTTGCCCAGAATCTGTGTATCTCGATACACAACTAGGGTGAGCATCCTTGGGCACCAAGCACTCTGCATTGTCCCCAAATAGTCAAATACTAAAATTCTCAGTAGATTTCCAAAGAAGTCTCTCTCTTCCTCTTTCTCCATCCCTCTTAATCTACCCCTTCCCTCTCATTCCCTCTCCACGAGAAACAGCTGCTAGGAGCTTTTGTGTCCCCCACGTCATCTTAAGAGAACATACTGTGAACAGCTTACTTCTATTAAACTTCTCTCTCCCTAGCCTCCTTTCCTCATTTGATAACCCATTCTTTCACCAGTGTTAAGTACCTTCTTCGTCATCAAATAGGCTACTCTGAAGATGAAAACATTGCTCATTTCTGTTCTGAGTTTAGAGCAGTAGCGATTTACCATCTGCCCTCTCCATTTCCCCAGGAAGTTATGCTACAGGTATTTCTGCCATGTTCTCTTTTTTTCTGTAGATCAGCAGATTGGTGGGGAATTGCAGCATCTGAGATTTTCTGTGGAAGTTACGCATGTGCTGTGGGCTTCCCTCCAGCCTCCGCCCTGGACTCCCCTGCTCCTTGCCTGGCATATGACTTCAATGCCCAGCACCTCCCACGATGAGCTGCCCATTTTCATACTCTCTAATGCCAAAGTTAACAGAGAACTGAGATTTGAGAAAGTCAACCATTTATAAAACTAAACACTTCTTTCTCTGATTTCACGGTCAATACTATGAGCTCATCCAATCCCAGGCTCTCCGTAATTTGGACTCTGTAGTCCAGCCAGGAATGACTCTCACTACTCTCACTCCATCTATTAGAAATCAGAGGCACAAATGGTGGTGCCATCAGATTAAGCATCTGCCTTTGGTTCAGGTCATGATCCTGGGGTCTTGGGATAGAGCCCCACAGCAGACTCCCTGCTCTTCAGGGAGTCTGCTTCTCCCTCTGCCACTCCCCTCTGCTTGTGTGCCCACCCTTCCTCACTCTCTATCTCTCTCTCTAATAAACAGAAATCAGAGGAGCAAATGTATGACATCTAAGAGCTGTAATGTCATCTGATGCCAGACTTTCTTTGGCATTAGCAGGTTGAGTCTTGACACATGTGTTTGACCTAGCTCACCGGACTAATTCCCCTCTCCCCACCCGCATCCCAGAGCTGGAGGACTGTCTTACTTTCTCACTTGCTTTCAGTAAGTGTACATCAGTTATGTGGGTTTTTTTCCTTTTAAACGGTTTAACTTTTTGCATGTTCCTTGAGCTTCTTCCACTATTTCAGTAAGCAGTCTTCACATTTCATTGTCCTACAAATTCCATGTATTAGATAATCGTCATCATGGGATGGAATGTCTAAAATGTTTTCCTCCATAAATATATCCTCAGTAGAGTAAACATCTCCTAAGGGAGATAAGAGGTCTCTTAACAGCATTTTCTATGCCTTCTGTCTCCAACACAGTGCTTTGTACACAAGCACATGGTGATATGTTTGACTACTTTTCATTCAGGAGCACTGTCTCCATTATTGGTTTATTGTAGCTCTAATCCAAAGATCAAGGACCTGTTTTGTCTGAACAAAACTCCCCACTGCTATTTCCCGAGTGTTGAGTCAAAATTGACCAGTACACCAGAGATGGTGAATGCCACTCACAGAATAGAAGGGGAGGGGCCTTGAAAGTATTTTTCCTTCATTCTATTTTTGTTCCATCATTGATCCTTTGGTTTCCTACAAGACCTCCTTCCGCAGAGTTCCTCCTGAACTGGAAAGGGAAGGCAAAGCTAGTTACCAGCCTGCTGCCATTTGCATGCCAGCCATTGAGGTCTGCATAGTCTGGGTATTACTGTGAGTAACAGTGGAAAGTTGTATTGTTTTAAATATAAATTTTTTTTGGACAGACATTCCTCCAAAGAAGACATCTAGATGGCTGGGCACCTAGATGGTGAAGTAGGTTAAGTGTTTGACTCTTGGTTTCAGCTCTGGTGGTCATCTCAAGATTATGAGATTGAACCCCACAAAAGGCTCCACACTCAGTGTGGTGTCTGCTAGGGTTTCTCTTTCCTTCTCTCTCTGCCTCTCCCTCAAATAAATAAATAAATAAATAAATCTGAAAAAAATAAAAATAAAAAGACAGACAGATCGCCAACAGATACATGAAAAGATTCTCAACATCACTCATCCTCAGGGAAATGCAAATCAAAACTATGATGAGATATCACCTCACACCTGTCAGCATGGCTAAAATCAACAACACAAGAAACATAGGTTGGCGAGGAGTATCCAAGGAGTCCTTGGATACTGTTGCTGAGAATGTAAACTGGTATAGCCACTTGTAGAAAACAGTAGGAAGGTTCCTCAAAACATTGAAAATAGAATTACCAAGGAGTATCCAAAGAGCCCTTGGATACTGTTGCTGAGAATGTAAACTGGTACAGACACTTGTAGAAAACAGTAGGAAGGTTCCTCAAAACATTGAAAATAGAATTACCATTGATCTAGTAATTCCACTACTGAGTGTTTACCCAAAGAATATGTGAACACTAATTTGAAAGGAGGTATGCCCCCTATGTTTACAGCAGCATTACAATAAGCAAATTATGGAAGTAACCCAAATGTCTATCTATCCATTGATAGATTAATGGATGAAGAAGAGGATGGCACACACACACACACACACACACACACACACACACAGGAATATTATTTAGCCGTAAAAAGAACAAAATCTTGTCATTTGCAACATGGAGGGACCTAGAGTGTATAAAGTTAAGTGAAATAAGACAGTCAGAAAACGGGCAAATACCACATGATTTCATTCATATGTGGAATTTAAGAAACAAAACAAAAGAACAGAGGGGAGGAAAAAAGGATAGAAACAATAAATAAATAAATAATTATATAAATGAATAACACACCAGACTCTTAACTATAGAGAACAAATAGATGGCTATCGGGGGGGAGGGGATGGATGAAATATGGGAAGGGGATTAAGAGTACAATTTTCTTAATGAGAATGAAGTAATACATGGAATCATTGAAGCACTGTATTGTACACTTAAAATTAATATAATACTGTATGTTAACTACACTAGAATTAAATAGAGAAGAAAGAAAGGAAGCAAAGAAGGAAGGAAGGAAGGAAGGAAGGAAAATTGATTGTATTTGGTCATCTTGTAGATGGAGAAGGAAGATACTAAATAATAATGGATACCCTGGGTTAGATCCAGGACAAAGAGGCCATAAGGATGTTGGAGGAGAAGGGACAAACAGGAACACCTCACAGTGGGAAAAGGAGGACCCACTGAAGGAGAGAGGTTTGTAAAATTTGACCCTGGAAGGAAAAGGACACAAAGAGGAGTTTGGGACAAGTACTGATCTAGTCTGTGTGGTGAGCTCAGTGGGGCCAAAGACCTACAAGGAGTTAAGAGATCCAAGGTGAGAAAACTTAGGAAGAAACAGCCAATATGGAGTCCCAAATGGCTTCAGAGAAATATTTTAAAATTAAATCCCAGTCTAAGTCCACTTATAAAGTTTTTCATTTTACTCCTGAGGGACTAGGAGCAGACAGAAAAAGAACAGACAATTTAGGGATGACAGTATAGAGTAAGCTTTGACCAAGACACAGTCTTAGAGACTACACTGAGCAAAGAAAGGCTGTCCATAGGCATGGTATCTATCCCCTGCCCATGGATGTGAGTTACAACCTGAGTGGAGGCACTGTAGGATAATAAAATAGTCTGTGCTCCAAATGGTGAGTGCAGTGTGAAATGGATAAATAAGCAGACTTTCAAGGTGTGAAAATCCAGGCCATTATTTCACAGTCTCAAAAATGCTCCTTTATGTGACTTGGGTTGGCAACAGAAGCTGTGGAGATCCTGCTCTCCAGTATGGATTAGTCGATCAGGTTAGCAGTGTTTTACTTGAAAGCTCATAACAAGGCACAGGTGTATTTCCATGTACATTGAAGATAAGGATGAAAAAGTTAGACACATAAATGAGGTGAGGAAAACAGGCCCAGGGTGGTGGGTCCCCACTGGGCATCAGGCCAAGGATTTGGGGGTAACAGGAGGACACGGAGTTCAGGGGAGGATGACCCCATGAGAAAGTCCCGTGAATTCAGTGCCAATGAGGACTATGTTAAATGTATTATTACAAGTGCACAGGCTTTCTCACTGACTTTATTTTGTAAGGACAAATGTTTTTCATCTGTGGCACGTTTTTGAGAAGACCAACTCTGACCTCAGCCAAACACAGAGCCAAAGGGAAGTAGAAGGAGATTCACCAAAGGCATTTTCTTAGTAAACAACATGTCTATTGTATGTGGGTCCTCTAATTGGCTGTGAACTGAATTTCACCTTTGGCATTAAATACAAATGTTTATTTTCACTGTCCCCATTGCTGTAATGTTTACATGTGATATCAGTGCTGACCTCTATTATGTAAGCAATAAAATAGTAGCATGGATTGGTTCAGGGAGAAGCCAACCCCAGTGTGGTGGGGGCCCTATGATTCAGAAGCTCATCGGAGTCCTTCGCATCTATGGATCTGAAGATGGTTGGATGAGAACATGTGAGCAAGGGTTTCCTGGGGAGGCTGCTCTAATTCTATTGTCCTCATGTCTTCAGTGTTCCCCTTCTCCCTTCCAGATTGCTGCTGTAAGTTGCTTCAGCTTCTGCTACTTAGTAATAGGAGAGGACTACATGGAAGGCTATATTTATGCACATCCTGTCCAGACAGAATTTTCTGTGATGGAGAAACGTTAGGGCCTGTTAGGACTAATTACTAAAAGAAAAAGTGTTCAATGCTCCTCAGGAGAACAGAATTGTCACATATGATAAAAACCACTCCCCTTGAAATCTGTAATCAACATCTATAGTTAAAATACATGGAAAGTTTACTGTGAATTAATGAGCAACAGGACAGATTTCTGGAGAAAAGGGCAACTGGGCACACACTTCATTCCATGATTGTTGAAATGAGGAAAAGGAATAATATGTTGCTCCAAAAATCATAGTGAAAGGTCTAAATGTAGGGACATGGGAGGATATCGAAGATATGTTAAGTGGATAAAGGAAGTTATAGATTAATATTCCCCTTTTTGTAAAATAATAAATATATGTAACTATAATAAATATATGTTAATAAATGTGGAAATATATGTATATGAATTAATAAGTCAGTTAGTAAGTATGTAAGTGTATATGTCTTAGTGTATTTGTCTTAACTTACTAAGACATAAAACTACAGCAGTCACACTAGGATTTAAGACTTCCATTAAAAATGTCTTCTATGCATATTTATTTTCAGTTTTACAAGCAATCTATGAAGTTTTTATAAAATGTCAGCACTGTAATGTCATAAAAGAAAATATGTAGATTTTTTTTTCACCACCCAGCTCTTTTATCCTCACCGTCATTTTCTAGGGTTAAACATTCAGAAAATGTTTGAATTGTTTGCAACAACTATCTTAATCTTAAACCAGAAAAATATGTATTAAAAACAGTAACTAAACAAAGAAGTATCATTGGCAGATGATTTCCATCAGAATTGGGAACTATGAAAGAGTTCTATTATATACAGAAATTTAAAGGACTTTCAGTTATAGACTGATATCAATACACATACCGACATGGACATAGATATTGGTATAGATAGATCTCTTACTGGTAAGACCAAACCAAGGAAAGATCTGGCAAAGTGGCAATTCACCACACATGAAGAAAATGTTATGGAACGTTAGGGGAAAAAAGACTGGACAAGTCCCCCAAAACATTTTCTAGGGCAAGAGCAGGGGCTAGTGGTAAGGCCCATGGGGAAGGTAGACAGTGAGTGGTGAGTGGTTACCTAGGGTGGGGACCTGCACTTGAATCTTTACATCCTGCTGAGTGAATGTCCTTCTGATTCTGAGCCCAGCTGTACAAAGCATTCAGTTACAAGGAAGGGGTCACCTTGATGATAGTGAGATGAAAGGGTTTTGGATATATTTATTGATCATTTGCATTTCTTCTGTAAATTGTCAGGAGAGAATGAAATTTCCATTTCACAATGAGCATGAACACTGGCACTGTCCTGTTTGGACCATATATTTCTCCACTCCTTGAAAGCTGCTGGATCTCTGAGCCAGCTGAAGACCACTATAATAAACATATCTGCTGCACTTTTCCCCCTCATTCAGACCTGAAAAATTCAAAAGAGGCCCACATGATCCATGACAGAATCCATCTCAACTTCTGATATTGGGAAAGCATGGATTTTTTGCCTTCAAATTTCATCAGAGAGAGAGAGAGAGAGAGAGAGAATGTCATGAAACATAAGAAGCCACGGAAATGGGGACAAATCTGAGATAGCTTGTAATTTCCCTGGAGAAAAACTCTAATTCATCAAAGGGATGTTACATCTCTGTAACTAAACCAAGTCATCCTGATCTCAGAATGACCTCACATGGTGTTCATCAAATATCCTATGTGCTTCCCATGTTGAGACTAAGGACTAGTTCTGGCCAATGGATAAAAATGACATGGTCAAGTAGTGAAGATCAGGGCAAGTTTTCTGAATTCTCACCTTACCCTCTACAGCCACACTGGAAGTTATCATGTTGGGATGGCAGAAGCACAAAATGGAAACAGTCTGGGGTAGCTTGACTCTTTGCTGTAAAGAGAACTACCCTGAGAATCTCCTGAACATACCAAACTTTGCCTAAGCAATAAATAAAATTTAAGCCATTGAGATTGTGAAGTTTTTATAACTGCAGCATAGCTTCGCTATGATGATAAAACAGATCCCAGATACTATTTATATATTTTACAATATATATATATATATATATACTTACCAGAATAGAAAATGGAACAGGCAAAGTAATCAAAGCACAAATTAAAGAAATTTGATTTAAGGTCAGAGGGCTCACTAATTTCCAGGTAGAAGTAACAGATCCAAATATAGTCATATTTCCATTCAATTTTTCCTTCATTTTGAAAATAAAAAAGGAAGAAAAGAACAGCAACAATAAAAACCAAACTAAAACAGATTTCCTGGAGAAAAAACAACTTTGACATAAAAGCCATACTAAATGGAATAATGTCCAGAGTTTTGAGAAGAAAGCATGACTGAGAACTTTACAAAGAAGCTATACTTTTAATTGACAGAAACACAGTCTAAGAGATATAACACAAAATATACAACACATAGCTTTTGTTTTTCCTCAAAATTTTATTTGTCACATAAGAATTCTAAGGTTCAGTGTGTATGTCATCCATACCTCTAATATGCAATAATGGTCATGGGTATGGAAGTGAATTCTCTCCAATACCATATTGCCAGAGCTTACCATGATATGTTTTTCATATTAAATGCACAATAAATACTTGCTGTTTTAAATACTCAAAGTGCCCAGGACATCTGGGTGGCACAGTCAGTTAAGTGTGTGGCTCTTGGTTTTGGCTCAGATCATATCTCAGAGTTGTGACCCTCCACCCTAAGTGGGGAGTCTGCTTGAGGATTTTCTCCTTACCTGCCCCCTCTTCCCCACTCCCTCTTTCTAAGATTAAAAAAAAAAATCTTTCAAAAAAAATAAATACTCAAAGTAATTAATACTATAGAGAAACATATTAAAACAAAGAACTCAACAGATAAAACATGGCATTCAAGAAATGATGATGAGCAAGAAGGTCAGTGAAATAATTAAACCTTTAAAAGGGGATTTGGGGTGCCTGGGTGGCTTGGTTGGTTAAGCCGCTGTGTTTAGCCCAGGTCATGATCCCAGGATTCTGGGATTGAGCCCCACATTGGGCTCTTTGCTCAGCAGGATCCTGCTTCTCTCTCTCCCTCTGCTTGCCATTCCCCCTGCTTATTCTCTCTCTCTCTGTGTGTGTCAAATAAATAAGTGAAATTAAAGAAAAATAAAAATAAAAGAGGTCTTAATAAGATTATAAAATAGCACACATCTTGGAGTTATGTGATATTGCTTTTATTATTGAAACATATTCTTGATCTGAAAATTCCAGAATTATTCATTGAAATTCAGAAGTGGTAGGAATAATAACTGAGGACTGTTGAACAAAGTACTTTACATGTCATCTTTTACAAAAGTAAGTAGTTACTGTTACTGTTATGTTATGATGTGGAGGAAAATAGATGTTGTTACTAATACCAATAGCACGAAATCATGATGAAAAATTTTAAGGTCACTAAAAGAAAAAAGACCAAGAAAAGTTGGTCTATATAGCAAAGATAGAGAAAACTATTTCCAAGATAAACAGACAAATCCAAAACCAAAACAGGATGGAAGGGGACCTTAAAAATCTGTTATTACAAATGAGAACGCGTTTAGCTTTTTTAAACAAAATCACCTTTATTGAAGTATGATTTGTAAGACATACAAGTCAAAGATGTTTAGAAAATTTACACAGTTCTGCAAATTTAGAATATTTCCATCTCTTCCATAAGACCTCTTATGCCCATTTACATGCATTCTTCATTTCGAGCCCAGCCCCACGCAACCATGAATCTACTTCCTGTCTCTGTATATTTGCCTTTTCTGGATATTTCAGCTAAATTCTTTAGTGAAAGAGTTTCATATTTTTTTTTTTTTTTTAGAAAGAACATGCTGTGTATAATTCAGCTAAAACAAAATTACTTTTGTTGAAAATACAGGCACCATGATGCCAGGAAAATGTTAACCAAAAAGAAATTATATGAGACATGGGAGAATGTTGATTACTAAGTGTAAGGATCCAGTCTGAAAAGGATATTTCCTGAATGATTCCAATGATATGACATTTGGAGGGAAAAAAAAGCTGTGGAGATAGTAGAAAAATAAATGCTTGCCAAGGGTTGGGGAAAGGGAGGGATAACTAGATGGAGCACAGAAGATTTTTGAGGCAGTGAAAATATTCTATATGATACGTAATTGTGAATACATTTGTCCAAAACTATAGAATGTACACCACCAAGAGTGAACCCTAATGTAAACTACAGGCTTTGGGAGATAATGATGCATCAGTGTGGGTTTATCAATTTTAACATAGGTGCCACTCTAGTGTGGGATATTGATTATGGGAGAAGCTATGTATGTGGGGAGGCAAAGAATATATGGGAAATCTCTATACATTCCACTCACTTTTGCTGTGATTCTAAAACTGCTCTGGAAAAAAAAATAGTCTTAAAAAATCAGATATAGAAATACTAACATCACACAAAATAAAATTCAAGGCCATTGTATAGTTTAGGGGTGAAATGTGACCTAGTTCTCACATGAACCAAATACTTTTGGAGATCCAGATAAAACATCCTACTGACAAAAGGGCACATGGAAAATGTGGACTTCATAACTCTCTTCTTTCTCTGACATATCATGTCCACATGTGACCCTTGGAACTGTGGACAGCCATATTGAGAGCATGAGAAGAACCAACATAGTGCATAAGACATAACAGAAAATTGTAAAGAAACTGAATCTATTGCTAATAGTTTAATCATTGAATTAAATAATTTAATTCATAATTTAATCATAATTTCTTATGTCATGTTCTGTCTATAAACATATGCAAATTTTCTCAACTAGAGTACTATATAATACATGTGTGCCAGAAGTGGGTTACAGCTATATCATGAGGTTAACATATTCAGTTCTCAAGATGTCCGACAGGGCTGGGGCAGCTAAAGCCCCTCTCTCTCCTTCTGATTCTCAGAAGTCTTGCTCAAACCTAATGGATGGAGACTCAGAGAAGGGGTTCTGACACATGTCTATGCTCACAACATTACCAGTACACCAGAAGCTGCGTTATACTCAAAGTCACTACATTATAATATTCAAAATGTGAAACTTTCAACCAACAAAAGAAATTACAAGGCATATAAAGGAAAAGAAAAAGATGACCCATTTACCGGAATGTAATAAGCTGACAGAAACTGCTCCTGATGAAACTCAGACATTGGACTTACACTACAAAGCCAACTATGTTAAATATACTCCTATAGCTAAAGGAAATAATAAATAAAGATCTGGGGAAAAAAACAGAAGAATATATGAAAAGAAAATAGCGTCAGTAAAGAGCTAAACACAAGAGCAACAAAGAGATAAAGATAATAAAGAGATACGACTTATGAAAATCAATCCGAAAAATTAATTTAATAACCAAAATGAAATACTCATTAGAGAGGCTCCATCACAATGATGATAAGGCAGAATAAAGAATCAACAAACTTGAAAATAGGAAAATTCAAATTATCCATATTGAGGAACAGAAAGAAAAAGAATAAAGAAAAATAAACAAAGTCTAAGGAACCTTTAGGATGCTGTCAAACATACTAACACATGCATTATGTGGGTCTCAGGGGGAGTAGAAAGGTAGAAAGGGGGAAGAAAAAAATTTTTGAAAAAACAAAATGGCCAAAAACTTCCTACATTTGATGAAATATAGGAAACAACATATCCAAGACAAAACTCTAGGTAGGATAAATTCAGAGAGATCTATAACAAGACACATTATAATTAAACTGTCAGAAGCCAAAGACAAAGAACCTTGAAATCAGCAAGAGAGAAATTATTTGCTATAAATAATTTTATAAATAATAATTCTATAATATTCTATAATATATTCTATATACTCTATAATATTCTATAATAATTCTATAAATAAATATTCTATAAATAATAATATTTGCTATAAATAATTCATAAAGAATTCTCAATAAGATCAATGTTAATTTTACATCAAAAATCACTAGCAGGAGGCAGTGGGATAGCATATTAAAAGCGCTGAAAGAAAGAAATAGCCAACCAAGAATTCTATATCCAGCCAAACTACTCTCTGAAAATGAAGGAGAAATTAAAATATCCTCAGATAAACAAAAGCCAAGAGATTTTCTCACTAGCAGACTTGACTTACAAGAAAAGCTCTGGCCTGAAATATAAAGGCTAGTAAGTTTAAGTCATGTGAACAAATGGACTCCAATAATGGTAACTATAGAGATAAATACAAATATCAGTATTCTTAAATTTTTAGATTGTAATGGAAAGGGCCATGTACCAAGACCAAGAGATATTTATAGCAGGAATACAAGGGTGTTTCAACTAAAGAAAATCAATCAGTAGAATATACACATAAATAAAACAAAGATTGTTTCAGTTAACATTGCAAAAGTATGTAACAAGATCCAATGTCTTACATGATAAAAACATTCATAAAACTAGGAGTAAAAGGGAACTTCTTGAACATGGTTAAAAGTATTTAAGTAAAAACCAGACAAAACCCAAAAATCCTTACAGCCGAACTTATTCAGTATTGAAAAACCTCAAAGCTTTCCCCTAAGATTAGGAACAAGGCAGGAAAGGGGGAAAGGATATCCATTGTTTCCCAGTTTCACCAATGCTATCAACAATATACTGGAAGTTCTGGCCAGAGCAATTAGGCAAGAGAACAAAATAACAGTCATCCAAATTAGAAAATAAGAAATAAAATGATCTCTATTCTCAGATAACATGATTGTATATAAGAAAACCCAAAAGAATACACACATTTGAGTGCACACACACGCAATTTAAAATAACATACCACACAGCAGCTAAATCCTGTAGTTAAAACTCCAGGGCCTAATAAATAAATTTAGCAAAGTTTCAGGATACAAAATCATGCACAAAAATGAATTTTGTTACAATACAGTAGAATGAGCAACATGAAAAAGAAATGTTGTTCAAAAAATAGAAAACAATCGTATTTACAATAACATGTAAAAGAACAAAATTTCTATGAATAAATTCACCCAAAGACTTATACAATGAGAACTACAAATGATGCTGAAAGAAATTTAAGAAGACCCAAATAAGTAGCAAAACATTTGTTTTCGCAGATTGGAAATGTGAATATTCTTAAAATGGCAATGTTATGCAAAACAATCTAAAGATTTAATGCAGTCTCTATCAAAATTACAATGTTTTTTCTTTGTGTGAATGGAAAAGCCAATCCCCAAATTCATATGTAATTACAAAGGGCTCTGACCAGCTGAGCAATCTTGAAAATAAAAGAACAAAATTGGAAAACTCAACCCTTGTTGATTTTCAACTTAATACAAAGATACAGCAATTAAACCAATATGGTAATGGAATAAGGATAGACATAGAGAGCAAAGGAATAAAATGAAGAGCCCAGAAATACACCCATACATTTATAGCCAATGAACTTTCAACAAAGATGCCAAGACAGAGCAACAGAAGAAAAAACAGATACACTGGACTTTATCAAAATTAAAAACTTCTGTGCATCAGAGGATTTTATTAAGAAAGTAAAAAGGCAACCTACAGAATAAGAGAAATATTTACAAATCAACTTTCTGAAAAGAGTGTCCAGACTATATAAGGAATTTACAACTCAACAACAAACAGACAAACAATTAAAAACTGGGCAAATGACTTGAATAGGCATTTATCTGAAAAGGAGATACAAATGGGCATCAAACACATGAAAAGATGCTATTCTGTCACTGGGGAGATGCAAATCCAAACCACCATGGGGTACCATTGCATCCACTACAATCCCTATAACAAGAAAAAAAGATGAAAAAGTAACAGGTGTTGGTGAAGATATAGAAAAATATGAATTTTCCTACAGTTCTGGTGGGATGGTAAAATGGCTCAACCACTATGGAAAACAGTTTGGCAGTTCCTCAAAACATAGAACATGGAATTATCATATGACCCAGCAATTCCTCTCCTAGGTATATACTACAAAGAACTAAAAATAGGTAGATAAACAAATACTTGTACAGAAACGTTCATAGCAACCCTATGATGGTGGAAAATAATGACCAAAAGGTAGAAACAACCCTAATGCCCACTCACAAGTGAATGGATACAAAATTCTAGAATATTCGGCCATAAAGAACAAATGAAATACTGACCTATTCTACACCATGGATTAATCTCAAAAACGTTATGCTAAATGAAAGAAGCCAGACACAAAAGGTCACATATTATGTGGACTCCTTTATATGAAATATCCAGAATAGATAAATCTACAGAAATATAAACTAGAGTGGTGACTGCTAGGATCTTGGGACAGGAGTAAGGGGAGGGATGGGGGCAGTAGGGATTTTGTTTGGAGGTGATAAGAAGATTTTGGAACTAGATAGGGGTTGTGGTTGCACAATATTGCAAAGGTACTGTATGTCAATGAATTATCCTCTTTAAAATAGTGAAATTTGTGTTATGTGAGTTTCCCCTTGATTAAATAAACAAATGCCCTGTATTAGTCAGGGAGTCTTTAATATATAATTCATATCTTCTAAGGATTCTCCAAGATATCACAAGACTTCACCATTGTTGCATATTTTCAAAGATGATTCCTAGCATCACCGGAGTGGAGGGCCTCCTGTATGATGGGAGATTCAAGCAAATCCACCAAGACTCACGTACGAATGCTAATGAGGTAAAAGCGTGTATTGAGCGAATTTTTTTTCCCCTCACTGAGACATGTGGAAAAACACAAATGTACCCTCCAAGTTCTTTATCTACTTGTCTTGTACCCAGGGGAATGTTCTCAATTACAGTGGGTTTAGAGAGATAAAACTAGTAACAGAAAGAAAAATAAGAGGCTGGCTCAGACTCTTTTTGGAAGTCAGTCAGTTCATCCCAAAGTCTTACGCAATGTCCATCCCCGATGGGTGAGTGACAGAGAAGAATTTGATAATTTAAAAATGAGGAAATGCAAAAAATATATATATATTTTTTCCACAGCCCGTGATGATGTCATTCTTCCTTGAAACACTGCCTCCTCAGATCAAAGATAAACAAACAACATGGAGGCAGGGGGAGGGGGAGAGGCAGTGAAGAAAAGGCACTCTGGAAAGCCACAAGTATCCTTTTTCCCTCTTTCTGAGGGACAGAGCCTTCCATTTGGAATAGAAATGTTTTTAAAACTTTTGATAATTGCTAATGTAAAGAAGAGAAAAGAGCTTTCTTCACAGCAGGGCTGCTTATCTGCAGACCTATCCGTGCCTTCAGATGGGGATGGCGGGGCCCCACTTCTCAGGACTTCAGAAAAGAATGTGTTAAAACGGGGAAGGGGGGGTCGTGTGGATGAGAGGAAGCTGAAATGAGCGCCGCTGGTTTAACATGCAAATGCCCCCCACTTTCTTTTAGGTGGAGGATCAAGGTTTGGCTATTTCCAGCTTCTTTTCCATCCCAGTTTAGTTTCAAGAGGACTGGAGATGTGACAAGGGCTTTGTGTGGGGAATTCAGGGGAATGAAAGGGCCAAGGAGACCCAGTTGAGGGAACAAACTTTTGGGGGTCAGTGGGGTCAGCTTAGAATAAATGTGTGGCATTGTTGTTATTAAGGACATGGTCTCAGCGGGGTGTCCTGAGCCGGGCACACAACTCGAAGGCCTGTTTATTCAACACTGAAATACCTAGGACGGGTCTTGGGGAGAAAAGGAAAAACTTCAGCAGCAAAGGCCTGCACCTTTCAGTATCAGAACATTCTCCAGAGACACAAAGACCTGCTTTTTTCTAAGTGCAGAGACGCAAGTGCATAACCTGTGCATAACCCAAAATTAATTGATTAATTAACCAATGCATTAAAAGAAGGGCTCCTCCTAGCATTTTCTTTCTTTCTTTCTTTCTTTCTTTTTTTTTTTTTTGTCCCTCTCTCTCTCTCTCTCACTTTTTTTCCCCCTCCACACATGGACAATCCAGGTCATTGAAAGCCCAAGATAGAAACAGTTTCTTAACAGTGTTTGAAAACAGCCTTTGTTTCCATGGAAGTGGCACAGGCCCTCTATGGTTTCCTTCCAGAAAACATTTACCTACCTCAGAGGGGTTTTTTTTTTTCCCTTTTTTTTTCTTTTTTTTTTGTGAGGATTAAATGAGAGAAAGTGCTTAACACTGTCTGAGCACATAGTTAGAGCTAAATAAATATTAGTTGTTGTGAGTGTATACTGCTCTTATGTTGCTCAGTCACAAGGAGGTCAGGGAGAAAGATGGGCGGATACAAGCAGAGGCTGCCCCCGCCTAGCTGGAAATCCCATTAGAGAGGAAGGGGGTGGGGTTGAATGAGATCACTGGTGAGAAGATTAAACCTCTAGGCAACTGAGAGGTAAGAGAAGGGGCATTTCCAACACCAGAGTTGGAGAGTGGCTCCAAAGATTAAAATCAGGAACAAATTTACCTATAGGCTCTCCTGTTGTGAATTTTTTAAAAAGCCATATGAAGTTGCCCAGATCTGTCTTGAGGGCGACAAGACTAAGGTACATGAAATATTGAAGAACTTTGAGTGCTGAATTATGTCTTACAGACGGTCAGAATGTTCGAGTGTCAGAGGAAAGGGTGGACAAGGCTAATGCATGAAAACAAGTAAAAGACAAATAAAGACATGGTATCAATAGGAACTTAATGGCAGGATAAATTAGCTTGGTTGCTGTGTCAGGAAGTAGCCCCTGAGAGGAGGAGGCTCTTGACGTAGGCAATCAGGTGGGCAGGGAGGAGTAGGTGATGCTGAGGTAGAATTATGACATTGACTACAAGTTCCAGCAAACAAGGTTTCAGGAAGTTGAGTTGGGGGTAGGGTCTATAAAGGTTTAGCATGTGAGGAGTGTGCAAACATGAAGATCATCTAAACATTTATGGCCATAATTCATGTACAATGTGGTTGTGATGGTGTTGGTGGTGGCACAATGCATGTGTACTTGCATTTACGGACTGGAGGGATTAAAGTTGCATCGGAGAGGGGATAAACCTAATGAAATTTCAAGAAAAAAAACATAAGAAGGACAAGATGGCTGACTGGGAGATAAAGAAAAAGGGAAAGTCAAGATAACTCATTATTCTGTCATAGGAAACTAGACAGTAGTGGCATCATTGGTGGAAAGGCAGAATTGGGGGAAAGTTCCTGTGTTGAGGGTGAAGACAATTTTGACTTATACATGTGGAATTAGATCCCTCTGTTGGATGGATGGTAGTGTGCAGAAGGAGAATCTGTTATATGGAAGAAGGGAAAAATTAAGGTTTGGGAAATGGGAGTAAAATGAATTATTGGTACAACTAAGAGGAAGAGTAGAGCTTCCTAATGAGACTTCTTGGAGAAGGTAAAATAAAGAGGAGGAAGCTAAAACACGTTTTTCTTCCTGTAACCTTAAGAGTGAGAATGCCCAAGACCAGGTTTGAAGGGCAAACACTTGATCTGGAAGGTTCTGCCAAGTGCCCACTATGCATGCACTGTGGGCTACCCTCTCAACATGGCTCCCTCATGGTGATGACCAGAGAGCCACATGAAAATGTGCTAATGGGTAATAGAAGCAATAACAATCCAGTTTGTTTCACTCTGGGGAGAGATTTTCAGGGGATTAAGGAGAATTTTGTATACTAAAAAGGAGATTATGAGAATTTGAGTTCTGGGTATAGAAGGGGATAAATTGGTTCTGCTTGGTCAGATATATGATAGGCTGTTATTGACCTGTTATATTTCCTGTGGGCTTTGGTTATGGTCTCTTAAATAGTAAACTCCTATACTTTTTTGCATCTATATTGCTTCATTTGATGTCATCACTAAATGAAAGATAATCCCCAGAAGGAGATGAACAAGTTGACCCAAGGGCCCATGCTATGAATAGCAACAAGTACTACAAGGTTGCCTGAGTCAGAGACTAGGTTGGATGCCCCCAGAGGGTAGAATCTGAGTCTGAGCTATCATTATATCTAGAGAGCCTAGCACAAGGCAGGGCATAGAGAAGGTGCTCAATAAGTGAGAGAATGGAGGTTTAAAACTGAGACATTGGCCCCCAAATGAGCAATATAAAAGGGGAAACATGTCACTAGGCTGCTGTTTCTAGGGCAACATGCACAGTTGCCCTGAGGGATGCTTTTAGGGTGTCCGTGTGGCTAAATCAGAATGCAGATCACTTTCATAGACAGATCACTTTCAGTCCATAAGTAAATTGTGCAGTGGACCATTTTTCCTTTGGCAGGTGGGGATTGAGGTAGGGTGGGAGAGTGTGGTGGTATAAGACAGGGAGCTAGAATGCGATGTTGGGGATGTCCATTAGAGCCACCTCTGTCCAGTATGCTTGTCAAACAAACGGCTTACTGGTATCCATGAATCAATAAATCCTGTTATCACCTGTGATGCTTACCTTCAACTCCTCCCCTGCAATTCCCTTGCCTTGCCATCAATTGGTTTAGTTGTTAGACAAACATTAATTGTGCTCTATGTGTCCCAAATGTGGAGTCAGTGGTGCAAATACAACTAATATGCAGAACTTCACCTCCTGAGAGGTACAAACAAACAGGAGGGCAGCAGGGTTAAGTGTTCTGACTTAAAGAATCATCGGATGCTAGAGGAGACCACAGAATAGGGAACTATGCCAGTCACCCCTTCTCACACCTTTCCTGTCATCATTTTTATCTCTGTATCTTGCAAGCATGTTGCTGTAGAGGTTGTGGTGACATCTCTTCTGTCAACATGATCGGAGAGCCAGGGAGTGACAGATCTGGCATGTGTCCCCTTGAGAGGAAAGGTGAAGGCAAAGGACTGTGGAATGAAAAAACCCTTGCTCCGAACAATCTCTCTTTGCTGAAAACCCAGGAAGAAAAGCAGTATTACAGTTTGCAGGGTAACCTTCTGCTAACAATACAGCTGCTGGGGCTCAGCCAAGTCCCAGCATGGCTGCCTGGCCAAGGCCATGATGAATGATATCACTGCAAGCAAAATGAGACATCAACTGAATAAGCCTGAGCTTTTAACAAAAGCCTTGACTAAGCAGTAAACTGACCAGAAGGATGACCAACTGTGGAATGTCCCAAATATCCCTGACATGAAGTGTGAACAGTGAAGGAAAAAGGAACACCAATCCAGGGTGGTAAGCAGAAGCAGAATCTGATGAGAGAAAAATGGTACCATTGTTTGGAGATGCTGAAGGTCATTTCCTTCGATGTATTTGGAAAGTATGTAGCTGGACGAATCTCATTTTTGGATGCAGAAACTAATGCCCAGAGGTTAAGAAACTCAGTCTTGAGCACAGGAACTTGGTTGTGGAACCAGAATCCAGTGTATGTTCTGCTATGCCCCTCAATTTTCATAAAACTTGGCAAGGTCTTGTTTCCAGGCAATAGCAACTATATCCCAAGTATGGAAATTCCCCAGAGATGTAGGCAACTTTCAGCTTCTCCAGTCATCATTGGTTGCTGAGTTTCACCAAGGATTAGTGTCCTTTTGTTTTCAAGGAGTCATGAGTACCTTACTTTCTAAATTTTTTCATGTTGGAGAAAAACGGCTTACCACCTTTATTCTTGAATGACCTAGCTGGGTATAATATTGTTGGATCATACTGTCTTCTCTTAGATTTATAAGATTTTCTTACAGTGTTAAATGTTTGTGGAGAAATCTGAGGTTAATATAATAACAATCTGCTTTACAGATGGCCTATTTTTTCCTAGACATGTTTTCTCTTAGATGGTTTTTTCCTTCTTGCGCAATATATCTAGTGTTGATTGCATTGCCAATTTTTTCCTTGAAGTGATTTCTTCAACTGCAGATTCAATTTTTTATGTCAATGAAATGTCCATTTGTGTCGGTATCACATTTTCCATGCCATTACTTGGGTTCTTTATTTCAGAAACAGTAGCTCTCCCTTTTAACTCATGTAAGTAGGATAGGTTCTTCATAGTTTTCAAGTGTTTTCCCAGATATCAAGGAAATCACTCAAAGCAAGTCAGTAATAAGAACTCTCTAGAACCTTGCACAAAGTGCTGGGGATGATAAACTCTGCCAAGGGAGAGTCCATGAGGCAGACTTCTACTCCATATAAGGGAGCAATAAGCATTATCTAACAATGGAAGAGACTGCTTTATGAAGTACTAAACTCCTCATCCCTGGAAATACTCAAGAACAGACCAGTTGACCATCTGTTCATGAACTTAAAGTGGGAAGCTGAAGTAAATGATCACATTAATCTCTCATAGCTCTTTGGCCTTATGAAGAATAGAGCCAGTGGAGTCCTGGCCATCAGAGTCTTTGGTAAAGGATAGACTATAGGACTGTGGTAAGTTATCCATCCACATCTCTGTCCAAGGCTGCTCCACCATGGAATATTTTATTCTGAATCTGTGTCTGGTGATTGATACCAGCAACAAGTCAAAGAACAAAAGGGCCAGGGCTGGTATGATAGCAGAAGCCATTTTTTTAGTTACTTCGGCTAAGGAGGAGAGAGTGCTCTAACTAGTCAAAAAAAATTAGACAGTGGAAGTTCTGAAATGTTTTTCTTTATATCTTATTCTCCAACAAGACTTCTAAACTGTAATTTCCCTAAAAGCACAAAACAGTAGTGAGTTTCTCTACTATTCTATTACCGGTGGACAGCATTAGGCTTAATGCCCAGTCTAAACTCATAATATTCACTAAATAGATAAACAAATGAAAGAAGTAGTAAACTTGAACTCATAAGTTGGAAAATTAAGACATGAAGTCTCTCCTCTCACCATGAAATCTGTATTGCAAGCAATTTAACCAGCATGCAGACTTGAATCTGGATAAGTCATATATTTTATTTGGCAGAATAAGTGATAGAGCACTAGTAACCCCTTCAGATTCTTTGGCTTCACAGAAGTCCCTAAAGAGGCAGTGCTTGTAGAAAGGGACAATCTTGTGGCCCATAGCAGGGCTGCATGGCAGAAGAAGAGACAATATTAGAGTGCATGAACTCCAAATTTGAATTGTGACTGTACTATTAGGGTAGCATTGGATCATATCCCAAACTTCTCTGAGGCTTAGTGTCCTTACCTGCAAAATGGCAAAGCAACACTTCATAGGACTGTTGGTAGAATTAGGTAAAACCAGAGCATCAAGGATGGTCCATAGCACAGAATAGGTTATTGGTGATCTTAGCATATCCATTTCTGTTCCCTCCCTTTACCCAGAGCCTCCAGCTCCAATCTTCAAGGGCAGTGATCTTGATAGCTGGATGGGTATGTGCAATAGAATTTCTTCCTGTTTTCTCTCCTGAACTGCTCCCTGGTATCTAAATGAGCCACACCCATTAGACCACAAGTACCACATATAAAGCAGAGAGATTGCTCACTCTTCCAAATGATACAACATTAAGTTTTAAGAGAGATGAAGGGGATTTATTAAACTTGCCCTCCCAAAGGAGCTCATTTAGATCCTGATTGCACTGGCTTTAATGAGTGGGCAGACCTCATTACACAACTTGGGGTCCCAAGACCTTCCACAGTCCCATGAGACTAATCAATTACATTGCCTTTGCTCTTCCCCTTAGAGCCAGTTTCCAGATCCCAGCATCTCTGGAGTTCAATACCCTCAACACATCACCCATAACCTGTGATGCCCTTGTTACAAATTTGCCCCATAAAGAGCTTTGTGACAGAATCAACCTTTGTGAGGAAATCATTAAGTCATGAGGGAGGGTCAGCCAAGGCAAGTGATTGGTGCTCACTGTCCCTGGTGTAGAGGAGGTCCTGGCATGGAAGATGAGGCTTGTCCAGTTCATGGCTATCCAGACGTTTGGGTTGGCACCAACTATAACCTAAAGTTTGTTAAACCTCCCAAAACCATGAAGATATTTAATCCTCTTTGAACAGAAAGAGGATGCTCTCTTACAGGCTGAAGGAGAGGTACCTGCCCATAACTCTGACTGCCTGTAGTTTCTCTGGAGTTTCTCTGGAGTGCCTGTCACAGGTCAGAGACTGCCCAAAGGATCGGGGGTAAAAATGTGAGTGAGTCAGACAAGGTCTCTGTGTTCATGGAACATATATTCTAGTAAGAAGAGTGGGCAAGGAGACAAAAAAATAAATCTGAAACTGATAACACTGCAAAGGGGTTAAGGGTAATACAAATAATTGACACAAATGATGGGATAGAGAGTGATGGGGTGACCACTTAGATCCACATGGTCCAGGATGACTTCCTGGAGGCAGAGTGATATTTGGAGGAGAAAGTCCTCACCCTGTGAAGATCAGAGGGATATGAATTGCAGGCAAAGGGAATAACCCATGTGAAGGCCTTATGGTCCTACCCAAGGGCTAAAAAGGCAAGGAAGAAAGTGTCAGCAGATCATATACGATTGGTGAACCTTGGGAAGAGGTGTGACTTTCTGGTTTAAAATCTCCTCTCCTAGAGGTGGCCTGGGTTAGAGAAATGTGAGAAATGATAACCCAGAAGGAGAACAAAGGCATACATGAGAAAGACACACCTACCCTAGAGCCAGTCTGGATCCCAGTTCTAAATTGAATCCAAGTATATGCCCTTGAGCCCTACCCCACCTTCTGAGAAAACCTCATAAGTTAATCTTGGTGTCCCAGAGGCTCCTACCTACTTGATGATCTGGTTTCATTAAGGCACTGGTCACAGGTGATTTGCTGATCAGAAGCACTACACTGGGGGAGTTTGTGGGTGTGGTCAGCAGCTGGATTTTGATACCCGTTCTTCTCTTGACTAATTAGTAGACCTTGGCCAAGTCTTTGCCTCTTCAGGTATTGATCTTCTAATCAGTATACTGACCCATGTGTGCTAAATGATCCCCAGGGTCCCTGCTAACAGTATAAGGGTTGTATGATTCTGTGACATTTGGCACAAGCTCAGGTAGACATGTTAAAGAAAATTAAAAACGTTTGATGTCCTCACGTCCAAGGCCTTATAAATAAAGGAGAAAGCCACATGCCAGTGGCTGGATCATTAGAGTGGAACCAGGTAGAAACCATGCCAGGTTTAACAACATCCTGCATAGAATTCATTCCGATCCTCAGTGTGCCGGGAAAGCCTTGTTTTCCTCTCTAATAGGGCCCCTCAGATCCCCACCAAACCCTCTAAGCCTTGCAGGGAGACATTCTTATTTCCATAGCACAAGACAATTGTGAAATAATTGGCAGCTCTGTGTAAGAGGTATAATAAAATGCCTGAGCCCATTAGGCAAGTTTCTGAGATTATTGCTGATGGTTAGGCGCCCTCTACTGGTGGACTTGACAGCGAACCACCAAAAGCTGAGGTTTCTTTTATTCTGGGACGCCTGCTGCTTAGGGTGACCTAGAATGCAGGTGTTTGTCTTCAGGGATTTCCAAATGGAAAACAAGCTTAAACCAGGCCATACCTCATTCAAGAGAAATCCTTTCAAGCCTTTACAAATCCTGAAGGTTGTCTTAGAAACTTGGTAATCGAAGTGAACACAGAGCACCCTGGGTTGAGACTGGAAAATACTGAATTTAGAAGCTTTTCAGAGGGAAGGAAAATACCTATTAAAAATGAAGTTTATGGGCATTAAAGAACATTTTTTAAAGTTATGGACTGTAGGACTGACTAGAAGAAAAGAAGGTTGGTGTTTCCATGACAGAGCTGGAAAACATTTTAGTGCCCCCCAGGAATGACTAGGTGATTAAGGGGAAACCAACCACCTGTTTTGTGACGTTGAACTGAGCCTGGGATGTGGTTTTGGGTGGGGGATAAGGGTATAGGATTTTACCAGACCTGGCTTTGAATCCTAGCTGCCACTTGTGGGAGAAGTGACTTAAGATCCCTGCTTTTCCTTTATATGACACTCTCCTAAATCTTTCAACACAATACATGAGAGCCACAGTGCTCACTCAGTAAGGACGTAGAAGAAATGTAAAACTACTACAGAGGGGCTTAGCTATTACTTATTCATTCCCTTATTTGTACCTATCAAGGAGTCTCTCATCAGGGCCCTGCACTGAGTATTAAGGACAGGAATTAGACCCTAAGGGAGCAAAAAGTCCAGGAAGAAAGATAAGATGCATGGACACATAACTGTGGTAAGGAAGAAAGGTGTCAGTGATGTGAGAGATACATATATGATCAATGAGATTTCTCAAAAAGTAAATTAGTTCCAGTTCAGAGGAATGAGGAAAGGGTTTTCTTTCAGTATTATATCATTTCTAGGATTTCTGAGTTTGCTCAAGTATCACCCATCCTTGACCACGTGGAAAAATAAGATTCAGAGTGTTTTTAATAATTCTGATGGAGAGCTTAGGAAATGTGTGTGTGTGTGTGTGTGTGTATGTATGCACACTATTGTGATAATTATTTCACAATAAATGTAAATCAAACCAGCATATTATACACCTTAAATTTATACAGTGATCTGGGATGTCTGAGAGGCTCAGTTGGTTAAGCGTCTGCTCAGGTCATGATCCCAGGTTCTTGGGATCGAGTCCCGCATCAAGCTCCCTGCTCAGCAAGGAGTCTGCTTCTCCCTCTGCCTGCCGCTTCCCTTGTTTATGAGCAATGAAAAAATAAAGCAAATTTCCCCCTGTGAACTCACGGGGGAAAAAAAGTCATTGTCTAAGAAAAGAGATATATTCATAGTACACTATGTGACTCTGCAATAAATAATACATTGTTGTAATTATATAAATTCAAAATAATGAATTAACCAAACACTCTGATTGAACAGTATCTGGGGCAGAAAAAGGCAAAATATGTATGTAAATGCATAAGAGAATTGAAGGTGTAATTTCAGTCCTCAAAAAAGTTGCTAGATAATGTCAACAATTATGATATTAAGAAATATAATGGTAAAAATATAATGTTTAGTGATAATAGAGGTGTAGACTAGAGGAATCAGCTAAAAGTTGAAAGGGAGAGAAAAAGAGGAGCGAGAAACAACAAAATGTCTCGCAAAGACAATGAAGAAAGAGCTACAGTGATGTTGAAGTCCCTGGTTCTGCTTATTTCTGAGGACCAACTTCATCTTTGCCTTTCAAGTAATTTGGTTGTACATCTTACCTCAGGTGGAAAATCTCCTACAACCTTTGTAGTTTTTTTCAGCAATTTTGATATTTTTTTCCTTTCCTGTAAAGGACAGTGACTGCTCTCCTTGTCTAAAATGCCATTTTAGCATCCATCTCTAGACAGTCTCAGGGATTCCCAGGAGCCCACTGGGATGGTCCAGGGGGTAAAATGCAGTCTTTCCTGGGATTAGCAAGCAATCTCATGCTTGAGTCTGGGAGGTATCCTTGAATTGTAAGTCAGGTGAAGACGAGATGAGAAAAGGCTTAGTGTGAGAAGGGGACCCAGCAAAGGCTCCCAAAAGTAGGGAGAGAGAGGCCATCAGCAGACCCAAATCACTGCAAACTACAAGCCTGGATGGCTGTGTGGATAAGGTTCTTCAAGATTACAGTTGTCCCCTTCTCTCCGTTTCTCCTCCTGTCTTCCTGAAACCTACTTGAGGGTTGAATCTCTGCAAGCACGGGGCATAAAGTGGAAGGGATGGTGGATCCTCTGCAATGTGTTCTGAGAGGAAGAGCCTAATTGAGAAAATGATGGGAGGAGGACACAGATGGAATAAGCCCAGTGTGGAATGGCTGCAGATTCTATTCCTTCATGAGGCTCAATCATCAAGATAGAGATGAAGGGAAGAGATGTCAGATTGCAGAATAGAGAGGCGCTAGATGAAAACCTGCTGGAAATTATACGTTGGGGATTAAAAAAAAAAAAGAAGGAAGGAGACATAATTGATGCTGCAAAAGAAATTAAATCCATGCAGAGGAGGTAGAGGGAAAGGTCCAAAAGGAAGTGATGAGAGAAGAAATGACAGGTATGGAAGAGCACGAGTAAAGATCACAAGGAGAAAAGGCCAGAATCCATGACACCTGAGGAATTATCAAAGGAAAAATACAAATCAATCTTCAGTGCTCTAAGTTAAAAAAGAAATCTGTATACACATTGCCAAGTGCCCATGCAGGCCTAACTGAACCAGTATAACTATGTTCATTAAATTCTAGAGCAATGTTTGTTTGTTTGCTTTTAAAATAAGCCCCACACTCAGCATGGAGCCCAACATGGGTCTTGAACTCACAACTCAGAGACTGAGACCTGAATTGAGATCGAGAGTTGACTGCTCAACCAACTGAGCCACCCAGGTGCTCAAATTATAGAATAATTATTTAAGTTAAAAGAGTCAATGCCCTTTGAAAGCACTCCAGCAAAAGAAAAGGTTATATATGAAAGGAAAAAAAAAAGACAAAACATGCTGGACCCTCAGTTCCCATCTGCAGTGTTAATGTCATAATTTATTTATTTAATAACAATCATTAAATTATTACATAAATTATCATTTAAATCATGAAATTAAAATTTATTAATTAATAAAATAAATTATGGAGAAACCTCTGTAGAGTTTTGAGCAAAAACTATGGAGATACAAGTTGTCTTTTATAAACGGAGGCAATAAAAAAAATTTTAATTAAATAAGAGCTTGAAAAAGATCAATAGACAACAGTTCTTTGAAGATTATATCCAGCTAACTGGAGGATACTAAAAAATCACAATCTCAACAATGGTAGACTCGTCTCAACACATGTGATGGGGTTCAGCACGAAAACTGGGGAAACGTGGCTCATATTTACCAAGTTCTCTCCAAGGATGAATGTAAGTCTTGTTGTAAAAATGAATCCAAAATCAAAACATCTGTTCCTTTAAGCTTAATGTAAAATTCATGATTTCATGAAAAAAAAAAGTCTGAGCTTAAAACATCAGCTAATATTCATAAAGACTGAGAAATGTTAAGGAGAAGGGAGGGTGGGAGTCTATACTCAAAAGATTATTTCCTTCTTGACCCTCAGAGTCAGTTCATGTCAAGGAAAAGAAGGCTTTTGAAATATTAAAAGATAAACATCAAAGAAAGTAAAAGCAAAGAAAACGTGGTCCATAGAGCAAACAGGAGTAGCAAATGCAAGAGCAAAAAACAATATTGAAAACGTTCAAAACTATATGTCTGTACATGAAATGTACTTTATGCTGACAAATGGGGATGTTGTACCCCTCTTAAAAAGTCAGACTCCCAAGGTGTTTTCCACAAATCTAGACAGTTACTGTCTGTAAAAGACCGCACAAAAGAGAGGTAGACAGAATTTACAAAGTAAGCTACTGGACAAAAATGCCCTGGCCACGTTCAAACAAAAGGAGAAGGGGGACAAGCCTAAACATCAGACAGAAACATCGGAGGGAGCAAAAGTTCACTTCTTTGGATGAATGGTATGAACATTTATGAGAGTAATTTAACAGCAAGCCAAATTTAATAACACCTCTTTAAAAAATGGGTTAACAACACCTCTAAAAATATGTTAACATAGTTCTCTCTTCACAACAGATCAAACAAGCAGAAATTAAGTGCATAAGCAGAAATAATATTTACTCAATAAGGTACCATGAAATAGCCCCTGGCTGGGTCAGTCAGAAGAGAAAGCATGCTGCTCCTAATCTCTGGGTTGTGAGTTTGAGTGTAGAGATTATTTAAATAAATAAATAAATAAATAAATAAGATACCACTGATGACTTTCACAACTAAAACTTAATATCCAGCTTTTGTTAGAATATAGTTGTGGGTTTTTTTTTTTTAATTTAGCATTTTAGGTCACAAAGACATCTCAAATGCAAAAAAAACAAAACAAAACAAAACAAAACAAAACAAAAAACAACAAAAAAAACATAGACTTTCCTCCTATCTCCTTTTCTCACCAGAATAAAATGAAGCTAAAAATGAGTGTTCCAAGTATTGAATCATAGAAATAGAAATTTGTAAAGTATTCTTCCTAATAACTTATGGATAAAAATAATCGACCCCACAATTACAAAATTATTAATATAAAGGGACACTACATATTACCACTCAGATTTTTTAAATTCCATATTTAAAAATGCATTGATTCTTATGCATGTGTCTTCTGTAGAGGAAAAAATTGGTAGGAAATATTTCAGCGTGTTAAGAGTAAGTAAATTTAGGTATTATTCTGTGTATGCAAATTTACTCGTATGCATTAATTGCTTTTCTGCATGGAATAGGAACTTGGTAGAAGTCAAGCTTTATATTTTTGAAGTTGAAAAACTATTGTGGGGGGGAATTTGTAAACTCTCATATGGTGCTTAGGGTAGAATATAGAAGTTATCTTCAGAGAAGACACACCCCTCTAGCAGTAAAGACTGGAAGCAAATATGTAACCAATTCTCCCAGGTTACATGAACTCATCTGAATACAAATGCTTCATATTGGGTAATGGTAAATGTTCTGTTAAAAAAGTAAACTATGTATATCTTTTTAAGGGACAAGCATAACCTAGGATCGCAGAATTCTTTTTCCTTAAGTCGGATTTAAGCTGCTCTGGGCCTAAAATGTGCTGTGTGTTCTTGAGAGATCAATGTGTGATCTTATCCTGACTTTTGTTGGAAAGCCGGACTGTGGCTGGAAAAATAGGCTTCTTTGCTAAAGCAAGCTGTCTCATCCTCTGCACTATTGATATTTGGGGCAAGATAATCCTTAATTGGGAGCATGTGGTGGTGATATCCTTTGCACTATGGGATATTTGGCAGCACCGTTGGCTTCTACCCACTAGATGCCGGTAACATCCTTCCTCCCCCACTCACTTGTGTCAACCAGAGATGTATTTAGACTTTACCAAATGTCCAGGGCAAACATCATCTCTGGTTGAGGATCAGTGTGCTGGAAGATAGGCTGGCAGGAACTGAACTGAATGAGATGCTGGATGAACGACGTCCTTGTAAGATTGACTATGCCACACTTCCTAAGAACACTGTTGAAGATTGGGGTTGAATTCCTTGGGCTCTGGAAACCAGACCACATCCTGTGGATGAGGAAGGACATTTTCCCTGAAGCCAGTTGAAGTGTGGTTAACAGTCTCAGCCTGAGGTGGTTATGTTCCCAAGAGCCAAAGGTAGTAGTTCCCTTTCCAAATGCTGAGGGAGGCTTGAGAGTCAAGGTTCCTAATGGAGGAAAGTGGTTCCCATCAAAGCTGCAATCACATTAGGGTCAGCTGCTGTAACTCCATGGGAGCACAAGAAGGAAGACGGGACTGTCACAGTTGTCAACTATTGGCCACAAGTACTTGCAGCAGCTGAGGGATGGGTTCATGGAGCAGTAGAAGGATCCTGGACCAGGCACCAAGCAGCTACTAAGTTCACACATTTTATTACTCAGTGCTATGTGTTTCTGACTCTTACATTCTCTCCATCTGCATGGAGTTTCTCCCAAATTCCAATGGGTCATGACTTCTTGGAAAACTTATAAGAACAGTGTGAATTTGTACCCACTGTTGTACTTTATCTCAAAGACTCACCTGATCTTATCGTCCCTTTCCCTACCTCCTTTCTTTACCGGAATAACTAGACATGACCAGTGGTCACCTCCCTGATTGTCTTATTTAACAGCAATTTTACCTCCTCAGAATGATCAGGTCACAATCCCTCCTGATGTACATGGTAACTACTTCCTTTGGCAGATGGTCTCTTAGCACAAGAAACCCAAAGTGACCAGATGGCACCTGTAGCTTTTTTTTTTTTTTTTTTTTTTGGCACCTGGAGACTCTCTACTTTGTCCTTTGATGCAAACACAAGCTTCCTAGGAACCAAGACCTTGAGATTTGCAGACTCAGGAGCAGAAAGCACAAATTCCTCAAGAGGGTTGCTGGGAATGATTAGTTACCAGAGATGCAGCTACTTCTATTGCTTGGTGCCTGGACTCATGCATTCTGTTGAAGATCTAGCACCAGAGGAAGTGTCCCATCCTTGAAAAGAGTCATCTCAAAGCCGATGCCTCAGTGATACTTTCAAGAAGCCATTCATTCTACTGTTCAACCAGGCTGGCAGTTTCTGGGTGATGCAGTATGTGGTAAGACCAGTAGATCTTATGTTCATGTGCCCACTGCCAGTCTTCCTTTGCCAGCCCTTGGACTGAGGAGATCCTATACAATATTGCAGGTCTCAGGATCAAGACCTTCATAGGCTTTTGGAGTAATGGCACTGGCTGCAGGGAGGAGAGGCAAGCTACTATTGAGAATACATGTCAGTCCTGGTTAAGATGAATTGTTAATCCAGAGTAGCAGGGACCTTGTGTAACTGAACAGCCATTAGTAGCTATCTGGTCTTATCCATGGGATAGTGCTATAGAGGTACTCAGCTTTGGTCTTTTCTAACTGACAGTTGGATATTCAGTAGTAAAAGTCCAACGTGGTGAAAGGGAGACTTTGTTGGCAGGCCCGTGTCTAGTCTCCATTTCTACTATCATGGCATCCCCATTCATAAGCTCATTGTCTAAATAACGGAGTGGCCAAGGACAGTGGTTCCTTGTCATGAACTGGCTAAGTCAACATACCAGTTGGGTTCTTAGTGCCTGTTCTTCAGTGGATGTTCTGTGGTGGGAATGAGATGCAATACAAAGTCATCACACTTGGTTCTCACTCATACATATCTATCCATATGCTTCTTCTCTGGATCTCTCTGTCTCTTTTCCAGCCTTGCTTCTTCTAGGCCATTGTCCAACCAGCTGAACCACTTGCCATTGACCGTGAGTCCACATTCTAACTTCAGACCAATGATTTCTTAACACAGAGTGGATGGTCATGAGTACCACCTGAAGCTCTTCCCAATGGGAAGATTTCTTCTTGATTCTGGTTTCTTGGGGTCCACCGCTAACTGGAACTATCACACAGAATTGCATTTTCAGTTCACACACACCTACTGAACTGACTCCAGGTGTATATTAAGCAGGAATTTTTCTCCTTTCTCAGTTGGACATTGGGAATGATCCATGATGCCAAAGGTATGAGCAGAGGGAGAAGTATTGGTTTAATAGTGGAAAGGGACATGGAGGTCTAGTGACTGAGTCACTTGTGTTCTCTGGAGCTGTCCCCACTCAATCCAGAATATATTACTTCTATCTTGCAGTGGCATTCTCAGTCTCATGACTTGGTATGCCTGATGGTACCTCATTATGTGCAGTTCTGGCTCCATGGCCATTTGATGTCCCATGGTTAGATTTTCCACCTCTATCAGGGAGCATTAGCAGATCCGCTTGTTTGTGTTTTGAATGGTGCATACTTTTCTGCGGCATAGCATTATTCAAGAACCCAAGACTTTATTGGAAACCCTGTAAGTACAGTACTGGGACTTGTTAGAGACTTCACAAAACATCCCAAGTGGCAGGGCTGTTCATGCTGTACCCTGAATCTGCTTCAGAGATCTTTTTCTCTGGATCTACTAAAACTATCAGCCTTTAACATTATCAAATAATGGGTCAGAGCAGTATTCTCTAGTGTATAATCTGCTGCATCTAAAACCTGAAGAGGCCAACTGAATCCTGTGCTTCTTTCTTAGTAGTAGGAAGTGGACAGAAAAATAACATGCTCTTGATTTTGGAAGGGATGAATCATTTGACCCAGAACACAAGGCCCCTAAATATTTAACTGATGTATCATGCCTCTATATCTTTGTAGGGTTTATTTCCCTCCACCTAGAGTGCATGTCTTACCATGTCTTGCTCATGCAGTCCAGCTTACATGATGTCAGCAATATGGGCTAATATGGTGTTCTACAGAATGTCCAGATGGCTGAGATCCTTTCAACACTATAGTGACAGAGAGAAAGAGAATTAACATATCTCTGGGGCAAGACCATGAATGTATACTGCTATTCATCCCATATGAATGCAAATTGCTTCTGTCCTATTTGATGGGTATTGAAAAGAACGCATTTGCCAGATCAATAGCTTCATGCCACTTACCAGAGTCTCTAATAAAGATACCACTTCCAGCACAGCAGCTGCAATTGGCTGTACTATGTGGTTAAGTTTGCAATAGTACACTGTTATTTTCCATGATCCAACTGGTTTTTGCAAGATCACTACCCCTCCATCCTTGAAATCTTTGAGGGTGACAAAAATCTGCCATTTCCCCAAAGATATGGTAATTGTTTTACATTTACTGTCTTGTCTAGGGTGGAGGTAGTTTCAGGAGTTTCTATTTGGCTTTTTTACTATGATAGCTCTTTATTATATAAGTTAAGTTAAGGAACCAGTGTAAGGATTTTGCCAACATCTTAATATGTCAATTTCCATTATATATTCAAGACCTGGGAGAATGCCCACTGGGTGTATCTGCAACCAGTGGGCACTGTGAGATGGACCTAGATCAGTATTCCACTTAGTACATAATTCCCTTAGCCCCTTTTTCCATCGGGGCCAGCATGATGCTTTGGGTCCCTGGGTGGCAGTGTCAGTTTGAATCTGGTTTCCCACAACATGCAAATGGTATGTGTGTTCCCTTTTCCCAGTGTGCTTTTGCCTGGATTAATAGTCAATGTTTTCTTTAGGAAAGAACCGGAGAATCAATGCCATATAAATCTATCATGATGTTGGATAGTCTTTGCTTATGTGGATCTGACCCCCTCTTCTGTCATAGTTTTGGAGACTGAGAACTGGCTCAGTTCTGAAAACTGGGAAAGAGAACTTTCCTTTGGAGTAACTGAGATAGGTCTTCTGTTCCTCCATGCCTGATGTATTTTGAATGTATCTGTGATACAATACTCTAATCTTGCCCAACTCTCCTGCCTTTAGGAATACCATGGTCTGTGAACAATCTTCTAGGTTGACATTCTGATCTTGCTACCTTTTTGGTGACCATGCCCACAGTGTTTCTGATGATTGGTAGTTGATTCCTGATCTCCACTAGTCTGGGATCTTATCATCTCTACTGATCCTAGGAAGCCCAGGTCTCAAATAGCACCTCCTGCTGTTAGCTGCAGAGGACTGCCACCCCTGAGCTGCTCAACAATCCCGGTGCCCTCACACTAGTGCTTTCCTTATCACTTCAGTAAATGGCATGGCCTCCAGGCCCTCCTGAGCAGCACAGCCAGAGTCAGCAAGTGTATTTTCTGATCTTATATGGTAGAGACATTCTTGCATTCCCACTTCGTTGAGTCTTTGATCCCTTCCTCCACAGTCTACTGTTTATTTTAACGCAGACTGTTTTATTTAACGTAGGTCATCCCTATTCTCTTGGCTAATGTTTAAGCTAAAGAAAATTGACTTCATAGTCTCTGGAACAACCTATTCAGTATTTAAGTGAGAGGGGGGTTGCTGTTGAGTCTCATTCCAGCATGTCAAGATCTAGGAAAAGAGTGGATGTGGATATGGTATAGCAGGAAAATCACTGGACAGGAATTCAGGGGGCCTGGGCTCTAGGTTTCAACTTAGTGGCCTTGAGGCCATATGGTACACTGAATATATTGGGGCAGTAACTTGAAGTCAGAAATACCTGAGATAGAATCAGAGCCCTGTCCCTTTTCAGCTGCCTGATTTTGGAAAAGCACTGAGGTTTTCTCTGCTTTAAACTCTGCTTCAAAATGAAGATGAAGTAATTTTCAATCTTGATGGCATGTTAGAATCACCAAGGTTTGGGTTTTTTGTTTTGTTTGTTTGTTTTTGGAAATGCCTATTTTATGCTTGACCGATTGAATTAGAATTTCCAGGATGAGGCCTGACATCATCATCTTTTTAATCCCTAGCCGCATCTCTGTTATTCTGGGCAGGAGATCCAGATACACAGGAATGCTTGAAAACCACTGGTTAGATAATCTGTAAATGCTGACACTGATACACTTTAATGGGACAGATAATCAAGGATATCTATCTGGGGCTTTGAAAGGTGTACTGTGGGTTTCATCTCTAAGGACAAGAAGAGTCTACTCTCTGAATTTGTCTTATGTTGTCAATGAAATGATTGCCATTTTGAGTCTGTAGCTGAGTGAAAGAGAGAAGTCCTTATAGCTAGCTGGCTGGAGAACAGGACTACTTTGTCCTGGGCTGAAGGCTGGTGGGGCTGGTAGCCTTTTCTTACCATCTTAGCCATGTGGTACTTTATAGAAAGTTGCCCTGTTAACATCAAAGCTAAAGATCTCACCTGAATTCACATTTCAGAATGAAGACCAATGACTACTTATTCCCCAAGGTACTAGAATTTCAATTTTTTTTTTGATTCTCTGATACTAATTTTCCTCAAAACTACTATCTGTCTTTGTCTGCAGCCCTTAAAACAAACTAGAGACATATGCTGTTTTCACAGCATTCTGACTTCCCACCATTTCTGTGTTTGACCATTTTCTCAGTGAGCAGTGAATCTTCATTTCTGTCGAAGAAGATTGGGATCAGGGGACCTCCCCCATTGGCCCCCTGTGGAATCAGCGCTGCCCAGGGTTAACTGAAGAGATTGGGGTTTTAAGTTAACATTACAATGTGTCATGACCATTTAAGGCAAAGTACAGCTAATAACAGCAGAGTTAGAAGAATCGACCAATGCATTTTCTGGGAATCTCTAATTTGTGAGTCAACTATGTAAGTTATCAAGTCTACCTTCATTAAAAAAAAATCTCAAATTATCCTCTTTTGTTTTTATTAAGGTCAAAAGTATGTAGGTTTAAAACCATCCTTAGGGGTATGGTTTGTGTGAAATCTCTACAGTGGTTCTATAGTTCCAATATTTTTGTTTGGACCGATTGAATTGTGTAAACATCTTGGTCTTGAATACAGGTAGTTAACCTGTATGAACTTAGCTTCTCTCTGAGCAAAATGTTGCTAAAAAGGGCCAGAAGGCAGGCAAAGTCCTTCAGGAAGATAAAGCATGAGCAGAACAGAAAGTTAAAAATAGCCCAATTTAGTTATTATTTAACACTTTGCACTTGCATGCATCAGGTTGAAAGTTTAAGATCCATCAATGGCCAGGAAAACCAACAATATTTCTTTAATATTTTAGAACTTGAAACCACTTAGTAAGGGAAAGGCCTCCTGTTATGAAATGTGTTGACTCATGGAAGAAAAGGCCAAATTTCCAGTGTTAGGGAAACCAGCCACCTACTTGATGTTAACAGAGACACAAGTTAAAACCACCAGGCTAGAACACAGTTGTGAAGCTTACAGTAGCATTGACTCTCCCTTCTTTCCTTTCCTGGTCTTATTTTCAGTCCAGCTGAAGATCGTTCCCTAATGATCCCTGGATCTCATTTCTGGGGCCCTGATCACTGCTGATTTGGGGGAGTCAGAGGAGGAGGAGTCCTCACCTTCTGGCTGCCCTGAGCACTCTCATAGTCAGTCTCTCCTAGTTCTGACACCAGCCCTACTGCCTCCTGCTAACCAGAAACAACAGGCCCAAACGGAGTCACTTATGTTAAATCCCACCGAGACTTATTACCTAACCTAACTGCAGTTTCAGCCTCTTCCAGAAGTGGAATTCAAACCATTCAATCTGGAATTCTCTGGTCAGCACTAGTGAGCTGACCTGTATGATAGGACCCCTTGCCTACCCCCAGGGGGAAGGTGACCTTGCCTGAAACAATCCTTTCCTTTCTTTTGATAATAACGTCTTTGTCCCACCTGTTAATACCTATAAAAATGTTCCATTTTGCATCAAACACCATCTTTTTGTCAGATGGAATGCTGCCCAATATGAATCATTGAATCAAGTCAATTAACTATTTAAATTTACTCAGTTGACATTTTGTTCTGTAACACTCCCAAACTTCCACCTAACAACAAATTCCAGACCTATGTGTACTAGATCCTTGGCTGGATCTGATTTACTTAGCTCTTGACTCCTCCCAAATGGTAGACTCCAAGCCAGAAATACCAAGATTTAAAGAACCCCTCTCCATTCTACATTCTGCCTCATTCTCTCTTCCCCCAGTATGCTGATTTTGGAGTGTTTGGCAGTTGTAGTATAACAAAAAAAAAATGTATATAGTTGGTCTTTGCCCATGGTTCCTTGGCACAGACCTCCTAAAAGTCTTGGAATTTCCTGAGTGATAAGAGGGTCCTTTGTTATTTGTACCAAGCCCCAGTGACCATACCTAAGTTTAAGCTAGTAGAGTAAAGGTGGGTCCCTAGGTAGCTTTGGAACGGGGACCAGTCACTGGAGAAATAATCACACCATTAGAGGATTAGAATGATCAGTCCAGGACTACCTTGGGAAAGGGGAAGAGGGCTAGAATTAATATATTCATCCCTATGATCAGTGATTTAATCTGTTGTGCCTATGTTATGAAACCTCCACAAAAACTCAGAACAAGTTTGGGAGGAACTTGGGTTGATGAACACATCGATGTGGTAAGAGAGTGGCAGGTTCAGAAAAGGCCTGGAAGTTCTTCACCACCTCTCTCCCTGTTACCTACTCCATAAGCATCTCCCATCGGGCTGTCCCTGAGTTATATCCTTTCTAAGAAGCTGGTGATCATAAGCAAAGCATTTTTCTGAGTCTGAGTCATTCTAGTAAATTGTCAAACCTTAGTAAGGATCCTGGAAACCCCAGATTTGTAGTCAGTTCAGTAGAAGTGAAGGTGGCCTAGGGACCTCTTTGTGGCTGACATTTAAAGTGGGGACAGGGTTGTAGGACTGAGCCCTTAATCTCTGGTGTCTGGAATCAGTGTCAGAATTGAATTAAATTGTAGGATATTTGGTTGGTATCAGAGAATTGGAGAATTGGTAGCAGAACAATGGATTTGAATTGGGGGAAAAAAAACCACACACACACACACACCAGCTGAGAAAGAATTTTTGTCTTTGACTAAGAAATATGAAGGTTGGGAAGGTTACCCGCAGCCCCTGCCTTTTGGATTCTGTGCCACTGAGAAGGAACAGGGTTGTCAGCGAAAACATGAACTATTTTGGATGTCTAAGGAAAAGCACATTTAAAATGTGTTGCTTGACCAAATCACTGCCTTGGAATATCTACTTTGTGGGAAACCAATGTGAGTACCAAGTAACTGCCACTGTGCCCACATTCTTGGCTTTGATACAAAGAAAAATTATGCCTTGGAACAATGTCTGGCATGTTCAGGCTGAGGTTAACTGGGGCTTGGTTATGCCTTGAGGACCCTGTTGCTGCTTTGATGCTATGATTCATTCATTGATCTTAGTCAGTTCAACTATTTATATGCCCGTGTCAAAGTCTCACCCAGCATAACCACAAGAGGCTGCTGGCCTTCATCCACGAAGCAGACATTGGAGGATCAAGCAAGACTTGCTGGTGCTTTTCACAGGAGAGAAAGATACAGGGACAGATGGAAGATTTACTGGTATGACCCATATGTCAGATGGGCCTCCTTATCCCTCAGAGAGAGGGTGCAATCCGCTTGCAATGCCTGGTCTATGAACGCCTATGATACTTCCCAGTTCTCCTAATTCCCAGGGACATACATACTCAGGGTCCTGTCAGCTTCTCTCCTGACACGTTCTCTGTTTTGATCTGCATCTCCACACCCAGAACGTAGCTTCAGCTTCTTAATGAGAGGGAGAGAAAGAAAGAGAGAGACAGATGGAGGAGGAGGAGAAAAGGAAGAAGAGGACGAAGAAGACAGTGGAGAAGGAGGAAGGAAAGAGAGGGAGGGAGAGAAGAGAGGGGAGAAGCAAGAAGAGCAAACAAATGTATATCTCAGTTTAATATTTCACTGCAAGCACGGTGGTCATGGGAAGATGTTACATTATTGGCTTTATTTCTCTCTCATCTGTTGGTCTTCCCTCTCCCATCCCCCACTACTGCTGTCTCTTCTCCATCCTCCTCCCCTTTCGGAGACTATCCACCCTACCATGATGATGCAATCTCAAAGAAACATCAAGGGGGAAAAAAAATTAGAAATAGACACACACAGGTAGAGATATCATTCTACAATTTATCTTTTTTAAACGTATTTGCTTATTTTTAGAAAAGAACAATTTTCTAAACGAAACAAAAAGGACAACCCATGACTTTTTCTGTAATGCTTACCTAGAAGAGCAGGGTTAAGATAAGCGTTACGTGACTACATCTTGTTTTTCAGTTGTGACTTTAGAATCACACAAATATTTTACATGATTAAAGGACAAAACTAAATAAGAAGCTTTTCTTAGATATCCAAAGTAAAATAAAATGAAACTCACTGTGAATACATTGGGAATGTATTCTACTCAGGAAGAAACCGTTTATGTGATTTTATGTCTTATGATGTCATATGGACTAAGGACTAAACAGGGAAAAGTAACTTCTTAGGAATCATACAACTGGTGGTAGAGTTTGTATAGTCATGCAGAGACTGCTATAGCTTGGAATACATGAGAGGTATAACTGTGTTGGGTGTCCATTAGAGTTGAGAACATCCATGTGGTTGAAAGGATATGCATGTGTAAGATCAACAAAGTTTAAGTAAAACCTTATAGTTTTGAATTTAAATCAGAGGTATGGTTCTGAACTCATGACATATTGTAGCTTAAGGAATACATATTTTCTAGCTCTGTCCACTGAAAAGGGCTAGGAACAATACCAACCCCTTAGCAATTGGCACCCAGACTGAGGTCTCTAAACACTAATCCCCATAGAGGATCCTTAAAGAAATGGCTGATTTCAAGACTAAGGCAGGAAAAATACAAGATGAGTCTGAAATGGTTGTTTCAGAAAGCAAGAAACCTATCCAAGACTCTTGAGATTGTGTTATAAAGACTCAGTCTAGGGGCGCCTGAGTGGCTCGGTTAAGTGTCTGCCTTCGGCTCAGATCTTGATCCCACTCAAGCCATGTGTCCAGCTCTCTGCTCAGCGAGGAGCCTGCTTCTCTCTCTCCTACTGCACCCGCTTGTGCTCTCTGTCTCTCAAAAAAAAAAAAAAAAAAAAGTTAAAAAAAAAAAAGACTCAGTCTGTGGTCTAGGCTCCCACTGGCTAAAGAAGAGGCAGCTTTATCATCATAAAGGGTAATAATAACTGGGATGATTTGAAGCACATCAAATATATTTTAGTTTATGAGCTTAACAATTCTCAAAAATAAATAAATAAATAAAACAACCTTCCTAAACACCTTTAAAAGGATGCTAGAAGACAACTTCATACTTTTTTAAAACAAGTTTAAAAAAAGGAAAGAATAATTTCCTACACAATCTTCCATAACCAAGAGTTAACAAAGGGAGTTTTTAACAGGAACTCTGTAGGTAATAAGTGAGAAGTGAATGACAAATTTGAATGTCACCATTTTTCATACCCTAATAGTTTAATGGCTCTAAACCAGGGGTCAGGCAAACATAGTCTATAAAGAACAAGCAAGTAATTATTTTAAGCTTTTTAGGCTTTGTAGGACATATGGTCTCTGTCACAACTGCTCATCTCTGTTATTACAGTACAAAAGCAGCAAAAGACAATATATAAGCCAATGGGTGTGGCTATATTCCAATAAAACTTGCAAATAAAGTCAGGAGATTGGATTTTCCCCTTGTGTTTCCCGTACTTGATGTAGATAATGACCACCAATGGCTGCTAGCATCATGAAAAGAGGGAGAGGATGTTATGTACCTCTTGATGAAATTGTACACAACCACCCATGAGGTAGACTTGTGGTGGGGGGTTGGGGGGAATCAAGCCTGAATCTGACCATGTCTCCACATCTGACTACTAAACCTCAGGAAATTTAGGAGATACCATCCAACATCATCAGGATGCAGGCAGAAAAATACAAAGTTTTGGAAGTTCTGTAGGACAAAGGATCCTCAACACATAACTGCAAGAAAAAGAAAAGATATGGAAGGATAATTTATAGAGTAGAAGAGCGTTGAGAGATGTAACTGCCAATTAAAATATAAATAAAAAGAACTGTACTCAAAACTCCAAATTCTTGCTTAATGCTTATATGGAACAATGTAACCAATATTGCTCTATTCCTGGTCTTGAATTCCCAAGCCCATCAAGGGTCCTCTCAGTAAGACTCCATCTTCTATGGAAGACAATCCCCTGTGTATCTGCTTATATTTCGTTTCTCTAGAAAATAATTCTCCCTGAGACAGTGAAGAGGTAATCCCAAGTAAGGAAGGGTCAAACCCTAAACCTGTTTCTTCAGTAACTTTCCAATTTGTTTTACTTAAAGCAAAGTTTTCTATTAGGATGTATCAAAAAAAAAAAAAAAAGGATTTACAGTTAGAGAAAATGTACATAATTTAACAATCTCTCACTATTTTGTGTACAGCATTTGAAAAATTGCCTACTTGACTATTACTTTCTCTTTGGCTTTATTTTCTCATAAAATAATCATTGCTGTGTAGAATGCACAATCATTTTTATGTAGAATGCACAATTCCGAGGGCTATTAACTTGTTGGGGAAAAAATGGTTGCTAATATACACATTTTTTCTTGTTTAGATTTATTTCCCACCAGAGAACCATAAAGTATCCCAATTAACTATGAATCTTAGTCTGTGGTAAATGGGAATATCCACAGCCTTCTTCAAGCTGGAAACATATTTCAGTCCTCTGCAGGCTAGAAGTAAATTACTGTGTCAGTAATGAAAATAAATTTGCTAATTAGTTCACTTAATCAAATCTGACTGAACTCTGTTCCTAGCAGCGTACACCTGAGAGCCTTAAGACATCTGTTTCTGAGAGCTTATCACCTACAGGTGATAAGTCCTAAAAGGACTTCTTCCTTTTTTTGTCTGAGAATAATTATTCAGCTTCCTCCTTAAGCCTTCGAAGGGAGTCTCTATGCAGTTAATAGTGATATGTTATGGTACTAGAAACCAAAAACAATCACTTGAGGCCCCAATCACTTGAAGCTGGGTGCTAGACTGGGCGTAGCAAGTAGGTGACATGAACTTATAGGCTTCCTCCTTGATCTATGAAAAATAGAACCAGAAAACATTGTTTAGCTCTGAACAAAATGTGAGCTGAACTCTCTCCCCGCATTCCCCAGCTTGTGACAGATGGCAGCAATTCCATCAGTCTCCAACTTTAGTATGATATGCGTCCCTTTTCTCTAATTGCACACTCACCAAATCAAGCTTTTGCTAATTAATTGGGCTTCCAATATGTCTACTGCTACCATTACCCAGTGTATCTGTTCTTCATCTGGTGCCTAACCCTCACATGTGCAATGGCTTCCAGTTTTTGCCTTGCTTGTTCCCATATTCGGAAGCAAAATTATGACCTTGGGTAGAAGTATTGAAGAGAAGCCATGCAGTCAAAATCAGTTGCCTCAGTATGGAGTCTTTGGTGTTGGTGGTGCTCTCCTGGGTCTCTTGCTAAGATGCCCCTCTTCTGGTCCATAATTTAACCTGAGCTTGTTATTTTGTATTTCCCAGAACTCCCGTCTGACTTCCTGCCTCTCTCTTCCCCAGTCTCTTAGCTTGCTTTCCTGACCTGTGATGTCTGGACTCTATGAAACACTGAATGCTTACTTTCTAATGCACCCGTTTCTCTTTTCTTAACTCTCTATCATAGAACTTAATACTTTTACCTGCCTGGTGCTTTGGTCCTTACCTGACCTTGCTTAACTTCATCAGTCTGTCTGGACATTACTTTTACCTGTCATTCTCAGTCTGTGGTCAAGCACTTGGTACTAAGAGGAGATGACTAGGCTCAGTTTCTGCCCCAATAATTCCTTCTTTTGAATTGCTTTGTATTTATTCAACCCGTTTTTCTCCTTTATGTGGACTATGTATGACTAGTTCCTGAAGTCATTTGAGCTTTCAGCACCTGCTTCTTTCTAGCTCCCCATTCTACCAACGCAAGAATGCAGACATGTTGGTCAGAAGGAAGGTCCAATTAGCCCTGTTTGGAGAAAGAGCACCAGACTGGGACTGTGAAGACATCCCCTTGAAGTATTAGTTGTCCTGCCTACAGTAAGTTGCTCAAGTGTAGAATGGAAGAATCGGTTTCTTCTGAAAGCACTCCCTCCCCTGACTCTTTTTTCTCCTAATGTGTTGTAATATCACAGTTCCTAGGTCAGTGGGCTAATTGGCAAAATAAGAATTTGTTGGACCAGGAGTCAGGATCCCTGAGTTCCAGTTTCTGCTTTGCAACTAGTTCACACACTGTAGCCTTGGAGAAATGCTCTGCCTCTTCAAATCATAAAGAAAATGAGGGGGCTGTGTTGGATGATCTTCAAAGACCCTTCCAGCCCTTTCCTTCAGTGATTCCATTTTTCTGCATATGAAGGGGAACACATTTTGCTAGTGAGGACCATTACGTCTGAAGAGAATTACTCTTCCATGACCCTGGTCTGGAATTTATTCTGCTTACAGAGTTTGAAATGCTTCAGCTGGATTTATGCTCTTTTTTTTTTTTTTTTTTTTTTTTCTGGCATAAGACTTTCTATGAAAAACAATTGCCTGCAGGATCTAACACAATCTATTCAGCATGTCTCAGAAAGCTCTGGAATTCAGGATTCTCCACAAAGTTCCTTCTTGGACTGGGAGCCATAGATTCTCTACAAAGTTCCTTCTTGGACTGGGAGCCATAATGACCCAACAGAAGGATGGTGGCAGCAAATGGGTGTCCTCTAGAGTGACCACCACAGGAAGCTCGGAGTGAGCAAACTAGCAGTTCACTCAATGAGCTGTTTCCAGAAAGACCAGGCTGTGAGGTGTTAACAGCCAGGAGACAACTGACCACCACACCTGCTATGGATGGCCATCTCAGCCTGCCCACAAAGAATCTTAATCTGTCTCTCCCATCAAAATGACTGGTTCTAAGAAAACTCAGTATAGTTTTTAAAATCCTGTTACAACAACATGATGTATAAGAAGTATGTCTTACCATGGCCTAGGAATCCTGATTCCATAGTGAAAATAATAAAAGAAAATAGAATTCCCCATCATATGGGAAGAGAGGCTGGATTAGAGGCTTATTATGAGGACAAAAACAATTATTACCCAGGTTATGGTGTCACAGTCACTGATGCACTCACACATGGGCCTCCAGCTCTGTTGTCATAAAAGGATGCTGATCCCCACACTACTCTGTACTTTGGAAGGAGAAAGGGCCAAAATCTCCTCTCTCTGGGCCTCTAAAGTAATGGGCCATGCCATTCCTCCCCAAGTACAAATGCTGCATGGAGAAACTCAAGCGATCCAGGAAATAAAATAACATTTAAATAAAACTCAAGGAATACAATTGTGTGTGTGTGTGTGTGTTTATGTATCTATGGGTCTGTAGTGTGCATGTAACCCTTTTTGGGTACGTTTTTCCAAGGGAAAATGATGCGGGTAAAAGAGCTTTAATTTCTCGCTAAGCCATATGTCCATTGCCTATGAATGCACAGTTGGGCAGGCTGCTTCAAATATCCTGGGAAAGGAGAAAGTCTTGTGTTCATGGAGATTGTGGCCATAAGTAGCCATATTGCCACAGCTTGACTGGAGCAGAGTCTGAGAATATGAGAGGGAAAGAAAAGAGAAGAGAAAACAGTAGAGATGGATTCTGAATTTCCAGCTGTGACTGCTAAGTTTTGGGAGCACAAACACCTGTCATCCCACGGGATTTAGGGTAATGTAGTCTCAGTAATACAGAGCTGTATTACTGTATTACTGTAACAAACTGGAGCCCTGACAAGGAGAGAACAAGGCTTCATGGGCAGGAGCAAGCCTCTAAAAGCTCCCCCAGAGAAATACTTAGGGATGAGAGGAGGGACATGCCAAAGAGTTGAGGTAGAACAATAATCTTTGGGCAGGTGGGGCAGTTTCTAGGATCTGGAGTTACTGCAGGTGGGACCTCCTTGTGCTGTCCAGGTGACATTCTACTGAGCAAATCCAAACTCCATGCTTTCTTCGGTGACTATTTGCTGAACACATGCAACGTGCCAGAGGCTGTTCTAGGCTCTGGGATAAAGAAATGAACAGCAAGAACAATGCTCCCAAGAACCTTGCTCTCAAGGACATTGGACTCCATTGGGAACTGAGACAAATTAGCGAAAGACACAATGAATGTACAAGATTATTTCAAACATCTGCATGTACTATAAAGACATCAACATGCAGTAATGTGATGGAGAAAGACAGGGAGGGAAGGGGGTTGCTATGCTCAGCGATGACACCACTTACCAGATGCACACCCTGAATGAGGCCATGTCCCCATCTGTAATATCACGGTAATAAATAATCTCTATCTCCAAAGATGGATATAAAAGATTCACCGAGATAATACCTGTGCACAGCACGATGACTGACCAAGCGTCTATAACCCCTTGTCACTGCAGCTCCAGGCATGCCTGAGGGTGATGACATTAGTGATGCAAAGCCAGGATTGCCCATCTCAATCCTGCTCAGACTCCTGACCCACAAAAAACACGAGAGGTAATAAAATAACCAGTATTGTTTTAAGCCACCAAGTCTTAGAGTAATTTGTTTTGTGGAAATAGATAACTAGCACCAAATCTTTTATATAGAAACAGAGAGAGGGCACCTAGGTGGCTCAGTCAGTTAAGCATCTGCCCTCAGCTCAGGTCATGATGCCAGAGTCCTGGGATCAAATCCCACACTGGGCTCCCTGCTTGGCATAGAGTCTGCTTCTCCCTCTGCCTCTGCCCCTCCCCCTGCTTGTGCTCTCTCCCTCTCAAATAAAGAAATAAAATCAAGAAAGAAAGAAGAAAAAGAAAGAAAAAAAAGAAGAAAGAAATAGACACTTTCTTTCGTTATTTTCCCCTGGAAGAAAAAAACTCTTCTAGAAAGGTTTGTTGCCAGCAGAATTTATTCTAAAATACAGTGTATTCACAGGAAATTTCAGCTTCAGTAAAGCCAACAGATTAGGAGACAGCTATCATTTAAAAGATAGTTTGTTACAGTTTCTAAGATGAAGGGACACACCATGCAGGGAGGGACATGTGGAGAACTACCAAGGTCAGTCAAGAGCCAGGTGGAGGAATAAGGGAGAGCTGTGGGCAAGAGCCTTTGTTGTGGTTTTTGTTGGAAGGAACAGGCAAGACAGGGTGAGCAGATTTAGGATTGGCTAACTTGAATAGTTTCAATGGGTTCTGGGTTACAGGGGTTGTCCCTAGTTGTCCGGTGCCTGGCCCTGGGGTGATTAGGGTAGAAGAGCAGCCTGAGTATAAGAGCCCCATAAAGGGGATAGTGTGTAGGCTCTGGATTGGTTGATCTGCATTTGGCAAGTGGGAAAACCTCTAACCGTTGACTAGCCCTGGGAGGGGCAATCCTTCCAGGGTCCCTATGTCCAAACATCAGAACACAGAAAATAAAAGACATGACTAACACAGAACCTTGTCTGAGTATCACATTCATGAGCTCCTGTGTGGCCAGGGTGTGG